>NC_134353.1:216485483-216851515 GCF_048569485.1 Anomaloglossus baeobatrachus
TAGAAAAAGTATTTATGAAGATCTTTTTTCGTATGCGAATGAGCGAGGGCACTAGCCCCCTGGGCGTTAGTTCCCTGGCCAGTCACCCCCATTAGCATATTAGTACGTCCCTGTGGGTGTGCTAACATGCTAATGAATGCTCAGCGTCACAGGATGATCTCACACACCTCTCCGCCGCCATCGTGTTAGACACTGGATTTCAGCTCAGTGCACATGACCTCGGAGTATGGGTAATGTGCACTACTTCAGTTTGAAGCCAGGACGCATACACCTGGCTTCATATTGTGTGACACCCTGGCAAAACCAGGTAGTAACAAAAGTTGGCCACCCTCCTTGTTACCACCAAAACCCCACACCCAGGTACAACATAGCCATAAAAGCCTAGCCACCCCCTCATGATAATAAGGACACACTAGTGGGCGGGATCAGGCATATGAGAACGCCCATGTAGGGGTGCTGAGGTGTCAGGGGCAAGAACAAGACAGTTAAGTCCTGAAAGTAGTCAAGTGGAGACAAGTTGGGAGTAGAGTCAGACCGTTGACAGCAGTGGAGTCAGGGGTAGGGGCCCCTGGATTACCTGGCTAGGTGGCAGACAGTGAACAGGGCCACAGGCGACGGAGATCCGGTCGCGGGAGACCTTAAGGGGGCCGGGGCAGGGTCGTAGCCCGCCAGTGCCGACAGCGGGAATCCGGTCCGGAGGCCGTGCACAGACGGGGTGCCTGGACCCTAGGACGAGGAAGGTTGCATGCCCCTTGTTAATCAACCAGCAGAGGATGAAGTTTCAGGCCTTGTTCTCCAGAAGCCCAGAGAGCGAAACGGAAGCCCAACGCAGGGGATAGGGTGTCCGTCAGAACCCACAGAAATCCCAAGGGTCAGATTTCGCGGACCACAGCTGCCAAACATACACAGTACCGGGAGTGGACTTCTCCGTTCCATGCGAAGTTGTCCGACAGAAGAGACAAACACAGAGTGCAGGAGGAAGGGACACCTGTTCACTAACCCTGGTGTGGGACCCGAATACACCCTCCAATGGCAGCCGGTCACTGGAAACTTGGTTTACCACTGGACTTGTGTGAGGTTACTGAACTGTGAGTACACCACCTCCAGCAGCCATTACTCCCGTGTACCACCACCCTGCGGAGCTGCCGCCCCACCACTCTGTGGAGCTGCCGCCCCACCACCCTGCGGAGCAGCCGCCCCACCACCCTGCGGAGCAGCCGCCCCACCACCCTGCGGAGCTGCCGCCCCACCACCGTGCGGAGCCGCCGGCCTACCTACACCCCACTTACTGTCTCCTCCCCAAAACCCTTTAGAATGTAAGCCCGCAAGGGCAGGGCCCTCTTCCCTCTGTACTAGTCTGTCTATTGTAACTTGTAGATGTACTCTGTATGTAACCCCCTCTCATGTACAGCACCATGGAATCAATGGTGCTCTATAAATAATAATAATAATATAATAATAATAATAATAATAATAATAGAGAGATAGATAATAGAAATAGATAGATAATAGATAGCTAATAGAGATAAATCATATAAATAGATGGATGGATAGATAAATAGATAATAGATATATTAGATAGATAAATAGATAGATATAGATGGATAAATAGGTAGAGGGATAGATAGATAGATAGATAGTATAAAAAGATAGATAATAGATAGATAATAGAGATAGATAATAGATAGATAATAAAGATAGAGTGATAAATAGATAGATAGATGATAGATAGATAGATAATAGAGATGGATAGATAGATAGATAGCTAGATAGATAGATACAGTAGATAGATATCGAAAGATAGGTAATAGAGATAGATAGATAGATAGATAGATAATAGAGATAGGTAGATAGATAAATTGATAGCTAGATAGATAGATAGGTAGATAGATATTGCACAGTACACAGGACACACACATCTTATACATAATACATACAGACAGCACATAACACATTACAGATGACACACAGCACATTGTACTCACATACCGTACATACAGTAGAAGTCTTATTGCTTCCCAGCCTCCAGCAGAGCAGTGGCTCTGTAGTAGCAGCTTCTCTGGCCTGAGCAAAGCAGGCTCCCCTCCCCCCACTTTAATTGGTGAAGAAGGGAGCACAGAGGAGGGGAGTGAGCCCCCTGTTGGATCCTGGGCACCACAGGAGCAGCAAGTGAAAGTGAATTCCTGCTCCCTGCAGCGCCCTTCTGCCGTCTGCCAGCCGCCACCCTGTGCGACCACACCATTCTCACATAGGTAAAGCCGGATATGTATGTGATATCTAATTTTACTTGTAGTACAGAATGGAACGCCATATGCTATTGTGACGCCCTGTACTAGTCAGGTCATCACAGGGTTCTGCATAATCTTTCTCTCCCCGTGCAGGGCTCAAACCCCCATGGTTCTGGGAACCTAACCTGCATTACTGCCTCCACCAGCATTCACAAATCCTAGATACACCTTGCACCACAACCTGTCAGGCACACCAGTGTGCTGCTTAAGCTGGAATAGGGCCGCGCACCTAGGGGTTAGGCAGGGAGGTGGGAGGTGTCAAGTCAGTTGTGTGGTAGCCCTCGAGCTGTGAGGGGCTCTGAGGAAGCTGGGAGTTGTAGCAGACTAGGTCGCAGATGGTGGTCTGGACCTAGAGGAGTCGGACCCCCGGTCACAGGAGATTGAGGCTAGGTGCCTGGGACCTGTCTTGGAGGACGGCCAGCAGCCTGGGCCTAATCACAGGTCTGGGACTAAAGGCACGACGGGGTACACGGTCCTTAGGTCGGGGAGAAACTTCAGGCAACACGGCAATTAGCTTGCATAGGACAGGACCTCTATGGACTGTTCCCACGAAGCTCAGAGATCGGGGGCACTAGCGCAACGAGGGGGATAGGGCTTTCCAAACAAGCAGCCCACTGAAATCCCAAGCGTGAGCTCCTGAGAGCAAGCTCTTCTACTTAGCTACAGTGGGGAGTGGGGCCTGGAAAGCTCCAAGCTGACGGGCCACAAAGGACACTTTAAAACTACTGTGCCAGGAGGCAGGTCACGGACCACCAGGCAGTGCTGCAGGGGACGGGACCCGGACGAGCTTCCCCAAGAGGGCAGCGTCACCCAGAGACTTGGTTTACCCTGTTTTCAACGTCTGCTTTATTGCTGAGTCAGTACCGGAATAATCCCTGCAACCAGCGAGCCTGCGCTCCCCCTGCACCTCACACCACTATCCAGAGTCCCGGGGGCCTTCCCCTACCCGTGGAGGGTAACGTAATCTTGCTGCTCCACTCCATCACCCTGGGTACTCCCCAATGGCAGCGGCGGTACTCCCTATTACCGCACACCCCAGGTGGCATCACAAACTATCTATATCTCCCCTGTAAATACCCCCCTTCTTCATTCGGGTGTGACCCTTAGCATCCGGATCCGGAGACCCTCGAGCCGCGAGCAGTGACATCCGGATCCGTGTGGCTTGACCGCTGCTGGGGCGTTACACTATTCTTTGAATTCGATAAGACCACAAGTGCAACTTCATGTAGAGGCCTTCATTATGGAATGTCACAGTGGTCCTACTCCTGATAGCATGTTGTGAGGTGGTATAATGTATGGTAGCCAGACCCCTGTACTACCATTTCTCCAAAGTGTCCAAAAAGTGATTTATTAACATAACAATGTCGAGCCCCATGTTGCTCATGCTACTGTGAGCAGACTGCATGGACTAAACATGCTACCAGTGCATGCAGCTTCTCCAGACCTGGTCCTCAGCCAACCATTAATATCCTCATTGATAGCAAATTATGGCATGTAAATGTGTAAACTTCTGGTGTGGTGCTCATACTCAATGCTGAATTAATCAACATACACTGGAGATCAAAATTAGAGAAGAATGTATGATCACTTACTTTTTTCAGAAATAATGTAATCTACATTGATCAACATTTGAAGGTTTTTTGTAAGGGGTACAGCATGCTACTAGAAGAATGTTTTACAAAAGATCCCAAGTCTATCAGTATTAAGCCATTATTTTGCCCAAAATGTGATGATCATAATTAGAGAACAACAATGACTATAGCACAGAGAAAAATTATAATTAAATTTTCTAAAGGTAACAACAGTCATCAATCAGTCAGAAGTGTACAGGCCTTTGCTTTGAATTACTTCAGCACATCTGCGGCCACAGGACATCACTAGTCTCTCACACTGCTCTGGTGTGATGGTCCACTCTTTTTCCAGTCTCTCCCACAGTTCTTTGCCTGTTGTGGGTTTCTTGGCCACAACTTGGTCACTAAGGATTTTCCAGAGGTTTTCTATTGGGTTTAGATCAGGACTCTGGGCTGGCCTTTTCATTGTTTCAATGTTTTCTGTTTAAAGGTACTGCTTTACCCGTTTTGAATTGTGACATGCGGCATTGTCCTGCATGAAAATTGCTGACTGAGTGATGAACGTAAGTAAGGAACCAGGTGTTGTTGAAGAAGGTTCTGATACACACTTGCATTCACTCTGCCATGTAGCTGTATGAAAGGTCCAACTCCTGCAGAAAACATTCCCCAAACCATGACACTTCTTCCACCACCTTTCACTGACTTTTTAACGCACTTTGGTTCAGTCTTTCCTCAGTTTGTCGATGAACATATTGTTTGACATCAGACCCAAATAAACTAAGCTTGCTTTTATCACTAAAATGAACTGTGGACCACTTATCTGTCCACGCAACATGCTCCTCACCAAAGGTGAGTCCAGCCTTTTGATTCTTTCTGCTAATGAGAGGTTGGTTACTGCAGAGTGGGCTTTCTGTCCAAATGCTCTTAAATGTCATGACACTGTATGACGAGACAGATCCTTACCCTGTTCAGTGTTGAACTGGCGAGCTATTCCATCTGCAGTGTTGAAATGATTACTCATGAAGATTGTCTGCATTATGCTGTCCTCTCTTGCATTTGTCTTTCAAGGGCAACCAGCTTTCCTGGGGGACTTGAAAAAGTTTGTGATGTTGTAAAGATGCAATATTTTTGAAATCACAGACTTGGAATGACCAACGTCTCTTGCTATGGCTGATAGGGTCATCCCTTTGGCCTTCATCTGGAAAACCTGCTTCCCGAAGATTTCAGTCACTTTGGAACCACACACCACAACCACACACTATTTTTGAAACATCAGTGCAAACTGGAAAGTTAGGCGGCCAGTTAAAGAGGGTTTGTCAGATAATTAAGGAAATTAGCACCAGGTGCCAGATTAACACCAATAACTTGCAGGTATCTGAAAGCGTTCTCCAATTTTGATCAGTTTTCTCTTTCATTTATCTCATTTACATTTTTATTATGTACTTTGGAATAAATTCAATTTATGAAATAAGCTTAAAATATTGCTAGTTTACTCATGTTAGGATATAATCACATAGGACTACACAATGACCTTAACATTTAGGGAATTGTGTGTTGTTCTCTAATTTTGATCGATTTAAATAATTTCACCACTTATCCTTCTTGGTGTTGAAATTTCATGTTGACAAGTGTGTGAATTGTGAAATGGAAATTGAAAAAAAAAACAAAAAAAAACCCAAAACATAATGTTAAGGTGGGTCAATAGTGTAGGCTCATACTGTTTCCCAGCTGAGAAAAAGCAGAACATGATTGTGTAGTGCATGTGAGTTCATGACAAGTTTAGAATGTAATATAGAAGGCTTTACTGGGAATTAAATGCAATCAATTATTGTATTAAGCGTTTACATTTTCAGTTTACACATCTTATAATACAATATGTGTGTCTTTCTTAAGTCAACCTCTCAGTTTGGAAATGGTATCTGATCTGCAGGCAAGATGTTATAGAGAAGGAGTAGCTGATTGGATTTATATACTTTTTTGCACGAAAAGTATCAGCAAAACATGGGTTTTAATCACTGAAATCCCTGGTGTTTGTATAGATATAAGGGGCACTTTGCACACTGCGACATCGCAGGTGCGATGTCGGTGGGGTCAAATTGAAAATGACGCACTTCCGGCATCGCATGCGACATCACAGTGTGTAAAGGCTGGATGATACGATTAACGAGCGCAAAAGCGTCGTAATCGTATCATCGGTACAGCGTCGGCGTAATCCATGATTACGCTGACGCAATGGTCCGATGTTGTTCCTCGCTCCTGCGGCAGTACACATCGCTGTGTGTGAAGTTGCAGGAGCGAGGAACGTCTCCTACCGGCCTCACTGCGGCTTCCGTAGGATATGCGGAAGGAAGGAGGTGGGCAGGATGTTTACATCCTGCTCATCTCCGCCCCTCCGCTCTGATTGGCCGCCTGCCGTGTGACGTCGCAGTGACGCCGCACGACCCGCCCCCTTAACAAGGAGGCGGGTCGCCGGCCACAGGGACGTCGCACGGCAGGTGAGTGTGTGTGTGAAGCTGGCGTAGCGATAACTTTCGCTACGCCAGCTATCACCACATATCGCTGCTGCGACGGGGGCGGGCACTATCGCACTCGACATCGCAGCATCGGCCTGCGATGTCGTAGTGTGCAAAGCCCGCCTTAGTCCAGTGATTGGTCCTACTCTGTGATTGACAGTTTTCCTTGTATAACTGTGCATGCAGTGATAGCTGTCAATCACTGAGTAGGACCGCCCACTGGACTCATCCATACAAACACCAGGGATTTCAGAGTATAAAATACAATTTATACTGAATCTTTTCCCACAAACCTACTTGTATACAGTATAGACCAAATGTTTGGACACACCTTCTTATCTCTAGAACAACTATTAAGAGGAGACTTTGTGCAGCAGGCCTTCATGGAAAAATAGCTGCTAGAAAACCACTGCTAAGGATAGGCAACAAGCAGAAGAGACTTGTTTGGGCTAAAGAACACAAGAAATGGAACCAGTGGAAATCTGTGCTTTGGTCTGATGAGTTCAAATTTGAGATCTTTGGATCCAACCACCGTGTCCTTGTAGAAAAGGTGAACGGATGGACTCTACATGTCTGGTTCCCACCGTGAAACATGGAGGAGGAGGTGTGATGGTGTGGAGGGGCTTTGCTGGTGACACTGTTGGGGATTTATTCAAAATTGAAGGCATACAAACCCAGCATGCCTACCACAGCATCTTGCAGTGGCGTGCTATTCCATCCGGTTTGCGTTTAGTTGGACCATCATTTATTTTTCATCAACACAATGACCCCAAACACACCTCCAGGCTGTGTAAGGGCTATTTGACTAAGAAGGAGAGTCATGGGGTGCTACGCCAGATAACCTGGCCTCCACAGTCACCAGACCTGAACCCAATCAAGAAGGTTTGGGGTGAGCTGGACCGCAGAATGAAGGCAAAAGGGCCAACAAGTGCTAAGCATCTCTGGGAACTCCTTCAAGACTGTTGGAAAACCCTTTCCGATGACTACCTCTTGAAGCTCATCAAGAGAATGCTTAGAGTGTGCAAAGTAGTAATGAAAGCAAAAGGTGGCTACTTTGAAGAATCTAGAATATAAGACATATTTTCAGTTGTTTCACACTTTTTTAAGTATTTCATTCCACATGTTTTAATTCATAGTTTTGATGCCTTCAATATGAATCTATAATTTTTAGAGTCCTGAAAATAAAGAAAACTCTTTGAATGAGAAGGTGTGTCCAAACTTTTGGTCTGTACTGTATATAATTTTGCTCAGGTTCTTCTCCTCTACCCAAAGCTGTGCATAGATCAGACTGCATGTGTGTCGCCCCAAGGGATGTCGCTCCAGCTTCACGGACGCCACAGGACCTTCTTCTGTATATTTGGCAACAGGTGAGTTAGTTTTTATTATCGTGATGCCACTCACGGTTTGTGGTCAGGGATATGGGTGCAGATTTAACGAGCGTCTGGGGCTGATGGGGTCTGCAGTCGGATGGTGTGGCCTCCCGTGAGTGAGGCTGGCCCCAGGGGCTCGGGTGTGTAAGGTAGCGGGTCTCAGAATAATTCAAGCAGAGTCCAAAAGTCTTTAACTGGTTTTTACTTACAAAGATGTTTCTGGTGAGCTGACCCGGGCGATGCTGCAATAAACCAGGTAGAACCAGGTATCATTTGGGCCAGTCTGAGGGTAACAGATAGCTCGCCTTCCTAGCACTTCTGTTTTCGTATAACCCCCTGACCTAAAGTACCGTGGGGGTCTATCCAGGGAGTCGCTACTGCCTTTTCTACCTTTTTTGGACTGTTTGCCGGCAGCGTGGATCAGCTGAGATGACTTCTGGCTCTGTCTCCTTATGGGTCCCTGCGTTGCTGCTGAGGCTCGGACTCTGTAGGTTGGTGAGGTACTTGTAGTTCCCCTCACTGGTAGGTTTAGCAGATAGTTAAACTGGAGTCTGCTCTAGGGACCTGTACCCCGTACGTGCCTAGTCACCAGGAGCACCTCTTTTCTCTGACTACCTGGGACCGTTCTCCCACGCCAACGGCTACTCCACGTGTAGGGTCTGACTAGTGTGAGCGCGCGTCTCAGTCTCCTAGCAACCGCCATGCTCCACTAGCAGATGGGCTCCCCACTCTTTCCTTTCCTGACAGCCTCTGCACTGTAGCTCCCAGCCCCTCCACTACACCTCTTGATGAGATTTGGAGGCAAGCCTCCTCTTGAGACTTCCCAAGGGTCCCCTCTCAACGTGTGGGAGACCTGGTTGCTATGTGTCTGTGCGTACACACCCCATTCCGGCCTTTAGGATTACCTGGAAGTACTGTCCTAGCATGGGTGCAGTACTCAGTGGTGCCTGACCAGGTCAGGGGCGCAACACATGTACAACATGTCAGATCACCTTTAAACAGCATTCATTGACCCCTTTATAAGCAATGTTGTGAAGGCTCGCATAATGAACATGTAACATTGTTGTATAGGTTGTTGCCATATGACATACATCAATTATATGTACAGTGCGAAACAAATATAATTTTTCTTTTGGAAATGTTTATTGATTGGTTCCTGCGAATACTAAAAGCTGAAATTCATGTGTCTCATATGATGTTCAGGATGGAAAAAATATCTGATAAAAGCTTCAGTTACTTTAACCTTCAAAGAGATGATTTGCCTCCTTCCCATCTTCCTATCAAGTTACCTCACAATTTATTGGATTTCTCATCTCCAGAATTATGATATATTTATAGCTTTAAAAAAAAAAAGCACCAAACCTGCTATATCTATGATCTTGCGTCTGTAATTATCATCCCTCACTGATAGACATTCGCTGTATTTGTCAGCAATTCATTATCTGTTTTGTTACCTCTCCTGCTGATGGCATTGCATGGCTGCAGAATTAGTGATTATCGATTGCTGAAAGCTCCTCATAGGCCTACCAACATTATTTTAATATTTGACAAGTGACACCCGAAAATGATGCTTTATGAAACTGAGCAGAACTGCCCAGAATGCTAATGCTTTCCCAGTATTAATAAATGTCCACATTGCTATGAAATTGATGACAATGTCCTTTTTTCTCTGAAGGTTTGATGAATTTCAAACACTTCCTCATGTTGAATTTTACTTGCTAGAGCAATTTTAGAAGACAGGTAACAAATGGTGCGTGAGATGAGTCGCAGAGTGTTTTATTAATAATCCGATAAATCATACCAAAGTCCTATGGTCAATGTCACAGTACACACTTTCTATTTGTTACCTGCTCATTTTACTTAATATGGGTCATGAAGACATGTCAGCTGCTGTTAAGGACTTTAAAGGGGACCTATCAGGTCCCCCAAGTCTCTCAAACTGCCACCATATCAACCTACAGTGATAATCTAGAATTATGATTATGGCGTTGAAGTCCTTACTTGTCATTTGAATGTCTGCAAAAATTAAAAACAGCAAATGCAAACTATCTGGGACTAGTTTAGTGGGGCATCACTTACACAGAACAGTCATACTCTCTAATCACACCTTCATGGGTATGATTGATATTCTCCATACTGGCCATGCCATTTCTCATGTGTGTGACTTCATTCCTTCCTGGGCATGAGCAGTGGAGCCTGGTGTAACAAGAAGGTTTTTACCAACATCGCCGACTGTCATGGTGGTGTCCGGATTTGTAGAGACTGCAGATTCTAGCACTGAGCCTGCTAACCTCTCTGATGTCTGTGATTAGCGCATACAGACTTGGGCGTTGACTCAAAGATTTGGAGTTCATAGGCAGGCTAGCAAGAGTCTCTGCTGAGCTACTTGTTAGGCTCCTTTGATCACATGTTGTGGGGGAGCCAGTCACATTCACTCTCCTTCTATGTATACTGGATGGACTCTTCCTTTAATGCCAATCATAGCTTCTCTATACTGGTCTGGTGAAGTGTTGTGATCCAGACTTACTGGTGATTGTAGTACTTCATTGCTATGGGCGATTATGGTGTTAACCCTTGTTGTCCTTTTGTTGTTGCCTTACTTCTCTTGCATTTCTCCTTAGTTTCTTACTGTTTGTTTCTGTGAGCATCTGTGTTGCCATAACACTCCTGCCCCTTACTTCCCTGGGGGGATCGTGTATTTCTAGTCAGGAGAATAGTAAGGCATCTCCACCATTAGTGATAATCTAGACATTAGGGATAGCCTAGGGTCCTGTCACTTGCTATCTTACAGTCACATCTTGACACCTGGTAAACTTTTCCCACCTTTTTCAGAGAAAGGCATATGGTTGCCCATTCAGCAGTGCATCGGAGCTCCGAGAGAGTTTGAGAGCATGTTGGCAGTATGGATAATGTCAATCACAGCCAAAGTTGTTAATTAGGAGTGTGAGACTGGATTGCTCAATGAAAGCGATGCACAAACAGACTAGTCCAGGATCATTTGCCAAGTGACAACAGTAAAAGTTGTTTTGTAGACATAGGAATAACAGTATGGGGCATCAAGGACATGATTGTAGGGCTGGATTAGGGGTTTTTTTGGGGCAGTTTTGGATAGTTCTTTTTAAATTCGTGCCTAGCACTGAACAAAAAGAATAAAAAATATATATTCAGTAGAATACAAAATAAACATTCAGAAGAATTCAGATGCAATAGTGTGATTGCAGGATCAGACTACAAAGAATTTGTTTGTAGTCTCTAACTACAGAGATGCAAACACTTTTCAGTAAGATGTTATATTGATTTGTAAAATGTAATAATTTCAACATCATATTAATGGAAAATAATTTAAATTCAATACGTTAATAAATACACTAAGTCTATGTGCACACGCTGCGTTTTTTTGACGCTGCGTTTTTGTGCGTTTTTGGCCGCTAAAAACGCACAAAAACGCACCTGCGTCGAAAAAACGCGGCAAAAAACGCACGCGATTTGGTGCGTTTTTTTGCTGCGTTTTGCTGCGTTTTTGCTCACTGCGTCCTTATGCGTTTTTTATCAGTGAACAAAAAAAAAAAAGGTCTGATGTCATTTCCTTCTTCAATGTGTTCTTCATTCTCCACTAGTGTATGCAGAAGAGACAGCTGCAGAACTACAAGGCTCAGCATCCTTGATCCAATAGTGTATGCAGGAGAGCAGACAGCAGCTGTCGAACTACAAGGCTCAGCATCCTCCTTCCAGGACTGTATGCAGGATTTCTTTGCCCCCCCAAAAAAAAAAATGACGTGGGCTTCGCCATATTTTTGTATGCTAGCCGGGTACAGCAGGTAGGTACGGGCTGCCCCCAACCCCCAGCTGCCTATTTGTACCCGGCTGGGAACCAAAAATATAGGGAAGCCCTTTTTTTTTAAATTATTTCATGAATTTCATGAAATAATTTTAAAAAAAAATGACGTGGGCTTCGCCCCATTTTTGAGTCCAGCCGGGTACAACTAGGCAGCTGGGGATTGGAATCCACAGTGCAGGGTGCCCATGCTTTCTGGGCACCCCCGCTGTGAATTGCAGTCCCGCAGCCACCCCAGAAAATGGCGCTTTCATAGAAGCGCCATCTTCTGGCGCTGTATCCAACTCTTCCGGCTGCCCTGGTGACGGGTGGCTCGCCGGGTAATAATGGGGTTAGGGCTAGCTGTATATTATCAGCTGGCCCTAAGCCCGAAATTCATGGTGTCACGCCAATATTAGACATGGCCACCATGAATTTCTAGTAAAGATAAAAAAAAAACACAACACACAGAAAAATATTTTTATTAGAAATAAAACACAACACAATTAGTGACTCCATCTTTATTGAAATAAAGAAGCCCCCCTCCGCAGTAATCCTGGGTCAGGGTCCCGTGCCGTCCAATCCGGATCCAATATCATCTGATCGGTTTGCTGGAAGGCAGAGCGATCAGATGATGTGTCAGGATCAAGTGCCTGAATCCCATCACACATCAGCTGATTGTATAATCGGCTTTTATACAATCAGCTGATGCATCGGTGCAAAAAAAAAATAAAAAAAAAAAATACTCACTTATGTGCTGATTACCGGCAGCTCCTGGAGCGATGGGGCTGGAGTCTGATCCTGTCCGATCGCTGCAGCAGCTGCCGGTAATCAGGGATGAAGTCTCCTGACGCATCCGCTGATACCGGCCGGGCGCCCGCGTCACCGCGATACTTACGATCACCTGATGCATCAGGTGACTGCATCAGGTGATCCATCGCCAGGTCCTGCATCCATCGGAGGGTTCCCGGCCGTCTGCACACAGCCGGAGCGGGGGTGGCGATACCGTGAGAGGAGCTGGGAGCGGGCATGGCACCGGCAGTCTGCAGACAGGTGAGTATAACTTTTTTTTTTTTTTCTACTGTTAACTTTTGTTTTCGCAGCCGCTTCCACCTCCCGCCCAGACATGGCGCCGCACGGCAGCATACATGCACAGGACGGGAGGTGGACGCAGCGGTGACGGTACCGGGAGGATTCACGCTTCTGTGTTTACTGACAGAAGGAATCCTCTTCCTGTACACGTCACTTTACTACCCACCTCCTGCGTTTATAGCTGCGTTTTTGGTCTTAGAAACGCACCAAAACGCAGCTATTTGCGATTCTCATTGCGTCTTTCAACATCCCATTGAACTCAATGGATGAAAAGCGCAGTGAAAAACGCGGGAATAATTGACATGCTGCGTTTTTGTGGTCACCACAAAAACGCAGCTGAAAAAAAAACGCTGTGTGGGGACAGCAAAAATGAAACCTCATAGACTTTGCTGGGGAAGCAAAGTCATGCAGTTTTGAGGCCAAAAACGCACCCGAAAAACGCGCAAAAACGCTGAGAAAAACGCACCGTGTGTACATAGCCTAATACAGTATATGCCATATAAGCCTCCAGCACAACTTTTATGGGGTTGGCCACAATTTTCATTCTGAAAAGTAGGACGATTTTTTTTATTCCTTGTCATTCGTGCGCAATTCATTTTTTTTCTTAGCAGCTATTATATATTTACAATTATTAATAGGGACATTTACAGTGTTCTATGCTACAGAATGATAATGTATCTGTAAATAACAGATTCCACTAGGATGGTCCGTGTGACGTCCGTTTTTTTTTCTCCCACCCACAAACTTGAATTGGTGAGTCTCATCCAATTTATGCATCCACTCGCATGATACTGCGATTTTTTTCCACACGCCAAATACAGTTGAGATAAAAATCGCAGATCTGCACAGCCTCATTGAACAAGTTTTTATTAAAGTCGTGTTCTAAATGATTTGATTTGGTACATACGGTATATCTTATCCCAACTTCCAGGTGGAGAATACAAAATTGCCTGATAAAAAAAAAAAGCAAATGACACAATGCAGCTGGAATGTGGCTGTGGTGAATCTTGAAGATGTAATTATTACTGACCGCAGGGTTCCGTCAAGCTGCGCTGAAATGCGGGAATCCAAATGTGTTTGATGTCTGTTGTATTATTCTATAAAACATGGCAGGCAGTGTCCTGTGTGGGTGGTCTCTGGTCATTGGAGTGGGAAATGTTTACCTTTATTGAGCATTTAATTGCACTTGAAGCAGTCAGAAATGTGTGCGATTAATGGTGGATACAATGGGAGACATATGCTTTTGCAATACAAATACAAATCTCATTTTCCAATGTTTTTCATGGATGGTGTTCAATGCAAGATTAACACTGCTCAAATAAAAAAAATCTGTCTTTAGTTCAATTGGTATGTATAATCTATGATTGATACTGTTGGCATTCATTCCTGTTCTAGTACTGTTTGGAACTAGAATGCCAGGATACCTGCTCCGATGTGGTGAATAAAGAAGATCAACAAAGCAGATTTCTTCACTAAAGATATCAATGTAATCAATAGAACAGCGCCATTACAACCATGTCTTTACATTACAAAATCGTGCTGATTCTCTTTAAAAGGGGTTGGTCATTAATGTGCAACCTTTTATTAATGGGCCCAATGAGATGATAAAAAATATTCTCACCTCCCAGACCAGCGCTGCTTCTCTATAGTCATTGGTGCGTCCATCAATGGCCTGAAGGGATTAATATCTGGCACAGACATCACAAGAATACTGCAGCCAATCAACTGCCATGCTGAGCACAATAGAGGTGTGGTGGTCCATGAGGTCATGTCCCCGCCCATCATCCTGGGTGTATTAGTAATGGGTTGTCCAGTTTGGACAACCCTTTTAACCACTTAAGGACTGGGTGATTTTTAGCTGAGTTATGATTCTCCAGGTCAGTAATATTACAACAATACCAAAGTTAAAGCATCAATTTCTTCTTAGAAATTGACGGAGGTGTTGGGGTGGGTCTCAGGTGGGTGTGGGCAGGACTGCATTTAGCAGAGCTCACTCTGTTTCTGTGAATGCTACCAGCTCTCCCAGAAGATCAAGCTATCCTTTATATCTAAACACATACAACAGGATGTATATACAGGTCCGTGCAATGCTGGTGTCTGCCTTGCGGTGGGCACTAAGTTAAGCCCCTCCCACTAAAGGGTAAGCCTGGTGCCCCCGTTTCCCCATGTGGTCCAGTGGGTCCACTTTGGCTCGCCGCATAACCTATTATAATAATTATAATCGGCAATGGCGAGCGATACAGTTTCCTCAGGCCATGGACTCCACTGACTCCGGTTTTCTGCCTCAGTCTGAACTGTACCGTTAGATGTTACTGATGCGAGATCAACAAAATCATCTTTTGGCCCACCTTTAGTCTGTGAGTGTCTGCATGAATTCCTCAGCTCCGGCCCTGTCTGAATCTGGTCCTCCTCTAACTGCTCCACCTCGCTTTGATGGCAACCCCAAGCAATACCGACGTTTCATCAACCAGTGCACCCTGCACTTTAAGCTGTTGGCCCATCAGTTTTCTTCAGACCAGTCCAAAGGAACGTCTTTGATGTCGCATCTCGGTGGAGAGGCTCTCGCTTGGGTGAATCTCCTGTGGGAAAGAAATTACCCAATTATTACTGACCTGTTGAATTTCTGCAGGCTTTCCAGAAAGTTTTTGAAGAATCGGCTCGGATCATCTGGACTGCGTCCTTTCTTCTGCACTTGTGTCAAGGAGTTCTGATTGTGGGTCAGTAAGCGGATCAGTTTGGCACCCTCGCTTCTGAATTCAGATGGAATTATCAGGCGCTATCTGTCACATTTTGGGACGGTTTATCCGAGAGAATCAATAATGAACTGGCTGATCTTGATATACCCACTACCATGGATTATCTTATCTCCTTTGTCATGCAGGTTGATCACAAGTTCTAGCAATGTTCCAAGGAAGTCTCCCGTGTGAAGACACCTATCTATCTCGCTCCATCCTTCCAGAGCCAATTTGCTTCCCAGGTTCCAGTTTCTGCTCCTGTTCCTGAGCTTCTAGAAGTAATCAGTATCAAAATGTCAGATGAACAATGTGAAAATCGCCACGCCAAAGGTCTGTGTGCAGGAGCAGAGCACCTTGTCCAAATCTATCTTTTGAAGTTGGAACCCTCTTGCCTGGGCTTTGTAGGAGGGATTATGCTTGGTGAAAGCAACCCTTCTTCTTCGATCCAGTCCAAGTCCGTATCGTTTATTGCGTTTATTGAAGTTCAGCTCTCTGAGACGGCTCAATTGGACTCCGGTTCCATTTGGAGTTTTGGTCAGCGAGCTTTGGTGAATTATTTCCAGATCCCAGTCCAAAACCTTTTGAAGCTCTTGTTTGTGCCATTCATGGATGGAGTGCTCCTATCTGAACCCAGATGCTTCATTACTGAGCCTGTTGAGCTATGCGTGGGAGGTATACATTCGGAGAAGATTCCATTCCTTGTGCTTCCAAGCTTGTCTTGTACATTTCTTCTAGGTCTGCCTTGACTCTGTGCTCTTGAGTCTGTTCTGGACTGGAAATCCAGCAAGGTGCTCCGCTGGGGTCTTAGATGCCACAACAACTGTCTGGTTGGTGCCCTTCCATCCTGGTTTTCTGTGGTTTCTTTTTACCTGCCTGTCCTGCTTTCTGCCTGTCTGACTGCTAGTGTTGACTTCGAGGAGAGAAGAATTTCTTCAGGCCTAAGGAAGAGAGCACTTAAGGGGGGGTACTGTAGCACCAGCATCCCTGCACTGCTCACTCTCCCCTCTGCAGGGACGCCAAATCACTCACCACTGCAGCTGGCCATTACTACACTGCCTGGCTTCCTTGCGGTCCTCCACATGGTTGTCTTCTGCTTCCTCCTCCCAGGGCCTGTACGAACCGCACAGGTCCCCTGGGAGTGCTCCTAGGACATGCGCGAGCACTGCTGCCCTTCTCTTAAAGGGCCAGCACATCATTCCCTGGAAGTGCCTCTCAACCTATCGCTTAGAGGCACTGAGTACTTAAGGCACTCTCCCACTAGGGGAGGTGCCTGAGCAACATGATTAGTTGGTGGCTTGTTCCCTAGCCAGCTAGTTGTCAGGTACCCTTGTCCACTGTCTGTTCAATTTTCAGTGTTCATTCCTGTATCCCTGCCCTGCTGGTACCCTGTACCCCTCTGCCGTGGCTGTGCTATCAGGCTGAGCTGTCCCAATGGTTCCTGTCTATACTAATGACTGTACCTGTCCACCCTGGCTGTGCTATCGGCCTCAGCAGTCCCAGTGGTCCCTGTCTATACTAGTGACTTTGCCTGTCCGCCCTGGCCGTGCAATCAGCCTCAGCTGTTCCGGTGGTTTATGTCTATACAAGTGACTGTACCTGTCTTTCCTGGCCATGCTACCTGCCTCAGCCATCCCAGTGGTCTCTGTCTACACTAGAAACTCTGCCTGTTTGCATTTGTGTCCGTACTTGTCCTGGGGGTCACCTGCCACAGTCCAGGTCACCGCCCTGTGAGTGGCACCTGGCGTCTTCCTCGCGATGAACACTTGCTCAAGACCCTTCTACTATAGGGTAAGCTCGGGGCCCCCCTGTGGTCCTGTGAGATCACTTTGGCTCGCCACCTTAATATCTCCAGTGACGAGCATTACATAATCTCATGGTGGTCCAGACAAATTTGTATGCCCAACAATTTTGTTCCCAAAACCACACTTCATCATTTGCTATTTGGACCGCTGTGCATGCAGTAGAAATTGGGCTTTTACATGGGGATAGTGAAGAAGACAGAGCTTCGGCAATATTGCAGTGCTGATATTTTATAACGCTGCAGTTTTCCGCATAGCTATGCCCTGGAAATGCTTTGAGGCCACTCTCAAGTTTTTACATTACATTGATAATGCACAGTGTCCACCCCGAGATGACCCCAACTTTGACTGACATTTCAAAGTTAGGTCATTTCAGCAACAAATTTGCTAAGGTTTACATTGCCCAAAGGGACATTTGTGTGGATGAGTCGCTAATACACTTCAATGGGAGGCTTAAATTCCTGCCTAGTAAGTGGGCCAGGAACATAATTAAAATGTACAAGCTGTGGAAGAGAGTTCCTTAGGGTATACCAACTATTTTAGGGTCTATGAAAGGAAGGACACCCGGATTCAACCCCTGAATGCCCCCTGTCCTGAGAATAAGTGGGAAAATAGTGCGAGACTTGGTGCACCTACTGCTGGCTCAAGTTCATCACTTGTACGTAGAACTTCTACACGAGCATCACTCTCTTCAAATTCTTCTCTGCCAAAGCCGAGAGGGATCTATTTTCTGCATGCAAAAATCAGAGAGGCCTCCCCAGGTCGCTAGTTGGGCAGCTACTCAGAAAGGGTGAGAGCAACGCCTAATGTAGCGACAACCTGCTGGTGGTCAAGTATAAAGAAAAGAGGGATATCCTTTTCTTGACCACAACACATGATGATGGCAGCACCCCCACCACTCTACAAGGTACAGGCCCAAAAACTAGACTGTGTCCTGGGGTACAATAAAAACATGGGGGGAATTGATCTCCAGCTCTACAATGCCATGCGGAAAACAAAAGAGTGGTACAAAAAGCTGTCCATGCACATCGTACAGATTTCACTATATAGCGCTTTCATACTACCACAGTGTGCAGGCAATACAGGGACCTTCCTTCAGTTTCAGGACATGGTGATCAAGGCCTTAATGTTTGAAAGTCAGGAAGGAGAGGGCCACACTACCTCTGGAACTGAAGGTGCTAGTGTTGTACCAGGGCAAAATTTCTCAGGTGAAGTCTCTCAAACTGAAAGATATGAAAGTCACAAAAAAGTGCCGAATGTGTTAGAGAAGGGGGTAAAGAAGGGACACCACTTAGCAATGCGATAGCTGCCTCAAAAAACCTGGCCTATGAATAAAAGTATGTTTCAAAGTCTACCACTCATTCATCGACTACTAAATTTCTTTCTACACAACTCACATATACCAACACATTATAAAATTCACATATTGGGTAAATACCAGATCAGTTCCAATATATGGTCACTTGTGGGGGGTTTCCGCTGTTTTGGCACCTCAAGGGCTCTGCAAATGAGACATAAAGCTTGCAAACAATTCCATTAAAGTCTAAGCTCCAAAATGTCACACCCTCCTTTTGGAGCTTGACAGTGTGCCCAAACAGTAGTTTTCCATCACATATGGGGTATCAGCATACTCAGGAAAAATGTCACCAAAACTTTTGGGGCTCATTTTCTCCTGCTACCATTGTGAAAATGAAAAAACGTGATGCTAAAACAACATTTTTGTCTGAAAAATCTAATTTTTTAATTTACACGGTTCAACGTTGTAAAATTCTGTGAAGCACCTGTGAGTTCAAGGTGCTCATCACACAGCTAGATACATTTCTTGAGGATTGTAGTTTCTAAAATGGGTCACTTGTGGGGGGTTACACTGTTTAAGCACATCAAGGGCTCTGAAAATGTGACATGGCATCTGCTATTGATTCCAGTGTTCCAAAAGTCAAATGGCACTCCCTCTCTTCCGAGCCCTGCCGTGCGCTCAAACAGTAGTTTTCCATCACATGTGGGGTATTGGCGTACTCAGGAGAAATTGCACAAAACTTGTATTGTCCATTTTTTACTGTTATCCTTGTGAAAATGAAAAAAGTGGTGGTAAGCCAATTTTTGTGTTGGAAAAAGTAAAATTTTCATTTTTTTCCATCCACATTGCTTTAATTGCTGTGAAGCACCTGAAGGGTTAATAAACTTCTTGAATATGGGTTTGAGCACTTTGAGGGGTTCAATTTTTAAATTGGAGTCACTTTTGGGTATGTTCTGTCATACAGTAACTTCAAATGTGATGTGGCCCCTAAATAAATTGGTTTTGTAAATGTTGTTTGAAAAATGAAAACTTGCTGATAATCTTTTAACCTTTCAGACCCCCTTTTAACCCTTCTAACTTCGTAACGAAAAAAAAATTATGTTTCATAAAGGATGTTGATGTAAAGTAGACATGAGAAATGTATTTATTAACTATTTTGTGTGACATAACTCTGGTTTAAGGGCATAAAAATTGAAAGTTTGAAAATTGCGAGATTTTCAAAATTTTTGACAAAATTCCAATATTTTCACAAATGAACATAAAAAATGTCAACTTAAATTCACCACTAATATGAAGTACAATATGTCATGAAAAACCTTTCTCAGAAGTTAGGGAACTGTTGAAGCGGTCCAGAGTTAGTGATACAGCTCAGAAATGAAAAAGTTGGCTCTGTCAGGGAGGTGAAAACAGGCTTTATGACTGACATAGAGTGACTGCTGACTTGTAACCTGAGACCAAACATCCCCTTTAAGTAAAAAGAAAAATTCAGAAGTTTATAAAAAAATAATAATAATTGGGTTAGTGTCCAATCGCTAAAGCGGGCTTTACACGCTATGATATTTCTAGCAATTGCTAGCGTTATCGTACGCAAAAGCACCCGCCCCCGTCGTGCATGCGATATCGTGAACATTAATGCTACGGCAGCGTCACACACACTTACCTGGTCGGCGGCATCGCTGTGACTGCCAAACAATCCCTCCCTCAAGGGGGAGGTGCGTTCGGCGTCATGGCGACGTCACCGCGACGTCACTAAGCGGCCGGCCAATCAAAGCGGAGGGGCGGAGATGAGCGGGACGAACATCCCGCCCACCTCCTTCCTTCCTCATTGCGGGCGGGACGCAGGTAAGGTGAGGTTCCTCGCTCCTGCGGTGTCACAAACAGCAATGTGTGCTACCGCAGGAACGAGGAACAACATCTATAAAGAACCATTAACAATTTTTGGTTTTAGGACAACCTCTCCATGGTGAACGATTTTCACCATTTTGGAGGACGTTTAAGGTCGCTGGTAAGTGTTACACACTGCGATACCGTTAATGACACCAGATGTGCGTCACTAACTACGTGACCCCGACGATAAAACATTAACGATATCGTAGCGTGTAAAGCCCCCTTAACACTATATACTGCAATACCATGAAATATATGGTGAAAATTTGGGTCTGATATATATCTCAATCAATTGGTGAGCTTTACAGGAGTATCAAGACGGCAGTGATGGGGGCCACCATTAGATCCCCATCTACCAGGTTAACCATTCTGTGATCCATGATCACGTTGGAGGGGTGCAATAGACGCCAATGTGATCAAGCACCAGTGCACATTCCATTAAACATTGTTGTCAGCAAATGAATACGATGTTTAAATGGTTAAAAGCATGGGAGCTGCTGTTCTTAAGCCTGCTTTACACGGGACGACCGATTGTGCGATTTCACAATCGATCGTACCCGCCCCCATCGTTTTTGCGTCACGGGCAAATCGCTGCCCTTGGCGCACAAACTCGTTTAACCCCCGTCACACGCACTTCCGGACGACCTCGCTGTAGGCGACGAATGTCCACTTCCTGAAGTGGGAGGGACGTTCGGCGTCACAGCGACGTCACACGGCAGCCGGACAATAGAAGAGGAGGGGCGGAGATGAGCAGGATGTAAACATGCCGCCCACCTCCTTCTTCCTTCCATTAAGCCGGCGGGTGCCGTGGGACGCAGGTACGCTGTGTTCATCGTTCCCGTGGTGTCACACGGAGCAACGTGTGATGCCACGGAAACGATGAACAACCTGCACGAGATTATGAAAGTTAATGATGAGTACATGACTCAGGATTTGTGAACGATACTTCGTCGCTCAGAGGTGTCACACGAGACGACATCGTGCGCTATGCCGGATGTGCGTCACGAAAACCATGACCCCGGCGACATATCGCACAATCTATCGTCTCGTGTAAAGCCCACATTAGACACAGATGCTGGTACATAATATAGCCGTTAACAAAAGTGTAGAGAGAGGTTTCACTCATGACCCTCCTCCACACGTGGTAACCCTCACAGTTATGTCCAGAAATATTTGGCTAGTGTCAGCTTTAATTTGAATGTATTTATATCTTAATCTGAGTAAAAGTTTATGAATTACAGCTCTTTAATGGGCTCTGTCAGCAGGTTTCTGCAATGCAACCAGAAGATAGCATACTGCAAGAGTTAAAACAGACAATTAGCCCTGCAAGTCTTATCTCAATATCTGCTTTTGTTTACCTGCAGTGATAGTTTAAGCCTGTTATCTTTATCATTGGTGGATCTCAGGGGTCTTGAGCTCTAATCTCTCTTCTGTAATTAGCAGCTTCTGTCTATGGAAATATACACTGAAGCCTGGTGTGGTCGGGGGCAGGTCTCCCAGTGCTGCAACATGAAAAATCAAAAATCACTTTCACTTTCACTGTGTCAGAATGGCTGCACATAGTAATCTAAAGGTACCGTCACACTTAGCGACGCTTCAGCGATCCCACCAGCGATCTGACCTTGCAGGGATCGCTGGAGCATCGCTACATGGTCGCTGGTGAACTGTCAAACAGGCAGATCTCCACAGCGATGAGAGATCAGCCACCAGCCACCAGCGACCCGTGTAACGACGCTGTGCTTCGTAACCATGGTACACATCGGGTTACTAAGCAAAGCGATTTGCTTATAGTTACCCGATGTGTACCTTGGCTACATGTGCAGGGAGCAGGGAGCCAGCTTCTAGAAGCTGCGGATGCTGGTAACAAAGGTAAATATTGGGTAACCAAGCAAAGCGCTTTGCTTGGTTACCCAATGTGTACCTTACTACCAGAGTCCGCAGAAGCCGTCTCCCTGCTCCCTGCACATTCAGATCGTTGCTTTCTCAATGTCAAACACAGTAACGTGTGCTTCTCAGCGGCAGAGCAATGACCAAAAAATGGTCTAGGACATTCAGCAACGACCGGCGATCTCACAGCAGGGGCCAGGTCGTTGCTGGATGTCACCCACAGCGACAGCGCTAGCAAGATCGCTGTTGCGTCACAAAACCCGTGACTCAGCAGCGATGTTGCTAGCGATGTTGCTTAGTGAGACATGACCTTAAGTAACACATTGGTAAACTCAGGATTTCTTTGACTACCTCAGGCTTCTCTAAAGGCCCCGTCACACACAACGAGATCGCTAACAAGATTGTTGCTAAGTCACCATTTCTGTGACGCAGCAGCGATCTTGTTATGTGTGTGTGACACCAACCAGCGATCAGGCCCCTGCTGTGAGATCACTAGTCGTTGCTGAATGGTTGGGACCATTTTCTTCAAAGGCGATGTCCTGCTGGGCAGGATGCATCGCTGTGTTTGACGCCTACCAACGACCTCCTAACACAGTCCCAACACTCGTCGAGATCGTTATACAGGTCGCTGATCGTTACTGCGTCGTTGGTAAGAGCTGACTGTGTGACATCTCACCAGCGACCTCCCAGCGACTTACCAGCGATCCTTATCAGGTCACATCGTTTTCGGGATCGCTGGTAAGTCGTTAAATGTGACGGGGGCTTTAGTTGAGATAGCAAAAACCTGCTGACAGATTATGTTTAACCTTTTCACCCCTGGGCGATTTTACGTTTTTTTTGTTTTCGTTTTTTGCTCCCCTTCTTCCGAGACCCATAACTTTTTAATTTTTTTTTTCAATATTACCATATGAAGGCTTTTTTTGTGGGGATGAGCTATACTTTTGAATGAAACCATTATTTTTACCATATAGTGTACTGGAAAATGGGGAAAAAAATCCATGTGCGGTGAAATTGCAAAAAAAGTGCAATTGCACAATTGTTTTTGGGATATTTTATTCACTGTGTTCACTATAAGGTAAAAGTAATGTGTCAGTGTGAGGCCTAACGTTGGTTCGAGTTCAAAGATACCAAACATTTATACTTTTACTTTTATCTAAGGGGTTAAAAAAAATTCAGAAGTTTTTCCAAAAAAAGAATTGCACTTTTGGTGCCATTTTCTAAGGCCTGTAGCCTTTATATTTTTCGGGATCTGGGGCTCAGTGATGGCTTATTTTTTGCATCTTGACTTGGCGTTTTTAATCATACCATTTTTGTGCAGATGCTACATTTTGATTGCTTGTTATTACACTTTTTTTAAAAAAAATTGTGGCAATTGTGGTAATTCTATTTAAACTAAATACCATTTTCTTTACAAATGTTTTTAAAAATTGTTTTCAAATTTTATATATACCGACGTATTATATATTTACACACTATATCTGTGTTTTTAAATTAATTTTTGGATTATACACTGTTTTTTAAAGAAAAGTAATTTTTTTATTTTGGGGGGGGATTGTTTCAGTGATGTCACGTCCCCAAGACTGCTACCTACCCGCCTTCTTTTGAATGTGAAGGCGGGTATATAGGCAGCCTGTAATTGGTGTACACTGGTAACCAGGGTAAATATCGGGTAACCAATCAAAGCGCTTTGCTTAGTTACCCAATATTTACCCTAGTTATCAAGCGCAGCATCGTTACACTAGTCGCTACTGGCTGGTGGCTGGTCGCTGGTCATTGGGAAGATCTGACTGTTTGACAGCGCACTAGCGACCCTGTAGCAACGTACCAGCGATCCTGTCCAGGTCATATTGTGGTCATAATGGCTGGTACGTCGTTTAGTGAGACGGTACCCTTACCCTTAGATTTGTTGCTTCACCAGTTTTGTCCTCTGGCTCTCTTATGCCCCATGACTTGTTGTTTTTGGGATTCCTTCCAGTCCTAACTAACTGCACTCTCTGACTACTCTCCAATACCATCATCGATGTTGCTCCCACCATGTAATGATGATTACTCTCAGGACCATAACGTGGGGCTTAGTTACATCTAAACTTCCCTACGGGTACCTCTGGATTAGAGAGAGATAAGCGGGCTTTACACGCTGCGATCTTGCTAGCGAGATCGCAAGCGATCGTACACCCGCCCCCGTCAGTTGTGCCACACGGGCATATCACTGCCCGTGTCGCACAACCTCGCTTACCCCGTCACACACACTTACCTGCCCTGCGACGTCGCTCTGGCCGGCGACCCGCCTCCTTCCTAAGGGGGGCGGGTCATGCGACGTCACAGCGACGTCACACGGCAGGCGGCCAATAGAAGTGGAGGAGCGGAGATGAGCGGGACGTAAACATCCAGCCCACCTCCGTCCTTCCGCATTGCCGGTGGAGGCAGGTAAGGAGATGTTCCTCGCTTCTGCGGTGTCACACACAGTGATGTGTGCTGCCGCAGGAACGAGGAACAACATCGCTAATGAGAAGAAAATGATTTTTTGTTTCAGGACGACCTCTCCGCGGCAAACGATTTTGGACGCTTTTGTGATCGTTTAAGGTCACACATAAGTGTTACACGCTGCGATATCGTTAATGACGCCGGATGTGCGTCACAAACAACGTGACCCCGACGATAATTCTTTAACGATATCGTAGCGTGTAAAGCCCGCTATAGTCCATTAGACTCTGCAGTTTTTCCATTCATTAAATCTTAATTGACTTTTTCTTATTTTAACAGATAAAGGACATTTCAACATGAATTTGAAAAAAAAAAATGTATTGAAATACTATGTCCCAAGAATGACAAAAGTATATTAGGAGTGATACCTTTATAGGCTAACCAGAAAAATTATATTAGCAAGCTTTCAGAGCACAAAGGCTCCTTCTTCAGGCAAATTCTTCAATGAAGAAGGAGCCTTTGTGCTCTGAAAGCTTGCTAATATAATTTTTCTGGTTAGCCTATAAAGGTATCACTCCTGATATACTTTTGTCATTCTTGGGACATAATATTTCAATAGATTTTTCTGGCTAACACGGTACCACAATATTACCCTGTATTGTACATTGTAAAAAAAAAATGTCAATGTAGAAAAATTCACAAAATATTCAAGAGTAGCAAAGTAGTATAGACAAAATAATGTGACCTCAAACTGTACAGTAGTTCAACAAGTCCCAAGCACACAATCAATTGCAAAAGGGTAATGCAAAAAGTGTTTTTTTATTATACAAGCAGAAAGAAGAATGCCACTACCGATAAAGCAAAGCCAAAGCAAAGCCAACGTTTCGGCCTATATAAGGCCTTTGTCAAGGTCTTGCCTATGAGAAAATGATAAAGATTATTTACATACCAATAAGTGAACAATCATAACAAAATATACATATTTACAAAGAATATACACATATAAACAATACCTATAATGTATCGGTGATAGAGATATGCAGAGAGGTCTTTTTAAAAGACCTCTCTGCATATCTCTGCATATCTCTATCACCGATACATTATGTCCCGTATTTTGTCATGTCTTCACCATGTTATCCATCCCTGATGGATCTGAGCTTATAGGTATTGTTTATCTGTGTACTGCCCACCGGCATATTCTTTTGATTGATAAATACACCGGCGCGTACTTGTAGTCACTGTACTGTTTGCCTCTCATTTTACGTATGGTGCTTATTTATGTATCTCTCTCCCCATCTAGCAAGTTACTCTTGAAAAGAAAAACGCCCTACCTTTGGCTCGTTTCTTGGACGTTTAACCCGTCTATACCCATAATTCTCTCATAAACGTATGTGTATATATATTCTTTGTAAATATGTATATTTTGTTATGATTGTTCACATATGGGATAGCACAATGGATGTATTGGGTAAAAACTATGTTCTTTGGGTGTTATATACTAATGATCAAAAACTGCATGTGCTGATCTAGATATAAAATCCTGAATACATTATTTCAGCTTAAATGCAAATAAAACCCACACATATTACTACATCACTATATAGTAAAGAACATTACCAAGTTAGGGCTCATGCGCACGTAACTGCAGAATATTCTATGAAGAAAAAACAAAAAAGCAGCACCAAATGTGCACTACAGCACTAAACATTCCAAACTGTACTTATTTTAAAAATTTTGAGATTTTTGGCAAAAAATTGCAATTTCTTGAGCTGCTTCGCCACGTCACGGCAAATCTCATTTGAAGCAGTCCTACACTAAAATATTTTTATAAAATGTGCCATACGGCCTCACATATGAATAGTAGAACTGCTCTTAGCAGCACTCACCTGGTCTATTTCAATCCCGTACCCATGACTGAGTCATGGCTGTGGGCGGGACAGGTCCAAGCAAATGCTGCATGAAGTAAATAGCCTGTGGACAAAGCCTGATGACTTAATGTGAACAGTCACCAACCGCCAAAATCTAGACAGATGGAATACATCCCAAATTGGGGTGCAAAGCAAGGTGGAGGTCAACCACCGACCAATTCAATGAAGAAAAAACAAAAAAGCAGCACCAAATGTGCACTACAGCACTAAACATTCCAAACTGTACTTATTTTAAAAATTTTGAGATTTTTGGCAAAAAATTGCAATTTCTTGAGCTGCTTCGCCACGTCACGGCAAATCTCATTTGAAGCAGTCCTACACTAAAATATTTTTATAAAATGTGCCATACGGCCTCACATATGAATAGTAGAACTGCTCTTAGCAGCACTCACCTGGTCTATTTCAATCCCGTACCCATGACTGAGTCATGGCTGTGGGCGGGACAGGTCCAAGCAAATGCTGCATGAAGTAAATAGCCTGTGGACAAAGCCTGATGACTTAATGTGAACAGTCACCAACCGCCAAAATCTAGACAGATGGAATACATCCCAAATTGGGGTGCAAAGCAAGGTGGAGGTCAACCACCGACCAATTCAATGTTTTTTCTTCATTGAATTGGTCGGTGGTTGACCTCCACCTTGCTTTGCACCCCAATTTGGGATGTATTCCGTCTGTCTAGATTTTGGCGGTTGGTGACTGTTCACATTAAGTCATCAGGCTTTGTCCACAGGCTATTTACTTCATGCAGCATTTGCTTGGACCTGTCCCGCCCACAGCCATGACTCAGTCATGGGTACGGGATTGAAATAGACCAGGTGAGTGCTGCTAAGAGCAGTTCTACTATTCATATGTGAGGCCGTATGGCACATTTTATAAAAATATTTTAGTGTAGGACTGCTTCAAATGAGATTTGCCGTGACGTGGCGAAGCAGCTCAAGAAATTGCAATTTTTTGCCAAAAATCTCAAAAATTTTTAAAATAAGTACAGTTTGGAATGTTTAGTGCTGTAGTGCACATTTGGTGCTGCTTTTTTGTTTTTTTTGTTTTTTCTGCAGAATATTCTGCAGCTACAGTCAGGGCCAGAAATATTTGGACAGTGACACAAGTTTTGTTATTTTAGCTGTTTACAAAAACATGTTCAGAAATACAATTATATATATAATATGGGCTGAAAGTGCACACTCCCAGCTGCAATATGAGAGTTTTCACATCCAAATCGGAGAAAGGGTTTAGGAATCATAGCTCTGTAATGCATAGCCTCCTCTTTTTCAAGGGACCAAAAGTAATTGGACAAGGGACTCTAAGGGCTGCAATTAACTCTGAAGGCGTCTCCCTCGTTAACCTGTAATCAATGAAGTAGTTAAAAGGTCTGGGGTTGATTACAGGTGTGTGGTTTTGCATTTGGAAGCTGTTGCTGTGACCAGACAACATGCGGTCTAAGGAACTCTCAATTGAGGTGAAACAGAACATCCTGAGGCTGAAAAAAAAGAAAAAATCCATCAGAGAGATAGCAGACATGCTTGGAGTAGCAAAATCAACAGTCGGGTACATTCTGAGAAAAAAGGAATTGACTGGTGAGCTTGGGAACTCAAAAAGGCGTGGTCGTCCACGGATGACAACAGTGGTGGATGATCGCCGCATACTTTCTTTGGTGAAGAAGAACCCGTTCACAACATCAACTGAAGTCCAGAACACTCTCAGTGAAGTAGGTGTATCTGTCTCTAAGTCAACAGTAAAGAGAAGACTCCATGAAAGTAAATACAAAGGGTTCACATCTAGATGCAAACCATTCATCAATTCCAAAAATAGACAGGCCAGAGTTAAATTTGCTGAAAAACACCTCATGAAGCCAGCTCAGTTCTGGAAAAGTATTCTATGGACAGATGAAACAAAGATCAACCTGTACCAGAATGATGGGAAGAAAAAAGTTTGGAGAAGAAAGGGAACGGCACATGATCCAAGGCACACCACATCCTCTGTAAAACATGGTGAAGGCAACGTGATGGCATGGGCATGCATGGCTTTCAATGGCACTGGGTCACTTGTGTTTATTGATATAACTGAATAGGATAACTGAAGTGAGCACTAATAAATATATATGAGTGCAAGCCAAAAATACATACTATATATAAGAATAAGGCTGCACATCAAACTTAGATAATGGTATAATGCCTCAAGCATATGGAAAAATATTGGAATATACCAATATATATAGTATATTCCAATATTTTTCCATATGCTTGAGGCATTATACCAGTTATATGTAGTTTTTTTTCTGAATGTGAACACAGCTCCGCCCCTTTCGGCCATGTTTTTTCCATCTCCTATATAAGAAAGTCCTTAGTTACCCCTCTCCACCCATAGCAGTTTTTAATTGCAATGAGATGACACACAGTTAGGGTCACAGAGCTAGGGACCCCAATATAGAGATATACCTTGACGAGGTTTTGGGGCTCAGTTACATTGATCAATGCGATTGCTAAATATCTCCTTTTTCCTAATATTCATAGCAGGTATGCAATTCATTATTCACATGTTCAAATTAGCAAGTAGCATTTTTCATTATATTCCAATATTTTTCCATATGCTTGAGGCATTATACCATTATCTAAGTTTGTTATGTTTATTGATGACATAACAGCAGACAAGAGTAGCCGGATGAATTCTGAAGTGTACCGGGATATACTTTCAGCCCAGATTCAGCCAAATGCCGCAAAGTTGATCGGACGGCGCTTCATAGTACAGATGGACAATGACCCCAAGCATACAGCCAAAGCTACCCAGGAGTTCATGAGTGGAAAAAAGTGGAACATTCTGCAATGGCCAAGTCAATCACCAGATCTTAACCCAATTGAGCATGCATTTCACTTGCTCAAATCCAGACTTAAAGGGAACCTGTCATCAGAAATTTCGCCCAAAAGCTAAAAGATTCCCCCTCTGCAGCTCCTGGGCTGCATTCTAGGAAGGTCCCTGTTATTATTGTGCCCCATGTGAGACCAAAATAAAGCCTTTATAAAGTTCTACCTTTTTGTATGCAGCTTCTGTAAATCCGTCACGGGGGCGGGCTCTCTGCCGTCCGTTATTCTGCCCCCTGGTCCTGTATGCCACCCCCATCGCTCCTTTCCATATCTGATGCACCGCCCACTGCTCCAGCCATCCCCGCGCATGCCCAGTGCCAGTCTCACAGGACTGAGCAGTTTGACCGCTGGTGACGTGTGCGCAGGCAAGTGATTATGGACGGGACTGTGACTGTTATCAGCAAGTACCCGGCCATAATCTCTTGAGCGCGCAAACCTCTCCAGCATTCACACTGAGCTCAGTGTAGATGCTAGACTGTATGGGCTGCTTCCAGGGATGATGTCCCTTTGTCATGTGATAGTATTTCGAACACGCCCCTATCACATGACAAAGGGACGTCATCCCTGGAAGCAGCCCATACAGTCTAGCATCTACACTGAGCTCAGTGTGAATGCTGGAGAGGTTTGCGCGCTCAAGAGATTATGGCCGGGTACTTGCTGATAACAGTCACAGTCCCGTCCATAATCACTTGCCTGCGCACACGTCACCAGCGGTCACACTGCTCAGTCCTGTGAGACTGGCACTGGGCATGCGCGGGGATGGCTGGAGCAGTGGGCGGTGCATCAGATATGGAAAGGAGCGATGGGGGCGGCATACAGGACCAGGAGGCAGAATAACGGACGGCAGAGAGCCCGCCCCCGTGACGGATTTACAGAAGCTGCATACAAAAAGGTAGAACTTTATAAAGGCTTTATTTTGGTCTCACATGGGGCACAATAATAACAGGGACCTTCCTAGAATGCAGCCCAGGAGCTGCAGAGGGGGAATCTTTTAGCTTTTGGGCGAAATTTCTGATGACAGGTTCCCTTTAAGACGGAAAGACCCACAAACAAGCAAGACCTGAAGGCTGCGGCTGTAAAGGCCTGGCAAAGCATTAAGAAGGAGGAAACCCAGCGTTTGGTGATGTCCATGGGTTCCAGACTTAAGGCAGTGATTGCCTCCAAAGGATTCGCAACAAAATATTGAAAATAAAAATATTTTGTTTGGGTTTGGTTTATTTGTCCAATTACTTTTGACCTCCTAAAATGTGGAGTGTTTGTAAAGAAATGTGTACAATTCCTACAATTTCTATCAGATATTTTTGTTCAAACCTTCAAATTAAACGTTACAATCTGCACTTGAATTCTGTTGTAGAGGTTTCATTTCAAATCCAATGTGGTGGCATGCAGAGCCCAACTCGCGAAAATTGTGTCACTGTCCAAATATTTCTGGACCTAACTGTATTTGACAGCACATGTGCGCTTCAAATCGCTGCAGAAAGATTGCATAATGAATGCAGTTTTTTTGTTAAAAAAAGCCGATTTCATGCGCTCGGGATGCTGCCCCCACCATAGACAGAGTGGGATTTGAGTCAAAATTTAGGCACCCAAATCGCTGCGTTCATAAAAGCAACATGCGCACGTCTCATGCACAATCTTCATAGATTGTGCAGGGGACGCAGGACACATGCATTTACGCTGCAGTCCAAACGCAGCGTAAATGCATGTGAGTATGCAACGTGCGGATGAGCCCTTACAGTGCATATATTACTAGATCAGAGGAGAGGCACAAGGCAAAAGGACGGTCAAACAAAGTAAATGGTCAGGAAGCAAGAGATCAACTCCCATAGCATAGAAAACTGAGGCCAACAAAAACCACTAAACAGAAAGCTAAGACTGGTACTGCATAAACTGCTAGACCATTTACTGGAAAAAGTGAACACCTGCAGAAACCTAGCACCTGCCAGTACGAGATTGAATGACTGAGCTGTCACTCAAAACACTGACAGCTCAGTATGCCCCAGTTTGGATGACTAAGGGCCGTTTCACACATCCGGCATTTCGCCGGATTGCTGGATCCGGCACACTCAATACAGTGTTAATACTGCACAATGGCATTACGGCAAGCTCCAGTCACATGCTCCGGTCACATGACAGCATGTGACCGGAGGTTGCCACGATGCCATTGTACTGTATTAAACTATACTAGAGTGCGCCGGATTCGGCAATCCGGCAAAATGACAGATGTGTGAAACGGCCCTAAGCTGTCAATCACCTAACTGACTGCTCATCATGCCCTTATCACTTAGTGGAGGAATTGTGATAGTACCCCTCTTCAAAGAGCGACCATCAGATCTCATGTTTCCCGAAAACCTCCAATGGAAGGCCCTGATCAAACGATCAACTCTTACAGAAGGAGTCAAAACCCAGGATTTCTCTTCGAGTCCATATCCCTTCCAATGATCCATATATTGGAAAGAATTCTGGACCTTCTGAGAATCCATGATCCTTTGAACCTCATATCCTAAATTCCCGTCAATGGAAACAGGAGGAGGCAGAGACAAGGGTGACAACAATGGGGAGACAAATTACTTTTCCTCCAGGGATCTGTGGAAAATTTTAGGGCTCTGCTAAGACTGAGGAAGTTTCACTCTAAAGGGAATCGGATTTGACTACCTCCAGAATCTCATACAGACAAATAAATTTACGACCCAACTTCGTCGATGGCACTTTTAGTCTAATATTTTTGGAAAATAATCAAACCTTATCCCCTACTTTGAAGACATGAGCTGCCAAGCGCTTCCTATCGGCCTTCCTTTTTTTATGAAGTTGAGCCACCCCAATAATCTTTTGACGTACCTCAATATTGCTGTATAGTGACATCTACTCCAGGTTACCAAGAACTCATCCTAGAAAATTCACCAAAATGAAGATGAAAACCATAATTACAAAGGAAAGATGAGGTACGAGTGGACTGATTGACCAAACTATTAAAAACGAACTCAGGAAGAGATAAATATGAGAACCAGTTCTCCTGAAGAGCCGCAATGAAACTTCTTAAAATATGCTCCAATGACTGATTTGTCCTCTCAGCCTGACCTTTGATTTTAGGGTGATAAACTAAGAAGTATGACAAGTCAATCCTCAACTTCAACTTTATACAAAATTCTCTCCAAATGTTGGAGATAAATTGCACCCACTGCATCAGATATCATGCTCTGAAGGATTCCATGTAATCCTACCACATGATTGATAAACAACCTGGAAAGCGTTTCGGCATTAGGTAACACAGATAACAGAATGAAGTGGACTTGTCTACTGAATTGGTTAACTACTACTCAAATCACAGTTTTCCCACACGACCAAGGCAAATCAGTGATGAAATCCATGGCAAATAAGTTCACGGTCTTTCTAAAATTGGCAATGGAGCAACTTTAGTGCTTGTGCAAGTTTCATAAGCAGATACAAATTCTTTAACATCTGTGATGTTCTGACTCGCTTGGTACTGGGTTGAAGGCAAACAGAAGAACTGTTTTTATTAAAGTCCAGCAGGTTTATTATATCCTCTTAAACCACTCCAGCAAAAAATTAAAAACAAAACAGCCTTTTCTGGTACAAAGTACTCAACTGAAGGTAAATAGTCCGTATATATATCTGCGGGGCATACACAGACCTTGTGTGAAACAAACAGTCTCCATTTTAAGACATGTACCACAGACATGGGTGGGGGTATGTGAGCAGCCAGACCCGACCATCTCTTCGGTTGCTCATAAAACCCATCCCTGAAGTGCGAAATAACTTTCTTTGTACTATGTGTACAAGATCTTGCATCTGGACTTACATCACAGATGATAGCCCCCTCTGCGATACTTACCTCCCATCGACTACATATCCAGCAGCCATCTTACACATCATTATACATGAATGACAACCAAAAGAGTCTAGCAATAGCTTTCTGGGTAGCTATGACCCCCGAATGACCACTCAAAGCAGTGTCATGAAATTCCTGCAACAGACATAATATGAGGTACGCAGGAACAAACAATTAGGACCATGGAATAGTGGAAGAAGCTAATGACTGGGTGTCATAGTTTTCATCTTCCAAGTCTGAGGAAACCACAATTCCCTGAAGATGAACAGAGGATGGAGGTTTCGTAAAAGAAAAATTTAATCTAGAGAAAAATAAAGACTATTTGGCCTGTCTTAGGGTTAACCGCTTGGCAAATTCAATATAAGCTACCTTTTTATGAATCGCCACAACCGTGATTTGATGAATAGCTCCCTCCAGAAAATATCTCCATTCTTCTAACGTTAATTTGACAGCAAGCAATTCACGATTGCCAACATTATAATTTCTCTCAGAAGAGAATTTCCTAGAGAAAAAGGCACATGGCAACAAGTTGGTCAATGTTTTGGGACCTTGAGACAGTACAACCCCTACCTCGATTTCAGAAGCATCTATCTTCACAATGAACGGCTTCTGGAGATCTGATTAGATAAGAACTGGTGCGGACATAAAACACTTTTTCAATTTATTAAAGGCTCCAGCAGCATCCAGCAACGAAACTTTAAAGGGTGCTTTACACGCTGCGATATCAGTAACAATATATCGCCGGGGGTCACGTTGTTAGTGACGCACATCCGGCGCCGTTACTGACATCGCAGTGTGTGACACTAATGAGCGACGATCAACGATCGCAAAATCGTTCCAAAACGGTGATTTTTGACACGTCGCTCATTTCCTTATTATTGCTGCTGCCACCGGTACGATGTTGTTCGTCGTTCCTGCGGCAGCACACATCGCTATGTGTGACACCGCAGGAACGATGAACATCTCCTTACCTGCATCCACCGGCAATGCGGAAGGAAGGAGGTGGGCGGGATATTCCACCCGCTGATCTCCGCCCCTCCACTTCTATTGGCCGGCCGCTTAGTGACGCCGCAGTGACATTGCTATGACGCCGAATGCACCTACCCCTTTAAGGAGGGATTGTTCGGCGCTCACAGCGACGTCGCTGATAAGGTATGTGCGTGTGATGCTGCCGTAGCGATAATATAATGCCTAAGTCTGAGGAACCTCCCATAGCAGGGACATGATTATTCCCATCCCGATTGGGAGAGACGAACTGCACATCAGAAGATAAAGGCGTCAAAGTTGACCCTGGCAGGGGAGGGTTTTGGGAGGTACTCATCACGGTAGATAACTGACTCTGCGACTGGGACTATGATGTCTTTAGTAGAGTTGAGCGCGGTTCGTGGTTCGTGGTTCTCCAGTTCTAGGCTCGAGTGATTTTGAGGCATGTTCTAGATCGAACTAGAACTCGAGCTTTTTGCAAAAGCTCGATAGTTCTAGAAACGTTCGAGAACGGTTCTAGCAGCCAAAAAACAGCTAAATCTTAGCTTGGTTTCTGCTGTAATAGTGTAAGTCACTCTGTGAATCAAACTATTATCACATTTCAGTGTATAGTGTGCGTGAACAGCGCCTTCAGATCACTGCTGTTTCTATAATGGCGATCGCCATTTTTTTTTTTTTTTTCTTGTCTTCCTTCCCTAAGCGCGCGCGTCTTGTGGGGCTGGCCAGCATGTCAGCCAATCACAGACACACACACACCTAAGTGGACTTTGAGGCAGAGAAGCAACGGCATGTGTGATAGGATCTGCATGTCACATGTCCCTGCATTATAAAACCGGACATTTTCTTCACGATCGCCATTATCTGCCTTCTGCGTCTTTGGTGTCAGACATCACTGTCGCAGTTCCGTCCTTTGTCCTATCGCCGATACAGCTGTATGCGCTGCATACACAGCGTTAGACAGCTTAGGGAGAGCACATTCTAGCAGTCCTTTTAAGGGCTCGTACCGGCAGGGTCAGAGAGCCATAGGTGACAGGTCCTGCAAACAGCAACAGCGTCTGTGTAGCCCAGGTCAGGGATTTCCTCCCTGCATTTCACCATTAGGAGGGAATAGAAAGGCAGGCTTCCATTCCTCTACCCAGAGCACCACAATCCTGCCACTGTACCCTCCTGTCCTCTGCACACTCCAACTCATTCTAAGTAAGCCATTATACTAGCAAACACTCAGTGTACCTAGTGGCATCCTATCTGTGGCTATTGGACTTTGCTATAGTCCCACTAGTGCAAAGACATTTGCAGAGCACATCTGCCTGCATTGCACACTCCAAGTTTTTTAAACTAAGCAATTTTACTAGCAAACACTCAGTGTACCTAGTGGCATCCTATACGTGGCTATTGGACTTTGCTATAGTCCCACTAGTGCAAAGACATTAGCAGAGCACATCTGCCTGCATTGCACACTCCAAGTTTTTTAAACTCAGCCATTATACTAGCAAACACTCAGTGTACCTAGTGGCATCCTATACGTGGCTATTGGACTTTGCTATAGTCCCACTAGGGCCAAGACATTTGCAGAGCGCATCTGCCTGCGTTGCACACTCCAACAAATTATAACGAAGCCATTATACTAGCACACACTCAGTGTACCTAGTGGCATCCTATACGTGGCTATTGGACTTTGCTATAGTCCCACTAGTGCCAAGACATTTGCAGCACGTCTGCCTGCGTTGCACACTCCAACGAATTATAACTAAGCCATTATACTAGCACACACTCAGTGTACCTAGTGGCATCCTATACGTGGCTATTGGACTTTGCTATAGTCCCACTAGTGCAAAGACATTAGCAGAGCACATCTGCCTGCATTGCACACTCCAAGTTTTTTAAACTCAGCCATTATACTAGCAAACACTCAGTGTACCTAGTGGCATCCTATACGTGGCTATTGGACTTTGCTATAGTCCCACTAGTGCCAAGACATTTGCAGAGCGCATCTGCCTGCGTTGCACACTCCAACTAATTATAACGAAGCCATTATACTAGCAAACACTCAGTGTACCTAGTGGCATCCTATACGTGGCTATTGGACTTTGCTATAGTCCCACTAGTGCCAAGACATTTGCAGAGCGCATCTGCCTGCGTTGCACACTCCAACTCATTATAACTAAGCCATTATACTAGCAAACACTCAGTGTACCTAGTGGCATCCTATACGTGGCTATTGGACTTTGCTATAGTCCCACTAGGGCCAAGACATTTGCAGAGCGCATCTGCCTGCGTTGCACACTCCAACTAATTATAACGAAGCCATTATACTAGCAAACACTCAGTGTACCTAGTGGCATCCTATACGTGGCTATTGGACTTTGCTATAGTCCCACTAGTGCCAAGACATTTGCAGAGCGCATCTGCCTGCGTTGCACACTCCAACTCATTATAACTAAGCCATTATACTAGCAAACACTCAGTGTACCTAGTGGCATCCTATACGTGGCTATTGGACTTTGCTATAGTCCCACTAGGGCCAAGACATTTGCAGAGCGCATCTGCCTGCGTTGCACACTCCAACTAATTATAACGAAGCCATTATACTAGCAAACACTCAGTGTACCTAGTGGCATCCTATACGTGGCTATTGGACTTTGCTATAGTCCCACTAGTGCCAAGACATTTGCAGAGCGCATCTGCCTGCGTTGCACACTCCAACTAATTATAACGAAGCCATTATACTAGCAAACACTCAGTGTACCTAGTGGCATCCTATACGTGGCTATTGGACTTTGCTATAGTCCCACTAGTGCCAAGACATTTGCAGAGCGCATCTGCCTGCGTTGCACACTCCAACAAATTATAACGAAGCCATTATATTAGCAAACACTCAGTGTACCTAGTGGCATCCTATACGTGGCTATTGGACTTTGCTATAGTCCCACTAGTGCCAAGACATTTGCAGAGCGCATCTGCCTGCGTTGCACACTCCAACTCATTATAACTAAGCCATTATACTAGCAAACACTCAGTGTACCTAGTGGCATCCTATACGTGGCTATTGGACTTTGCTATAGTCCCACTAGTGCCAAGACATTTGCAGAGCGCATCTGCCTGCGTTGCACACTCCAACTCATTATAACTAAGCCATTATACTAGCAAACACTCAGTGTACCTAGTGGCATCCTATACGTGGCTATTGGACTTTGCTATAGTCCCACTAGGGCCAAGACATTTGCAGAGCGCATCTGCCTGCGTTGCACACTCCAACTAATTATAACGAAGCCATTATACTAGCAAACACTCAGTGTACCTAGTGGCATCCTATACGTGGCTATTGGACTTTGCTATAGTCCCACTAGTGCCAAGACATTTGCAGAGCGCATCTGCCTGCGTTGCACACTCCAACTAATTATAACGAAGCCATTATACTAGCACACACTCAGTGTACCTAGTGGCATCCTATACGTGGCTATTGGACTTTGCTATAGTCCCACTAGTGCCAAGACATTTGCAGAGCACATCTGCCTGCATTGCACACTCCAAGTTTTTTAAACTCAGCCATTATACTAGCAAACAGTCAGTGTACCTAGTGGCATCCTAAACGTGGCTATTGTACTTTTGTCAATTCACAGTATTGGAACATTATTTGCAGCACGTCTGCCTGCATTGCACACTCTAACTTTTTTAAACTCAGCCATTATACTAGCAAACAGTCAGTGTACCTAGTGGCATCCTAAACGTGGCTATTGTACTTTTGTCAATTCACAGTATTGGAACGTTATTTGCAGCACGTCTGCCTGCATTGCACACTCTAACTTTTTTAAACTCAGCCATTATACTAGCAAACACTCACTGTACCTAGTGGCATCCTAAACGTGGCTATTGTACTTTTGTCAATTCACAGTATTGGAACGTTATTTGCAGCACGTCTGCCTGCATTGCACACTCTAACTTTTTTAAACTCAGCCATTATACTAGCAAACACTCACTGTACCTAGTTGTATCCTAAACGTGGCTATTGTACTTTTGTCAATTCACAGTATTGGAACGTTATTTGCAGCACGTCTGCCTGCATTGCACACTCTAACTTTTTTAAACTCAGCCATTATACTAGCAAACACTCACTGTACCTAGTTGTATCCTAAACGTGGCTATTGTACTTTTGTCAATTCACAGTATTGGAACGTTATTTGCAGCACGTCTGCCTGCATTGCACACTCTAACTTTTTTAAACTCAGCCATTATACTACCAAACAGTCAGTGTACCTAGTGGCATCCTAAACGTGGCTATTGTACTTTTGTCAATTCACAGTATTGGAACGTTATTTGCAGCACGTCTGCCTGCATTGCACACTCTAAGTTTTTTAAACTCAGCCATTATACTACCAAACAGTCAGTGTACCTAGTGGCATCCTAAACGTGGCTATTGTACTTTTGTCAATTCACAGTATTGGAACGTTATTTGCAGCACGTCTGCCTGCATTGCACACTCTAACTTTTTTAAACTCAGCCATTATACTAGCAAACAGTCAGTGTACCTAGTGGCATCCTAAACGTGGCTATTGTACTTTTGTCAATTCACAGTATTGGAACGTTATTTGCAGCACGTCTGCCTGCATTGCACACTCTAACTTTTTTAAACTCAGCCATTATACTAGCAAACAGTCAGTGTACCTAGTGGCATCCTATACGTGGCTATTGTACTTTTGTCAATTCACAGTATTGGAACGTTATTTGCTGCACGTCTGCCTGCATTGCACACTCTAACTTTTTTAAACTCAGCCATTATACTAGCAAACAGTCAGTGTACCTAGTGGCATCCTAAACGTGGCTATTGTACTTTTGTCAATTCACAGTATTGGAACGTTATTTGCAGCACGTCTGCCTGCATTGCACACTCTAACTTTTTTAAACTCAGCCATTATACTAGCAAACAGTCAGTGTACCTAGTGGCATCCTAAACGTGGCTATTGTACTTTTGTCAATTCACAGTATTGGAACGTTATTTGCAGCACGTCTGCCTGCATTGCACACTCTAACTTTTTTAAACTCAGCCATTATACTACCAAACAGTCAGTGTACCTAGTGGCATCCTATACGTGGCTATTGGACTTTGCTATAGTCCCACTAGTGCCAAGACATTTGCAGAGCGCATCTGCCTGCGTTGCACACTCCAACTAATTATAACGAAGCCATTATACTAGCAAACACTCACTGTACCTAGTTGTATCCTAAACGTGGCTATTGTACTTTTGTCAATTCACAGTATTGGAATGTTATTTGCAGCACGTCTGCCTGCATTGCACACTCTATCTTTTTTAAACTCATCCATTATACTAGCAAACACACAGTGTACCTAGTGGCATCCTATACGTGGCTATTGGACTTTGCTATAGTCCCACTAGTGCCAAGACATTTGCAGAGCGCATCTGCCTGCGTTGCACACTCCAACAAATTATAACGAAGCCATTATACTAGCACACACTCAGTGTACCTAGTGGCATCCTATACGTGGCTATTGGACTTTGCTATAGTCCCACTAGTGCAAAGACATTTGCATAGCACGTCTGCCTGCATTGCACACTACAACTTTTTTAAACTAAGCAATTTTACTAGCAAACACTCACTGTACCTAGTTGTATCCTAAACGTGGCTATTGTACTTTTGTCAATTCACACTACTGCAAATCTATGTGCAGCACCTCTGCATGACAACCTCGTGCTCTGTTTTTAATAAGCTATAATGATAGCACAAAATACTGCCATTTTGTGGCATCATAGAACTGGCTGTTGTATTCCATTAGTGCCCCACTGGTGACAAGCTATTTCTAGCACCTCTACATCACACCCTCATGCACATTTTGCTACGCTAATGTTATAGCAAACTCATGGAATTCATTGCTGCATTTCATAATTCGGAGGGATAGAAAGTCAGGCTTCCTTTAGCTTTTCCTTCTGTTCATAGACAGCATCTCCAAGACAAATTTCCCCTCCACGTCTAAGTGTGGAGAGGCAGCTAGTGCGCATGCGTGTGCCGATGTACCCCAGCTGCAGCATAATTACAGTGTTTCGCCTAGTGAGTATGCTCAGCCTGACTGTGCCATTCCTGACGCTAAGTTTTCATTTCGGGATACAGCGCATGCTCCCACACTAAGTGTGAAAAGCCTCTTTGCACAGGTGCTTGCATTCCGTGCCGGGTCTAAGTCCTGTTTTGGGCATAGACACCATGCTAAAGCTGATAGTCTTTTTTCAGAGACTGTATTTCATGCTACTGAGCATGCTCAGGCACTTCCTGCATCAGAGACTAGGTCCGGTAATGAACTCTTTGGCCCTGGCCCTGATGTGGGGGTCCCATATAGACCACAGGGCATCAGGTGTCCTCCCAAATGGCTTGCAGAGGCCCACACCTATGACTTGTCACCGCATTATTGATGCTCAGACGATGACTGGTGAGGTGTTTGGGTCATGGCAGCCATGAGGTCATCATTGAAGTTGCGTTTCCAAATAGGACGCTAGTTATGCCACTCATGACGTGTCACTCTACTTTTGTCTCCAGGAGGTGCATTGTGGTTCACCCTGGTTTGGGGCGGACCCAGGTTATAAAAGGGGCTGGAGCCAACAAGGAGGTGCGCAGTCTTCTATTATGCTCCGAAAGAGCACACCTCCATGTGTTGAACCCATTGCGGCTTTAGGCCAGAGGTAGGCAGGGATCGGGTGGTGGATGCAGGCCACCACCACAGTTGGTAACGCAGAACGGTTAAGACCAGCTCCTGTCCTAACAGTCCTGCTTGTGCAGCCCAGTGGCATTAACAGGCCTGCTGCTGCTGATGCGCCTGCTGTCCACAGGTGTGGCCCCTACGCACACGGTCAGCGTACTCAATGGCCCCTGTGTTGTTAACAGGGAGTTCCTGGGCTGGGTGGGCATGTGGACCCTGTGACGCTAACAGGGCTCACAGTCTCCAGATCCGAATGGCGTCTAACTCGGTTCAGGCTACTATTAGTTTCATAGCCACACAGCTCTGTATCCTCCACCAAACCTTCAAGTTGCCAACCTCTCCTTTTCCAACTGGGAGCACGGTGGACACTGACTGCTGATGGGGATATATACCTTTCTCTTTCTTTTCTTATTAATTTTCGTTATATAGCGGTCACAGATTATATACCACTTTATCCAAATCTGCCAGTCCCACTGTAACAGATGTTGTTTCTTCAGCAAATGTTACAGTTGCTTAACCACCAAATCCACGGACCAAAACTTTTTTCCCCTTTCCAACACACCTGTTCCCCTTTCCAACAGCATCTGTCCTTTTTCAACTCATTTTGGGATATGACCAAAAGTGCAACTGTGCAGGGACACCGTACTCAACGCCATCTCAGCACAGCAGCCATCCCTCGGTCCCTCCGATGTGGACAAGTAAAAGACCATTTCCTCCTATCCATGACAAAGCGTTGAGATTCACTCTGTGCAGCACTGGTGTTTAGTGGACAAGTAGATCTAAGATTGCGTACCACATTCTGCAGATACTCCTGTATACGTGCGTCTATTTCTATGGCAGGAATTAGTTCGCCAAATTTTGTCTTGTACCGGGGATCTAACAGTGTGGCAACCCAGTATTCAGGATTAGTTCAAATTCATACAATCCGAGGGTCATGTAGGTAGTGCAGCAAGAAGGCGCTCATGTGTCTTGTGCATCCAGGAGGACCAAGTCCTTGGTGTGTTGGTGGCAGAGAGGTGAGAATCGTGCATCCTTCCTCTGCCCTCTACCCACAACCTCGCACAACCGAAATGTGAGCAAGCTCTCACTCATCTGCTGAGTCTTCCATGCCCATCGCCAGTTCGTCCTCCATTTCTTCATGGGCTCCTGCACTTTCATCAACACTTTTTGCTGATACTATGCGCCCTTGTTAATCCCTCTCCCTCACCATGAATGCCGCATAGGTGCCGCTGACCATCTGGACCTCGTAGATCTTGTTATCCCTTCCGCATATGACTCCTCCTGTACTTCCTCCCCTTCCTCTTGTCCCAACACCTGACTCAGAATAATAATTACAGTGTGCTCCATCATGTAGATGACCAGAATTGTCACGCTGAGAATGACATTGCCAGTGCTAAACATCTTCGTCGACATTTCAAAACTGTGTAGCAGGGTGCATAGGTCCTTGATCTGACACCACTCCAGCAGCGTGATCTGCACCACCTCTGGATCAAGTTATCCCAGGCTATATGTCTTACCGTATTTCAGCAGGGCTCTGCGGTGCTGCCACACACGCTGCAACATGTGCAGATTCCAATTCCTGCGTGTCGAAACATCGCATTTACGGCGTTTAACTGCCAGACCCTAAGACTTCCGGAGTGATGAAAGTTGTTGAGCTGCTGTGTGCGCACGATGGAAGTGAGCACATAGCGAGCGTGCCCACTGCACAAGGCCATGTAGGCCGTGATGGTGTTTTAAAAATTGCTGGCGAATTCGGTTCAACACGTGAGCCCTAAAAGGCACGTGTGTCACATTGCCCTGAGGATGGCCCGCAGCCAGGTTTGCATCATTGCCGCACACGGCTGTTAAGTCACCAACGTAGTCCGCTCCGTCAATTTGTACTCCGGTTGCCAGGTGACAACGTGTTCCTTTCATGAATAGTGCTGATGATGTGAGAGTAGTCGATGCCAGCGGCGCAGGTGGACGCAGGTTATGCTCACCCACTGGGCTGCATTACCTTGACAGATGCAGAATCTCTGGCTGAATGTAGCTGGTGGGTATCTCACAGATGAAATACCATCATTCAGCTACAACCAATGGGAAGACACCACACCCTTTTTTATGCCCATCCTGTCTGCAGACCACTGCCAGACATAGCTATGAACCTCTGGTTAATTTTACCCCCAGTTCAGTTTTATGATTTTGTGTGCTTGTTACCTGACTACTTTTCCTGCTTGCTGTTTATGTACCTTGTTGGCCGATACGCATTTCAACTCTGCTTGTTTTCTGATTCTTTCCTGGCCGTCCCATTCTGTTCCTGTTCCTCAATTAATGTTTTGACCCTGCCTGACTACTATTCTCTGTAATAGCGGTGTGACTCACATTTCCCATACATTTCAAAGTAAAGCTTTGACCGCCTGATGGCATTGAGCTCTGCTGCCAGCATAGTAAGGAGGTGTGTGGTAGTCCTTGTGCGCAGTTGCAAGGAAGGGTGGCCTGACCACACAGGGTTTGCGCCAAGGTAGAGGACCCACACGAGGTTGAAGAGGCAGAAGCAGTGTATTAACTTCTACATACAGAACAAGGATTGAAACAACTCGTGGGGACGGCAAGACTTGTACAGCAGACCCTTCTCCATCTCTCACCATAGTTTGCCAGTGCCCAGTCAGTGACATGTAATGACCCTGTCTATGCTTACTGGTCCAAGTATCTGTGTTGAAATGCACCCTGTCGCACACAGATTTTCTCAAGGAAGTGGTGATGTTGTGTGCGACATGCTGGTGTAGCGCGGGCATGCTTTTCTTGGAGAAGCAGTGGTGATTGGGCATGTGGTACTGGGGCACAGCGACAGACATAAGGTCTGTAAAATCCTGTGTGTCCACTACGCGTAAAGGCAGCATTTCGGTAGCCAACAGCTTACAGAGGGATAGAGTCAACCACTTAGCTTTGTCATGGGTCGCAGTAAGTGGCCTTTTATTTGACCACATCTGAGGGAAAGAGATCTGGCTGCTGTCTGTAGACGGTGTTGAGTAGGGTGTCCCTGGAAAAATGCAGGTTTGTGAGAAAAGTGCAGGCGGAGACATGATGTTGCCTTCATCTTGCCTTCAGATCTGTTCATCTTGTATCATTTTTAAAAAACACATCAAGCAAGGGTTACTCCAAGCGGAGTCTACCTTTTTTCCCAACATTGGGCACACAGACACCCCATCAGTGGCAGCACTTGTGCCCTAGTTGCAAACAGGATGTTTTGATTTGCATCAAGCACATTCCAAATCCACAAGCATTTACTCTCCCCAGGATGACACAGGGGTAGTAAATTCCTTCTGGATCCATGACTTGTTCATTTTGATGAACGTCAGTGTGTCCACATTGTCACTGGACAGACGCGTGCGCTTATCTGTCAGCACACACCCAGCAGCACTGAAGAAGACACGTTCAGAGACAGCGCTGGCAGCTGCACACGACAAAATCTCCAAGGCGTAACTGGAGAGCTCTGTCAATTTTTCTAGATTTGAAGCCCAAAAGGAGCAAGGCTCCATTTGCAAAGTCATTGCATCGATGTTCATTTGGAGATACTCCTGTATCATCCTCTCCATCCGTTGACTATGTGTCAGACTTGTTGTCTCTGGTGGCCTTGCAAAGGAGGGTCTAAAAAAATTATGAAAATATTCCATAAAATTGCTGTTACCAGCACCAGATACGGTCCTACTGGTACGGGTAGACTGTTGAAGATGACGATGCCGTCCCATGTTTGTCAAGTTACAACTGGGAGAATCACTCCCTTCACCTGCACGGTTGTTTGGTGTAAAAGCCGAGCTAAGATCGAGTAACAGCTTATGCTGATACTCCAGCATACGTGCGTCCCTTTCTATGGGTGGAATTATGTCACAAAATTTGGACTTGTCCCGGGGATCTAATAGTGTGGCAAGCCAGTAGTCATCATCACTTCTAATTTTGACAATCCGAGGGTCATGTTGGAGGTAGTGCAACAAGAAGGCACTCATGTGTCTTGCGCAGCCATGCGGACCAAGTCCACGCTGTGTTTGTGGCATAGAGGTGCTAACCGTTCTTTCTTCCTCTGACATCTCCCCCCAACCTCTTTCAACTGAATTTTGACCAAGGTCTCCCTCATCCGCTGAGTCTTCCATGTCCATGGACAGTTCGTCCTCCATATCTTCATGTCCTCCTCCACCTTCCTCAACATCTCGCCTGCTACCATGCGCCCTTGTTGATCCCTGTCCCCCATGGTCCCATGCCTGCCGCGTTGGTGATGATGAACGTCTGGACCTTGGTGATGTTGTTGTGTCTTGCGCATATGAATCCTCCTGTAGTTCCTCCCCTTCCTGTTGTCCCACCCCCTGACTCCGAATAGTGTTTAGCGTGTGCTCCAGCATGTAAATGACTGTAATCGTCATGCTGATAATGGCATTGTCAGCGCTAAACATATTCGTCGCCATGTCGAAACTGTGCAGAACGGTGCATAGGTCCTTGATCTGAGATCACTCCATCAGGGTGATCTGCCCCACTTCTGCATCTCGTTGGCCCAGGCTATACATCATGACGTATTGCACCAGGGCTCGCCGGTGCTGCCACAGTCGCTGTAACATGTGGAGAGTTGAATTCCAGCGTGTCGCCACATCGCATTTCAGGCGATGAACCGGCAGGCCGAAAGACTTCTGGAGCGATGCAAGTCGCTCAGCTGCGGCGGTTGAACGGCGGAAGTGAGCACTGCAGACAGTTTACGTGCCCTGGTCAGAAGGCCATCTAGGCCGGGATAGTGTGTTAAAAATTGCTGGACAACAAGGTTCAACACGTGAGCCATACAAGGCACGTGTGTCACCTTGTCCAGGCGAAGGGCCGCACCCAGGTTTGCAGCATTGTCGCACACGGCCTTACCAGGCTGCAGGTTGAGTGGAGACAACCATTTATTAAACTCGGACCGCAGAGCTGACCACAACTCCTCAGCTGTGTGACTCTTATTCCCAAGACATGTCAAGCTAAAGACCGCCTGATGCCGTTGCGCTCTGCTGCCAGCATAGTAATGAGGGGTGCGTGATTCCTTCTGCGCAGTGAGAACGCTGGTGGCCTGACCAGGCAGGCTTGGGGCGGAGGTGGAGGACCCAGATGAGGTGGAGGATGCAGAAGCAGTGGCGGAACTTGGACAGACAGAGGATTGACACACAAGTCGTGGGGACGGCAAGACTTGTGCAGCAGACCCTTCACCATCTATCAACATAGTTACCCAGTGCCCAGTCAGCGACATGTAACGTCCCTGTCCATGCTTACTGGTCCAAGTATCGGTGGTGAAATGCACCCGTTCACACACAGAGTTTCTCAAGGAAGCGGTGATGTTGTGTGCGACATGCTGGTGTAGCGCGGGCACACCTTTCTTAGAGAAGTAGTGGCGACTAGGCATCTGGTACTGGGGCACAGCGACAGACATAAGGTCTCTAAAATCCTGTGTGTCCACTAGGCGGAAAGGCAGCATTTCGGTAGCCAACAGCTTACAGAGGGATAGAGTCAACCTCTTAGCTTTGTCATGGGTCGGAGGAAGTGGCCTTTTATTTGACCACATCTGAGGGACAGAGATCTGGCTGCTGTGTGTAGACGGTGTTGAGTAGGGTGTCCCTGGAAAAATGCAGGTTTGTGAGGAAAGTGCAGGCGGAGACATGATGTTGCCTTCATCCAACGTAGGTGCTATCGATGTCTGAGAGAGCTGTACACACTCACTTGTTTCCCCTTCCAAACCAACTGACGACCTACCAAGCAAACTGCCTGTTGCGGTTACAGTGGTGGAAGTTTTGCGTGGAAAAACAGGTGTGACAGCTGTCCCCACAGTCCTAGAAGATGAAGAGCGCGCGGATGCACTGGAAGGGGCGGGCGGTGGATGGTTCGCTCCGCTAGGCCGCATTGCAGCACAGTGAGCTTCCCACCGGGACCTATGATATTTATTCATGTGACGATTCATGGAAGAAGTTGTCAAACTGCTGAGGTTTTGACCTCTACTAAGAGAATCATGACAAATTTTACATATCACATGATTTGGGCGATCTTTTTCTGTCAAAAAAGGAACAGGCTAGGCAAGGCTTAGAGGCCATGCGACCTGTTGATGCACCCCGAATAATGCTCATAGGCAGAGTGGTGGCTGAGGATGCAGTTGTAGACGTGCTACCAGTGCTCCGACTCTGTCCAGGAAGGCGCAAGGTAATTTCGTCGTCGGTTGCATCCTCCTCCACCGCCTCTGTTGACCTCCTCGAGTGCCTGACTGGGGGTTGACAGTAGGTGGGATCTAGAACTTCATCATCAATTGTTGTGTTTGCACTCCCCTCCCCCTCAGACCGAGCCTCTTCTTGCCCTGACCGAATATTTAAGTTGTCATCCCAATCGGGTATCTGCGTCTCATCTTCATCAGTATGTTCCTCATTGCCTATAACCACAGTTGTTGGAAAGGCAGCATTTTGGTAGCCAACAGTTTGCATTTTATGAAAGTCAACCTCCAAGCCATGTCATGCCCTTCTAAAAGCATGTATAACACAGCGAGGGGACTCCAACCACAGTCTCCCTCGTTTCCACTCACTGGGCCACACACACCCCACTTGACTGGCATCGGTTGAGCTCCCTTTTGAAAAAGAAAAAGATGCTTTGCATGAAGCACTCTCAAAAATACGCGTGCCTTTCCCGTCCCCTGGCTGACCCAGAGGAAGAAAAGTCCTCTGAGAGCCATGACTTGTTCATCTTGGTTCTTTTAGAGACACAGCGAGGGGACTCCAACCACAGTCTCCCTCGTTTCCACTAACTGGGCCACACACACCCCACTTGACTGGCATCGGTTGAGCCCCCTTTTGAAAAAGAAAAAGATGCTTTGCATGAAGCACTCTCAAAAATACGCGTGCCTTTCCCGTCCCCTGGCTGACCCAGGGGAAGAAAAGTCCTCTGAGAGCCATGACTTGTTCATCTTGGTTCTTTTAGAGACACAGCGAGGGGACTCCAACCACAGTCTCCCTCGTTTCCACTAACTGGGCCACACACACCCCACTTGACTGGCATCGGTTGAGCCCCCTTTTGAAAAAGAAAAAGATGCTTTGCATGAAGCACTCTCAAAAATACGCGTGCCTTTCCCGTCCCCTGGCTGACCCAGGGAAGAAAAGTCCTCTGAGAGCCATGACTTGTTCATCTTGGTTCTTTTAGAGACACAGCGAGGGGACTCCAACCACAGTCTCCCTCGTTTCCACTAACTGGGCCACACACACCCCACTTGACTGGCATCGGTTGAGCCCCCTTTTGAAAAAGAAAAAGATGCTTTGCATGAAGCACTCTCAAAAATACGCGTGCCTTTCCCGTCCCCTGGCTGACCCAGGGGAAGAAAAGTCCTCTGAGAGCCATGATTTGTTCATTTTGGGTCTTTTAGAAACACAGCGAGGGGACTCCAACCACAGTCTCCTTCGTTGCCACTCACTGGGCCACACACACCCCACTTGACTGGCATCGGTTGAGCTCCCTTTTGAAAAAGAAAAAGATGCTTTGCATGAAGCACTCTCAAAAATACGCGTGCCTTTCCCGTCCCCTGGCTGACCCAGGGGAAGAAAAGTCCTCTGAGAGCCATGACTTGTTCATCTTGGTTCTTTTAGAGACACAGCGAGGGGACTCCAACCACAGTCTCCCTGGTTGCCACTCACTGGGCCACACACACCCCACTTGACTGGCATCGGTTGAGCTCCCTTTTGAAAAAGAAAAAGATGCTTTGCATGAAGCACTCTCAAAAATACGCGTGCCTTTCCCGTCCCCTGGCTGACCCAGGGGAAGAAAAGTCCTCTGAGAGCCATGACTTGTTCATCTTGGTTCTTTTAGAGACACAGCGAGGGGACTCCAACCACAGTCTCCCTCGTTTCCACTCACTGGGCCACACACACCCCACTTGACTGGCATCGGTTGAGCTCCCTTTTGAAAAAGAAAAAGATGCTTTGCATGAAGCACTCTCAAAAATACGCGTGCCTTTCCCGTCCCCTGGCTGACCCAGGGGAAGAAAAGTCCTCTGAGAGCCATGACTTGTTCATCTTGGTTCTTTTAGAGACACAGCGAGGGGACTCCAACCACAGTCTCCCTCGTTGCCACTCACTGGGCCACACACACCCCACTTGACTGGCATCGGTTGAGCTCCCTTTTGAAAAAGAAAAAGATGCTTTGCATGAAGCACTCTCAAAAATACGCGTGCCTTTCCCGTCCCCTGGCTGACCCAGGGGAAGAAAAGTCCTCTGAGAGCCATGACTTGTTCATCTTGGTTCTTTTAGAGACACAGCGAGGGGACTCCAACCACAGTCTCCCTGGTTGCCACTCACTGGGCCACACACACCCCACTTGACTGGCATCGGTTGAGCTCCCTTTTGAAAAAGAAAAAGATGCTTTGCATGAAGCACTCTCAAAAATACGCGTGCCTTTCCCGTCCCCTGGCTGACCCAGGGGAAGAAAAGTCCTCTGAGAGCCATGACTTGTTCATCTTGGTTCTTTTAGAGACACAGCGAGGGGACTCCAACCACAGTCTCCCTGGTTGCCACTCACTGGGCCACACACACCCCACTTGACTGGCATCGGTTGAGCTCCCTTTTGAAAAAGAAAAAGATGCTTTGCATGAAGCACTCTCAAAAATACGCGTGCCTTTCCCGTCCCCTGGCTGACCCAGGGGAAGAAAAGTCCTCTGAGAGCCATGACTTGTTCATCTTGGTTCTTTTAGAGACACAGCGAGGGGACTCCAACCACAGTCTCCCTGGTTGCCACTCACTGGGCCACACACACCCCACTTGACTGGCATCGGTTGAGCTCCCTTTTGAAAAAGAAAAAGATGCTTTGCATGAAGCACTCTCAAAAATACGCGTGCCTTTCCCGTCCCCTGGCTGACCCAGGGGAAGAAAAGTCCTCTGAGAGCCATGATTTGTTCATTTTGGGTCTTTTAGAAACACAGCGAGGGGACTCCAACCACAGTCTCCTTCGTTGCCACTAACTGGGCCACACACACCCCACTTGACTGGCATCGGTTGAGCCCCCTTTTGAAAAAGAAAAAGATGTTTTGCATGAAGCACTCTCAAAAATACGCGTGCCTTTCCCGTCCCCTGGCTGACCCAGGGGAAGAAAAGTCCTCTGAGAGCCATGACTTGTTCATCTTGGTTCTTTTAGAGACACAGCGAGGGGACTCCAACCACAGTCTCCCTCGTTTCCACTCACTGGGCCACACACACCCCACTTGACTGGCATCGGTTGAGCTCCCTTTTGAAAAAGAAAAAGATGCTTTGCATGAAGCACTCTCAAAAATACGCGTGCCTTTCCCGTCCCCTGGCTGACCCAGGGGAAGAAAAGTCCTCTGAGAGCCATGACTTGTTCATCTTGGTTCTTTTAGAGACACAGCGAGGGGACTCCAACCACAGTCTCCCTCGTTGCCACTCACTGGGCCACACACACCCCACTTGACTGGCATCGGTTGAGCTCCCTTTTGAAAAAGAAAAAGATGCTTTGCATGAAGCACTCTCAAAAATACGCGTGCCTTTCCCGTCCCCTGGCTGACCCAGGGGAAGAAAAGTCCTCTGAGAGCCATGACTTGTTCATCTTGGTTCTTTTAGAGACACAGCGAGGGGACTCCAACCACAGTCTCCCTCGTTTCCACTCACTGGGCCACACACACCCCACTTTACTGGCATCGGTTGAGCTCCCTTTTGAAAAAGAAAAAGATGCTTTGCATGAAGCACTCTCAAAAATACGCGTGCCTTTCCCGTCCCCTGGCTGACCCAGGGGAAGAAAAGTCCTCTGAGAGCCATGACTTGTTCATCTTGGTTCTTTTAGAGACACAGCGAGGGGACTCCAACCACAGTCTCCCTCGTTTCCACTCACTGGGCCACACACACCCCACTTGACTGGCATCGGTTGAGCTCCCTTTTGAAAAAGAAAAAGATGCTTTGCATGAAGCACTCTCAAAAATACGCGTGCCTTTCCCGTCCCCTGGCTGACCCAGGGGAAGAAAAGTCCTCTGAGAGCCATGACTTGTTCATCTTGGTTCTTTTAGAGACACAGCGAGGGGACTCCAACCACAGTCTCCCTGGTTGCCACTCACTGGGCCACACACACCCCACTTGACTGGCATCGGTTGAGCTCCCTTTTGAAAAAGAAAAAGATGCTTTGCATGAAGCACTCTCAAAAATACGCGTGCCTTTCCCGTCCCCTGGCTGACCCAGGGGAAGAAAAGTCCTCTGAGAGCCATGATTTGTTCATTTTGGGTCTTTTAGAAACACAGCGAGGGGACTCCAACCACAGTCTCCTTCGTTGCCACTAACTGGGCCACACACACCCCAATTGACTGGCATCGGTTGAGCCCCCTTTTGAAAAAGAAAAAGATGCTTTGCATGAAGCACTCTCAAAAATACGCGTGCCTTTCCCGTCCCCTGGCTGACCCAGGGGAAGAAAAGTCCTCTGAGAGCCATGACTTGTTCATCTTGGTTCTTTTAGAGACACAGCGAGGGGACTCCAACCACAGTCTCCCTCGTTTCCACTCACTGGGCCACACACACCCCACTTTACTGGCATCGGTTGAGCTCCCTTTTGAAAAAGAAAAAGATGCTTTGCATGAAGCACTCTCAAAAATACGCGTGCCTTTCCCGTCCCCTGGCTGACCCAGGGGAAGAAAAGTCCTCTGAGAGCCATGACTTGTTCATCTTGGTTCTTTTAGAGACACAGCGAGGGGACTCCAACCACAGTCTCCCTCGTTTCCACTCACTGGGCCACACACACCCCACTTGACTGGCATCGGTTGAGCTCCCTTTTGAAAAAGAAAAAGATGCTTTGCATGAAGCACTCTCAAAAATACGCGTGCCTTTCCCGTCCCCTGGCTGACCCAGGGGAAGAAAAGTCCTCTGAGAGCCATGACTTGTTCATCTTGGTTCTTTTAGAGACACAGCGAGGGGACTCCAACCACAGTCTCCCTGGTTGCCACTCACTGGGCCACACACACCCCACTTGACTGGCATCGGTTGAGCTCCCTTTTGAAAAAGAAAAAGATGCTTTGCATGAAGCACTCTCAAAAATACGCGTGCCTTTCCCGTCCCCTGGCTGACCCAGGGGAAGAAAAGTCCTCTGAGAGCCATGATTTGTTCATTTTGGGTCTTTTAGAAACACAGCGAGGGGACTCCAACCACAGTCTCCTTCGTTGCCACTAACTGGGCCACACACACCCCAATTGACTGGCATCGGTTGAGCCCCCTTTTGAAAAAGAAAAAGATGCTTTGCATGAAGCACTCTCAAAAATACGCGTGCCTTTCCCGTCCCCTGGCTGACCCAGGGGAAGAAAAGTCCTCTGAGAGCCATGACTTGTTCATCTTGGTTCTTTTAGAGACACAGCGAGGGGACTCCAACCACAGTCTCCCTCGTTTCCACTCACTGGGCCACACACACCCCACTTGACTGGCATCGGTTGAGCTCCCTTTTGAAAAAGAAAAAGATGCTTTGCATGAAGCACTCTCAAAAATACGCGTGCCTTTCCCGTCCCCTGGCTGACCCAGGGGAAGAAAAGTCCTCTGAGAGCCATGACTTGTTCATCTTGGTTCTTTTAGAGACACAGCGAGGGGACTCCAACCACAGTCTCCCTCGTTGCCACTCACTGGGCCACACACACCCCACTTGACTGGCATCGGTTGAGCTCCCTTTTGAAAAAGAAAAAGATGCTTTGCATGAAGCACTCTCAAAAATACGCGTGCCTTTCCCGTCCCCTGGCTGACCCAGGGGAAGAAAAGTCCTCTGAGAGCCATGACTTGTTCATCTTGGTTCTTTTAGAGACACAGCGAGGGGACTCCAACCACAGTCTCCCTCGTTTCCACTCACTGGGCCACACACACCCCACTTGACTGGCATCGGTTGAGCTCCCTTTTGAAAAAGAAAAAGATGCTTTGCATGAAGCACTCTCAAAAATACGCGTGCCTTTCCCGTCCCCTGGCTGACCCAGGGGAAGAAAAGTCCTCTGAGAGCCATGACTTGTTCATCTTTGTTCTTTTAGAGACACAGCGAGGGGACTCCAACCACAGTCTCCCTCGTTTCCACTCACTGGGCCACACACACCCCACTTGACTGGCATCGGTTGAGCTCCCTTTTGAAAAAGAAAAAGATGCTTTGCATGAAGCACTCTCAAAAATACGCGTGCCTTTCCCGTCCCCTGGCTGACCCAGGGGAAGAAAAGTCCTCTGAGAGCCATGACTTGTTCATCTTGGTTCTTTTAGAGACACAGCGAGGGGACTCCAACCACAGTCTCCCTGGTTGCCACTCACTGGGCCACACACACCCCACTTGACTGGCATCGGTTGAGCTCCCTTTTGAAAAAGAAAAATATGCTTTGCATGAAGCACTCTCAAAAATACGCGTGCCTTTCCCGTCCCCTGGCTGACCCAGGGGAAGAAAAGTCCTCTGAGAGCCATGTCCACATTGTCAGTGGACAGACACGTGTGCTTATCTGCCAGCAGACCCACAGCAGCACTGAAGACAGGTTCCGAGAGAACGCTGGCTGCAGGACACGACAAGATCCCCAAGACGTACGTGGCGAGCTCAGGCAATTTATCAAGATTGGAAGCCAAGAATGAGCAGGGCTCAAGTTGCACATTAATGGAATCGATGTTTCCTTGCATATACTCATATATCTGTGTGTCCTCCTCTTTTTCCTTGTCCAGCTCTTTTGTTTTCGCATGAGTATATGTCCTTGTCACTTTCCCATGTGTTGTGAGTTGTTTGTGACCTTTTGGACACCTTTGAGGGTGTTTTCTAGGTGTTTTTCTGTGTTTGTGATTGCCTGCCATTGTTTCCTATGCAGTTCGAGTTCGGTTCGTCGAACGTTCGACGAACCGAACTCGAACGGGAGGTCCGTTCGGCGAACCAACCTCGAGCCGAACCGCGACCGGTTCGCTCATCTCTAGTCTTTAGTCTCTGGTGCTCCCTGGCCAGACCCTGAACCACCTGTACCAGATTCATCTCCTGATCACACAATGTACAAATAGGATCCATACTAGTGGGATGGAAAAGATTTTAGGGCCAGTCTTAATATGACGCTAGTCACTACATGGGCAAATCATGAGGCAGGATAGTTAAATGCTCCAGGGTCAGGTACCAGGAGATCACATCAAGATTAATTGGGTAGGTAGAGATGAGGTCAGGTCACCGTCCAGAGTCAGAATACCAAGAGGATAGCGGATCAGAGCAGAGGGACAAGGCAAAAAGAATTGTCAAAGTCAATGGTCGGGCTGCAAAAGATCAGTTCCCAGTGCACAGATACCTGAGGCTAACAAGCACCAACAAATAGAAAGCTTAAGGCCCCGTCACACTAAGCAACATCGCTAGCAACATCGCTGGTAACGAACAACTTTTGTGACGTTGCTAGCGATGTTGCTGTGTGTGACATCCAGCAACAACCTGGCCCCTGCTGTGAGGTCGTTGGTTGTTGCTGAATGTCCTGGGCCATTTTTTAGTTGTTGCTGTCCTGCTGTGAAGCACAGATCGCTGTGTGTGACAGCGAGACAGCAACAACTAATGTGCAGTGAGCAGGGAGCCAGCTTCTGCGGAGGCTGGTAACCAATGTAAACATCGGGTAACCAAGAAGCCCTGTCCTTGGTTACCCGATATTTACCTTTGATACCAGCCTCCTCCGCTCTCACTGCCTGTGCTGCCGGCTCCTGCTCTGTGCACATGTAGCTGCAGCACACATCAGGTAATTAACCCAATGTGTGCTGTAACTAGGAGAGCAAGGAGCCAGCACTAAGCAGTGTGCACTGCTCCCTGCTCTGTGCACATTTAGCTGCAGCACACATCAGGCAATTAACCCGATGTGTGCTGTAACTAGGAGAGCAAGGAGCCAGCGCTCAGTGTGCGCTGCTCCCTGCTCTGTGCACATTTAGCTGCAGCACACATCGGGTTAATTAACCTGATGTGTGCTGTAACTAGGAGACTGGGGGCTGGTCACTGGTTGCTGGTGAGCTCACCAGCAACTCGTGTAGCCACGCTCCAGCGATCCCTGCCAGGTCAGGTTGCTGGTGGGATCGCTGGAGCGTGGCAGTGTGACAGCTCACCAGCAACCTCCTAGCAACTTACCAGCGATCCCTATCGTTGTTGGGATCGCTGGTAAGTTGCTTAGTGTGACTGGACCTTTAGACTAGCAATGCTCTGAATAAACCACTGAGCTAAATAGCTGGACAAAATCTCATCTAAAAAGGTGGTCATCAAGTTTTTCTTAGATATTTGTGCATTATTAATGAAGCATGGTGGTAATTTCTCTTCGTACCTGGGCATGACATATGAAAGATGTAGAGTTAATCCGGCTTTTAACTTTTTACCTCAGATTGCAAAAAAGGTTAGAACCATGCCTATGGTGATGATGGCCTTGTCTCATACAGGTGATGAAAAGAAAGGTATAAATAATTGACAGGTTTTTCTTTCCCAGGGTGTGGTGCTAGCAATAGTTAGATGACCACTATCTTTTGTGTGTCCCCTCTCTAATATTTCTTCTGCTTTGTAACAAGCACACATTGAATATTACTACTCTCCTTACCCGAAACATTGTTGGACAATGATCTCATTTACAATTTTGACTGGCTATATGACTACATAAATATTAATTTTTACTCTAATTTACTCATTTTATGGTCATATATAAGTCGTTTCACTTTCATATCTTTTAGTCAAAAACTAATTAGATGGCAATTCCTCAAAGGCCAAAAGATTAATTGCGCTTGTAAATTTGAGCTGTGTGCAAAGAACAAACTACGATTCCAATGATATAAATAACAGACATGCGGAAATAAGCTCAAAACTAAAAAGAATAGAAAAACAGCCAAAATCTTCTTTTTTAGTTTTGTATAGCGGGTGTTACAAAAGTTGCATTAAGTATAATAGATAAAGTGACTAAGAGGGATCCCGCAATTAAAGAATCATGACAGGCACAAAAAATATTCAGATGTTCGAGCAGTCGCTGAAGTTTGCTTATGACAAAAAGATGATGTACACCTGTACAGCAATATAAACGAATGTATAAAACCGAGTGCAGACAGGGCCTTTGATTTTTTTCTGCTAATTGTCCCATCAACTTGTCAATTAATATCTGACCAGTGATCTTATGTGTGGCGACCTTCTTGTTTTTCCCTAACAGCAGATGTTGGGAAACAGTGTTATCGGGAATGTTGGATTATTCTCCAGATTCATTGTTTGAACCAGACAAAAGTATCTTATTCAAGTCAGAGCATGTATATTTACAGTGGAGTCAAAATAAATAGTTGTTAGTTGATCAACATTCTACAACCCACTGCAATGACAAAAACCAATGGCACACAAATTGCACATGGATGACGATGTGTGCTGTCAGTGGATTTCATGGACCCATAGGTAATTTTCATCTGTGACTCAAATCAATCTTTTATCAGGTCCCAGCCGTCCAGTCTGCATCAGCCGTCCCGGGTGCACCTGACCATAACAGAGACTGTCAGTGTCCGTACCCCCACCACTGAGGCGAGCTGTCGCAGTACCGTGTCTCCCTTAGTAGCATTTGGTGGCTACCGGCACCCAATCCCCACCTCACCATCAGAGGCTCTAGTTAAAACCCAGTTAGTGGTAAGTCATGCACCTCAGGTGAATCGGTGCTGTGGCCAAGTGCTACCACTCCTGCTCGCACCCGCGAGTATAACACTAGCAATAAATATAATTATTTGTGGACCTATTAAAACATGGATTCAAACTCAGGACTGGTAGCAAGAGTGGTAGACACTGTAACATTTAGCCACAGTCTTTGTAAGATGTAAGTTTAAGTATTTGGTTCTTGCTTTCAGCCACATGATTTTGTACATTTACAGCGCAGGATTAAAGCTTCTGCAATCTGGGAAGACCAGGTGCAGTCTGGGAAGACCAGGTCAAGTCACCAGCTGACAGATACAACTTAGGACCCTGGACAGTAGACAGAATGGGTTTGTTATCACTTCTATCTTCTTTTTCACCAGCAACTTGGCATTTGCTGTACGGTAATGTTAGCATGGAAAATTATTCTGTAGGACCCGTGGACTGGGCCGCCACTAGGAATTTCAGGGCCCCATACTGGCAATATTTTTGAGCCCCCTTGAGACTCTGCCCAAACTCCACCTCAGCTCTGCCTCCACCCCTCAAAACTTTCCACAGTCTCACAGCCACTATTGGAAATATCTACTCTATATATACAGTGCCTTGCGAAAGTATTCGGCCCCCTAGAACTTTTCAACCTTTTCCCACATATCAGGCTTCAAACATAAAGATAACAATTTTAATGTTATGCTGAAGAATCAACAAGTGGGACACAATTGTGAAGTTGAACGAAATTTATTGCTTATTTTAAACTTTTTTAGAAAATAAATAACTGAAAAGTGGGACATGAAATATTATTCAGCCCCTTTAAGTTAATACTTTGTAGCGCCACCTTTTACTGCGATTACAGCTGCAAGTCACTTGGGGTATGTGTCTATGAGTTTTGCACATCGGGACACTGAAATTCTTGCCCATTCTTCCTTTGCAGAAAGCTGGAGCTGAGTGAGGTTGGATGGAGAGCGTTTGTGAACAGCAGTTTTCAGCTCTTTCCACAGATTCTCGATTGGATTCAGGTCTGGACTTTGACTTGGCCATTCTAACACCTGGATACGTTTATTAGTGAACCATTCCATTGTAGATTTTGCTTTATGTTTGGGATCATTGTCTTTTTGGAAGACAAATCTCTATCTCAGTCTCAGGTCTTTTGCAAACTCCAATAGGCTTTCTTCAAGAATGGTCCTTTATTTGGCTCCATCCATGTTCCCATCAATTTTAACCATCTTCCCTGTCCCTGCTAAAGAAAAGCAGGCCCAAACCATAATGCTGCCACCACCATGATTCACAGTGTGGATGGTGTGTTCAGGGTGATGAGATGTGTTGCTTTTACGCCAAACATATTGTTTGGCATTGTGCCCAAATAGTTTGATTTTTCTTTCATCTGAGTAGAGCACCTTCTTCCACATGTTTAGTGTGTCTCCCAGGTGGCTTGTGGCAAACTTTAATCAACACTTTTAATAGATAACTTTGAGAAATGGCTTTCTTATTGCCACTCTTCCATAAAGGCCAGATTTGTGCAGTGTACGACTGATTGTTGCCCTATGGACAGACTCTCCCACCTCAGCTGTAGATCTCTGCAGTTCATCCAGAGTGATCATGGGCCTCTTGGCTGCATCTCTAATCAGTCTTCTGCTTGTTTGATATCAAAGTTTGGATGGACGGCCGGGTTTTGGTAGATTTGCAGTGGTATGATAGTCCTTCCATTTCAATATGATCGCTTGCACAGTGCTCCTTGGGATGTTTAAACTTTTGGAAATCTTTTGTAACCAAATCCGGCTTTCAACGTCTCCACAACAGTATCACGGAACTGCCTGTTGTGTTCCTTGGTCTTTATGATGCTATCTGCGCTTTAAACAGAACACTGAGACTATCACAGAGCAGGTGCATTTATACGGAGACTTGATTACACATAGGTGGCTTATATTTATCATCATCAGTCATTTAGGACAACATTGGATCATTCAGAGATCCTCAAAGAACTTTTGGACTGAGTTTGCTGCACTGAAAGAAAAGGGGCAGAATAATATTGCACAACCCACTTTTCAATTATTTATTTTTCAAAAAAGTTTAAAATAAGCAATAAATTTCATTCAACTTCACAATTTCGTCCCACTTGTTGTTGATTCTTCACCATAACATTAAAATTTTCATCTTTATGTTTGAAGCCTGAAATGTGGGAAAAGGTTGAAAAATTCAAGGGGGCCGAATACCTTTGCATATATATATAAAGCTGAATGTGTGTGTGTGTGTGTGTGTATGTGTGTGTGTTTGTCCAGGATTGGCATCTGCACCGTCGTAGCTACAGCCACGAAATTTTGCACACTCACACGTCTGGACCCCGCGCTTTACAGTTATTCGCCAAAAAACCTGCCTAAATTAAAGCGAATGGAGCTGGGAGCCACAGTGCAGCCAGAACTTCAGAAGAATGCGCAGCCACGCCCTTATTTAGAATGTTGGCGTGTCACAATGCAGCCAGGGAAAGAGACAGACAAAGACAGGGAAAGAGGCAGACACAGACAGGGGAGGAAACAGACATAGACAGACACAAAGAGACAGACACAGACAAAGAGACAGACTGACAGGGAAAGAGACAGACACAGAAAAATAGACAGAGACAGACACAGGGAAACAGACAGACAGGGAAGGAAAGGGAAAGAGACAAACAGGGTAAGAGACAGACAAAGACAGGTAAAGAGAAAGAGACAGACACAGGGAAAGAGACAAAGGGAAAGAGGGCAAGAGGCAGACAGGGAAAGAGACAGACAGGGAAAGAGAGGGAAAGAGACAGACAGGGAAAGAGACAGACAGGGAAAGTGACAGAGATAGATAGATAGACAAAGAAAGAGATAGATAGACAGACAGGGAAAGAAATAGAGACAGACGGAGAAAGAGACAGAGACAGTCAGAGACAGACAGGGAAAGAGACAGACAGACAAAGAGATAGAGAGAGAGACAGAGAGATATATACAGAGGGGGAGACAGAGAATGGGAGAGAAACAGAGAGACAGTTACTATCCCGGGCAACACCGGGTGCTATGTTGTGAGACGAAATTTTAACCCCGCGCGTTCCAATTTACCAATCAATTTTGCCCCTATCTACATAATGGGGAAAAAGTGAAACGAAAACTGTTGGGGGCAAATTGACAGCTGCCAGATGTGAACAAGGGGGACTTAAAGAATGAGAGCGATGGCGCCACAGAGTATATACCGTACAGTTGCTAAGGTGGGGCCCCGACATGGGATACTCACCACACTTGGGAATATGAACACACACACAAAATGCGCCACACACTACCACGTACTTGAACACATATACCACCCTCAGCACATACTTCATCATGTAAAACAATTTAATAATTACATCTCTATCTATTTGTTTTGTGGTTTTTGTGTGCAGAATACATTTTTGTTAATACATTCTATTTTGTTAACAGCAGTTATTAACCCGGGCGAAGCCGGGTAGTACAGCTAGTATATATATATATATATATATATATATATATATATATATATATGTATATAAAAACACATATACACACACAAACACAGACATGGCCAAAAGTGTTAGTACCCTTGCAATTCTTCCATAAAATGAAGTATTTCCCTCGGAAAATTAATAATCCACCCTCTTTACTGCCCCTCTCCATAATACACCCCATAATATACCCCCACACACTGCTCCTCTGTATAATCTCACCCCACACACAGCCCCTCTGTATAATAGTCCCCACACACACAGCCCCTCTGTATATTGCCCCACACACTCTGCCCCTCTGTATATCGCCCCACACACAATACCACTGCTTCTCTGTATAACATGCTCCTTGTATTTATGTCCCCTTCCTGGGCCGATCCTGGTATATATGTCCCCATCCTTGTTTATTTGTCCCTTTCCTGGTATATATACCCTTCTCCTGGTATATAGGTGCCATCCTGGGTGCCTCCTGGTATGTATATTCCCCTCCTAGTCACATTCTGATCTATACAGTGGGTATGGAAAGTATTCAGACCCCTTTAAATTTTTCACTTTTTGTTTCATTGCAGCCATTTGGTAAATTCAAAAACGTTCATTTTTTTTCTCATTAATGTACACTCTGCACCCCATCTCGACAGAAATAAACAGAAATGTATACATTTTTGCAAATTTATTAAACAAGAAAAACTGCCATGTCCTCACCACCTCCGCGGCTTTGCGTTGCGCACCGCAGTGTGATAAGGTTGCAGAGTGATGACCTCATCATGTTGCTTCACGATAGGTCATGGAATGACGCACCAGTGCCCTGTTTTGCCCCACTGACTTTCCTGCATTGAAAACATGGTTATTTTGCATGTAATGCAAATTACCCCGTGTAGGGCCAAAGCAGTTCTACTGCGGCTGTGACTGGGGCCGGTGAAGAGGGGGGCCTAGCTGGCCCAGGTCTTAATAAAACTAAGTAATTACCGCAGTCACCCCTGTCTACCAGGCCCCATACATCAGTCATGGTTGTCATGCCCTGATGGTGGCCCTGCCTGTGGATCACATGATCGCCAGGTGTCTGAGGGGAGTTTGTTTTCTTTTCCAACGCTATCTGCCTTTCATTCTGTATTTATGCCGATTTTATAACCCTATTACAGATTTTTTTAACCGGATTATAGTTTTCAATGACTAGAAGTGATCCCTCAATCTGTATTTCTAAAAGCTTTTTTTTCATTTATTGTATTTTTAACAGTTGGGGTAGGCCATGTGGGATTAATTTTGAAAGAAATTTGGAATTTCAAAATTAAATGTTTTTGCTGTTCCAACTTGTGTTTGTTTAGACAAAATTGTAATATATTGTGGTTACTGTTTCCATGGTTTTCAAACAGTTACATTTCCAATAAGCGTTTCATTGGAACCATTCAAATTGGAACACCATGAACTAAAAGCTATGGAATTGTGTAAATCACAGGAACAATAAAAATGTTTCTGATGCTCTAATACTGAAAAAATGAAATTGAGTATGAGCATCTCACATAGAAATATACATACTTACACACCTTGGTGGCTATCAATGAGTTTATTAATGGTTTTCTGAGGAATGTACTGTCACAGTGAATACACTTGTCCAGGCAAATCATCAAGGTCTGCTGCTGGCAGTTCATTTTTCAATTGGTAACCAAGGACATTTCCAGTGCGCTCATCAGAAGACAGGTGTAGAGATGCTGCAGGCCATGATAAAACGTTTATGCCTATCCAGGCTGCTCACAGTAATGTGGCCTGGCATTGCTGTGTTACAAAAATGGCTCCTAGGACACTTTGGAGAATTGGTCTTACCATGGATTCCACGTAGTGTACTTGGAATTTAGAGTGGAGAGGTCTGGCTACTGTACGTTATGCCACACCATAATAAAGAGAGTAGGACTGGTATAATGGTCTTTCATGAAGGCTTAAGGTGTCAAACAGTGTCAACACAAAACATTAGAAGGCATTTACACATTATTGGGCTACGAGGCAGACATCCCTCTAAAGGTGTTCTATTGACCTCGCACTACCGCTTTCAAAAACTTTAATAGTGCAGAATATGATGGTAATGAAGCATGAAAAGGAGGTCTATCCACCTCAACAATGTGTTCCACTTTAGTCTTGGACACAATGATAGCCGTAGATTGGTTTGAAGATCATCACCATAAGAGGGCCTTCTCAAGGGAACATGTCCCAGGAGGCATGTTACAACATGACAATAAAAGACCTAATGTTGCTTGTGCTACTGTGAATAGCCTGTGTGGCCTAAATGGGCTACCATGCCCTGCAGCGTCTTTCGACTTCTCTCTCATCTGGGACATCATTGATTGAAACTTGCAAAGAGAGCTGCCAGTAGCAGAGCTTGACAATTTGTGAGCCTAAATGCAATCACCATGGCAGAACATTCCTCAGACACCCATAAATAACCTTACTGATAGCATGTCAAGGTGAATAAGTGCATGAATTTCTGCGCATGGCACTGAATAAATCATGGTGTTTTTAAAAATTGTTTTTCCCTTTTTCATATCATTTACATGTTATTATCATTTTGACATTTACATATCATTATCATGACTATTGATCCTGTGATTTTCATGACTCTATGACTCTTCCTTCTTGGTGTTGCAGATTCAGTGCTAAGGAGTGTAAATTACTTGATCCTACAGAGCATAACTCATTGTCGGGTCTTCCATATACTGACCCATAAAATAATTCTGGATAAAGTTGAAGAATTTTTTTCACATTGTAGTTAAAGGGGTTGCCAACCTTTGAGGACAATGTTTTCCTTACTTAAAGTGCACCAATCACCAGGATTTTCGTATATAACCTAAAGCCAATGCTATACAGGCACTATCAGGCTGATTCTTCACATAACTTTAGTGGTCAGCTAGGATGTTTAGGTTTTGAAATCCAAGAAAGTAAAGTTTATAAAATCATTAGCTTCTTTACTGACAGCAGCTGAGGACCAGATACAAAGCTGGGGGGGGGGGGGTATTCATAGTTATCCCCTCCCCCTGTTAGAATTAGCATAAGTATTATACAATTGATTTAATTTTTGACTTGCAGGACCTCTGCTGAGGTCATACCCATGTGACCAGAAGGGGCAGGGCCTCAGCCAACAGAAAAATGTTGCTTCCTGATATCATCTTTATTGGCTGAGGCCCCACCCCTTCTGGTCAGCACAGGTCCTGTAAGTCAAAAACTAAGTCGATTGTATAATACTTATGCTAATTCTAGCAGGGGGCGGGGATAACTATGAATACCCCCCCCAGCTATTATCTGATCCTCAGCTGCTGTCAGTCAATGATTTTATAAACTTTACTTTCTTGGATTTCAAAACCTAAACATCCGAGCTGACCACTACAGGTATGTAGATAATCTGCCTGATAGTGCCAGTATGCCAGTATAGCACTGGCTTTAGCTTACTGTATATACAAAAATCCTGGTGATTGGTGCACTTTATATCAATATCTTTTTGGCTAAAAATAGTTTTTGCAGTTGGGTGTCATTAAACCTTTTTCCCAATTTACCTGACTGTTCAATGGGAGACTTTCTTTTTCTGAGCTCCATTCGACTGATTTATGACCAAAGATCACATCAAAGTTTAAAGTGCAGGGAAACAAAGAGCCTATAAAAGCCAAACCACGGAATATTTTTAAAGCAGACTCATGACCACCATTAAGTATGAATAACTAAAAGGGTTGTAAACTACTGACTTTTTTGCAAATTGAAAACCTCTCATATCATTGATAACATTACTCACTTTACCGGTTCACTTCCAATGACCTTACTTTTTTGTTCTGTTTAGTTGACCATGTGACTGCTGCAGCCAAACACTGGCTGTAGGCAGGGCTGGTTTTAGACAAAAACTGTAGTCCTGGGCAAAATAAAAAGTGGGGCCAGAAATACTAATATATAGCACATCAAACAAAAATTTAGGGCATACTTAAACAAGCGAATTTCAGACCATTAAACGAGATCTGATTGACTATTGTTTACCAACCTTTTTATAAACGCTGTCGAAAACATTATGGGAACAATATGATCATTCAGTTTCAATATAGTATCATTGACTATGTACTGTTTACATTGCGGCAATGTGCTGTTAATGTTAATTTTTGTTTCAGTATAAACTAAGGTATCTACAGTCATTTCATGACTGAGCGTTTTGTTCATTTAATGGGTGACTAATGAAATATTTACAAATTTTAATGATCATCTGCCGTGTCACTAATTTTAAATATGTTTTCTACACACATTGTATGTTACACAGACAGTACAGGCTACATACACACACAGACACACACATACAGACACACACACACACACACACACACACACACAAACACACACTGCAGGTTGCACACATGTGGCCTCTATGCTTCTCACACTGCAGGTTACACACTGTACGCTACACACAGCCAGGGCTGCCACTAGGAATTTCAGGGCCCCATACTGTCAAAATTTTTGGGCCCCTTCGAGACACTGCTTAGGCACTACCCCTGCCTCTACCCCTCAAACCTTCCACAGTCTCCTCGCCACTTTTGGAAAAAAAAAACAGAAAAACAAACCAATATATATATACCGGTATATATATATATATATATATATATATATATGTGTATATATATATATATATATATATATATATATATATATATATATATACCACTAGAACTGTGGGTTTACAAAAGATCCAAAGCTTGTCACCATAAAACCTTTGTTTTGTCCAAACCGTCATGATCATAATTAGAGAACAACAATGACTGTAGCACAGAGAAATATTATAACTAAATTTTCTGAAGGTAGTGTGTCACCCAGGGAAGGGGGTACTCGGTCCCGGGCAGAGTATTTAGTCGGGGATGTCACTTCTGTGGCCGTTGACCGGTTCTGTGCTCTGGGCCCCTTTTGTAAGTGGGGATATTTACAGGTGAAATTAGAGTTAATGTAATGTGACGCCACCTGCAGGTTGCAGTTAAGGATGAAGAACCGCCGCTGCTGAATGTGGGTACTCACAAGGCTGGTGGTGTTTGCAGCAATGGTGATAGGCCCTCCACAGGAAGGGCTGTGCCTGGGAGATGGAGCAGGGTAATAATGGAGACCACACCAAGTTGTCTTTAACAGTCTCTACTCACTCTGACCTTTGGACCACTGGTTCAGGTCCCTTGGAGTATCAGTGCCAAAATAGTGACCCAGGTTGCTCTATCCCCGGCACTCTCTGTTGATTGGGTCCCCGTAGCGTGGAGCATTGTGGGGGCCCCGATTGTCCCTTTTGGGAGTTTCCTACTCCGGACGGCAGGCAGTGCGGACCCTGCGGGGAAGTAAGTGTCCGAACCCCAATCCTAGTTTACTGCTGATGCCACCGGATTATTTGGTTCGGTGAAGTCCAGGAAGGTGTCCTCACCGGGCAGATATTCATCAAACCGTATGAAACTGATGCTTGACCTAGGGCCATGTGCCCCGTTCGTGCTCCAATCCCAGCGATATCTCCGGTACCCGTCTTGGCGACCTCTCTCCTGTGCCCCCGGGTCACCAGCTCAGGCACGTCCGCACACCTCTTCTGTGTGCTACACTCTCTAGACCAGGGGTGGGGAACCTTGACTGTACTATTGTAGATGCTTCCTTCTCGCTATGCACTAATCCCTTCATCCCACAGATTCCCCTTTTAATGATGACATGACACCCGCTTGGATAATTTGGCCAAATCGGCCTTTATTATACAAACATGACATTAAATAAATATCTTTCTCTAAAGCGAGGAGGGTTCTTGGAGCTCCAAAACCTGGCGGACGTTCCCATAAAATTGATAAACCATCCGGAGTTGTCCCCAGCCGCAAACGACCACAAGCTCGGGGACACCATGACCGGAAAACCATTTCCCTAACACCGACTCCCAGGGGACCCCACCCTGGAGAGCCCCAAAGTCTGCCAGGTAATTACCATTCCAAATAAAAGAAGGGGGGTTACCATCCACCTGATGTACAACCCCCCACCACCATTTTACCACCAACTCCAAGAACCCCACCTCACTACCGCCACCACGAGCATTACCTGAGACCTCATAATGCGAGTCACCCCACCAACAAAGCACTCGCTCCACCTTCCTGAACACCTGCTAACCACAGGTGCATCCACCGCGCCAACCTGTCCGTTCCAAGCCAAGAAACTCCCCACTTCCCTATCCACCTTAATTTCAGTCCTGTCGATCCCCTCTATCGACCGAACCACCAGTAAGGTTTTGTAGGCACAATATCCGACCGCATCATCTTCACCTCTCGGGGAGGCGGAGCATAGCTGCAGTAAACCTTGGCAAATAACTCCAAGTTAATCCCCCATAGGGGGATATCCCCACATCATTTTCACCCGTGTGCAACACCAGCACATCAGGGGCAGGATCCAACCTTAAAATGGTGAAAATCCAGTGTTACCGTAGACCACTCATACCTGGAACCAGATCCAAAGCACTAGAACGTGATCTCTCAACCAACCCAGCTGGCACTCATCCCTCCCCTCATCTGCCATCAGCCCCCCCCGAATTCAGGGCAGTGAACCAATTATCCAACCAGTGGTGCACCGCCTAGTAGAACGTAGAAAAAACGGGGGGGGGAACATTTTTCCTTTTTTTTTTTAAATTATACTTTTGCAGGAAGTCCCCCACTTTTCCACCTTGGTTGAGGCCCAAGGCCACCAATGGGTCTGAACGATCACCCCCCCAACAAAAATAAATACCCCCTGCAACACTCTACCGACCGCCTTATCAACCTCTTTACTGCTCACAACCTGACCCCCCCATTTTTTAATATTTATTTAAGATGTATTCAGTTTGACCATTCCAACCAAACATTCCATGGGGTAGGTTAACCCCACAACAACCTGACTCAACATGCCACCTCCACTTGACGATGGAGCCACCAATTCCCCTAATTCCCCAAAGAGCAACTAAGAACAACTAGCCGAAAACCACTTCACCTCAAATGGGGGAATTACTCCCTGGTCTTGGCAGTGCCCACTGTTCCAAGCAATTAACCAGTCCAGTTACATAGTTACATAGTTACTTAGGTTGAAAAAAGACCTAGGTCCATCTAGTTCAACCTTCCTCCACCAGTTAAAGGACTCATCCCGCAAATCCCTCAAAAATTGCACTAAACAGTTTAATGACATCAACCAGACATTGAAACTTACAACCAGTATTGGTCCTGAGCCATAAATTATTAACCTCAGACCTTCCTTCAGCCGACACCCTACGTAACCAACACAGCAGTGCCCCTAACAAATCCTCCTCAGACTCCCCCGTGCCGAATTCCTGACTCCGATCCCCCGTTGCCTCACCAATCCGCCTCATATGCTAACCTAGTACCCCCAGCAAAGGATACTGTAATGCATAATAAGCCTAGTGCCCAAATACCACCTCACAAAGCTCCTCCGGCCACTTGCAGCTGGTGGACTCTGCCTCTAGTGCCAGGCACCAAAAGCTATCCCACTATCATTGAAAAAGAGCATTAACGCTAATTTCCAAACACCTGGTGCCTGCGCTGCCACTATCTTTGTACTTCTTTGTACTAAAGCAAAAAAGGCGCCGTAACCCAAAATGCCTCCATAGCCCTATTAACGGAGGAGAAACACCAAAACTTAGTTGCCAAAACAGCTGTTGACGCAACGAAAACTGATGTTTTTATTGCTGAAGTAGACCCCCCAATTGGAACTAGCCACTACCAAGAAAAACTCGAACAAAATCCGATTTTTGGTAAAATACTGCCTCCACCCAAGATTGTGGCTCTATGTCCATCCCCCATTTGCCCTGCTGAAAGCTCTGTCAACTAACCCAACCTGCCGCTACAGTAAAAGTTCACAATCAAAATAGACCACAAGCTTCAAAACCCTAACGACCATCCATTATAACTACCCAGGAAAATATATCCTGGCCCCCACTGCCAGGTCGTTGAAGAATTCCTCCGGCAACCGTATACAAAGCGTGGGGGCCTTGCCCCCGCCATAGCCACCTTCTCACTACCCGAAAACATTCCGGCTATGGGCACATGCAAAAGCAAATTAAAGCATGCCCAGCAACATCCAAAGGTCTGCCACTGCATTTGATTTTTCTTATTTATTTATTTATTTTTTTTTTTTAAATATATAACCCGCTTTGCGCACTTCAGTGAGGAAAGACACACTTCCTTGTCCCGTAACCTGCACTCAATCCCCCCCTGCTCTCCATCCTCCTAGAATCAATGGAGATTCCCAAGATGTTCAGACAATTGCCAGGGCCCTTCTTCCTCTCCTGGCAAACAGCTGAACTATCCATGCCCTAGCCCTTAGCAAAGATGGCAAAAAATGGGGAGCTGACCGCCCCATGTACAGAAAGTTGTTGTCTTATTTTTTTTTTTTTTTTTTTTGAGGTAAGACATCATCAGCAACCCAGCCATACTGCAACCCCCCATTCTAGAAATGAACCAAACCCTTCCAATAGGCACAAGAAAATAGGGCAAACCATAACTAAACACCAGATCACAAAATATGAACCATCCCCAAAACAACCTAACAAAATGCATGCTGTCAGGACGCCCTGGCAACGAATGGCATGTCAGAAACGATAACTCACAAGTGACCCGGAATTTATTCGGCTCCTTCTTCTGCACTACCCCTAACACAGAAAAACCACCAGAACCAGAAATGGCAGAGATAAAACTGAACCGCCCAATACCTGCACGATACCTCGCACCAAAATTATTATTATATTTTATATACATTTATTATTATTATTATGATTCTAGAACCCACCGCAGCCTGAACCCTGGTATCTCAACGAGCCGTAAGGCCCCATCACAACACAAGGACAAATCCCCGGCAGATCCGCGGCCACAGCGAAACCCCGGACACACCGCTCCATCTGTACACAGCCACAAATCTGGCACTGATTGTCCGCAACTTCACCGTGACCACCGATCCGCCGCAGATCCATCCCCGCGCGTGACAAGACCCCCAAGGATTCATGCAGTGTCACCCATCCTTCCACTGCCTGAAATGCCCATCATTCCAACACCGGGTGTGATCGCCACAAAACCAATGAACCTTCCTTGTAGCAGAACACCCCTGAACAATTCTCAGGCCCCCCCCCTTTTTTTTTTTTTTTTTTTTTTTGTGTGTGTGTGTGCCTGGATGCTTGCAGAATGGCAAACACCTGAAGCCAGTTAACAAAATCGAAAGTTTAACCACTCACCCTTCTCTATCTGCCCTGACACCGCGACCCCCACCACAAGATGTGGCCTAACTTGATGACCAACCGGCGACCTGCCTCAATGCCCGACCCCCAAAACGGAAACGGGGGACCCCATTGACCCGACCTTTGCCTCCTCCACGCGTACCGGCAACTCCTTGCCAAACCCTAACATGCTGCAGACCCTACTAACTGACCCCACAGAGGCCCCCCAACATGCTAAAACTAAGACCGCCGCCATTCCCCCTGGGCCTAATAAAACACCTACCCAGGAAAATCGCACTAGATGAACACACAGAACATATAATTAAACTCACCAGGCTGCGTGGGGGCATGGGACCCACCAGCCGGAACACCCGATTCCAGCCGATGACTCTCCTCAGGATGTTGAGGCACTCAAGCCGCTTAAGCAGCTTGCTTAGGGAGACCCCAGCAAGCCGCCGCGCTCAAACCTAGCGGAACCACCAGGGAGCAGACTACCTGTTGAACGATCTCCCAGGACGTGGATCATCCCCTCCTAGATGACGACCTCTTCCTCGACACGGACCTCATCCGCGAAGACAAGCCCCTCCGTGCTGCGGACCTCCAACATAAAGGTGACCTCCACTGTGATGACGACAGCCTCCTCCTCAATGCTGACCTCCTTCCAGATGCCGATCCCTGCGCCGACCTCCTTACCAATAACCATTACCGAGCTGAAAATGACCTCCACATTGACCTCCAGCCAGATGATGACCTCCGCACTGACCCCCACACTGAAAACGACCTCCACGCTGACCTCCAGCCAGATGATGACCTCCGCGCTGACCCCCTCACTGAAAACAACCTCCATGCTGACCGCCAGCCATATGATGACCTCCGTGCTGACCACCTCACTGAAAACAACCTCCCTGCTGCCCGCCAGCCAGATGATGACCTCCGCGCTGACCACCTCACTGAAAACAACCTCCATGCTGACCGCCAGCCAGATGATTACCTCCGCGCTGACCTCTGTCCCCGATGTCGACCTCTGCGCTGACCTCTGTCCCCGATGACGACCTCCGCGCTGACCTGTCCCCGATGACGACCTCCGCGCTGACCTCTGTCCCCGATGACGACCTCCGCGCTGACCTCTGTCCCCGATGACGACCTCCACGCCGACCTCTGTCCCCGATGACTACCTCCGCGCCGACCTCTGTCCCCGATGACTACCTCCACGCCGACCTCTGTCCCCGATGACGACCTCCGCGCTGACCCCTGTCTCCGATGACGACCTCCGCGCTGACCCCTGTCTCCGATGACGACCTCCGCGCTGACCCCTGTCCCCGATGACGACCTCCGCGCTGACCTCTGTCCCCGATGACGACCTCTGCGCTGACCTCTGTCCCCGATGACGACCTCTGCGCTGCCCTCTGCCCCGATGACCTCTGTCTCTGAGTGTTTCTCCGGATGTCCAGTTGCTGCCACCACAAGCAGTCCCCCCACAGGTATATCACTGGGAAGGACCGCCGCCATCTTGTTGAAGCCCTGATCACTAGAGGCTTGAGGCAGAGCCTCGGTCACATGATACACCGAGGCCCCGCCCACCTCCGCAGGTCCCGGCTGCCTTGTAAGATTCCTCCCCTGTTCCATCTAGAAGCACAGGATGGAGAGATGGACAGGGAGGGTCCCCGGGGAGGGGGCTCTTGCGGCACCACTGAGACCTCAGGAGCTGCTCCTGGTGGCAGACTGTCAGGCACACTCGCCCTGCGTGCCCACTGGGGAAGTGGATCTTCTGCAGCATCCCCCACAGCCGAACCTCCCAATATCTCCAGCACCTGTGCTCTGATGCAGCTCCATCCACGCTGCTGGCAGCACCCTGCAGCTGCTCCAGAAGTTTTAAATCACCATGATTACAGTCACAGCAGGAGACGAGGTGAAGGGGGCTCAGCACCTTTTCTGCTGGCTTCACATGCTGTTCTGATAGTACCCACCCCTTCTACTGATTCTATATTCCCAACTGACCACCCCTAGCACTTAAACCCAGCCCCCTAAACTTCTGACCCCCCACAGCCCGCGCTTTCTTTCCCTGCAACCAGAGTTAACCCCTCGTTGCCCTTCAAAGTCAGTCATGAGTCACTTTGCCCATGGCTCCGCTGTGGGCTCCGTTCAGCCTTTTTACTGCCAGGGGCCATTTGGCATTTTCTACCAACCTTCGGGGGCCGTACCAAATTATCAATGTGAAAATAACCCTGCTATATATGGTCAAACAATTAATTAACTCAGCCTTACTGTGGTGGCTGGAGCTGCTTCTCTTTGGTGTGGCTGTGATGTTTGATGATACTAATCATGTCACTTCTGACATCTGCTTTTCCAGGTTTGTCTCGGTCTGGAGCGCAGTCAACTCTTTGTATACTGTATATTAACCAAAAAATTGAGTCTGCATAAAAATCAATAATTATCAAACAACATATGTGGTTTTGAGGTGCTGGGCAGTGTGGTCTGACTCCTGGGTTTGTAACTTGTGAACCTCCCACCAGCCTAACGGAGGCTTTCATATATGTTTGCCCTGTCATTTTGCTTATACACTGACTTTAAAGGTATACATCTACTGTTGTGGATTACATTAAATATGTTGCCACTTGTTATGGTGTGTGTATTAATATGTTAATTAAATTACATTTCTGACTGTATACTCAGCTGCATGTTGGCAATCTGCTGTTCAGGACTTTTTCACATATGTTGAGCCATTTCGTTTGATATTGCATTTGCACTTTATAATAGCTAATTGGTGAGTGGTTAGCAAGATCAACTAAACAGAAATTTATGTATGCAAATCCCTTATACCCAGAAGTCTATACAACCTTGTAACAAATTGTTTTTCAATATTTATACTGATTATACCATACTGCACCAGTCTGTTTTTGCATGGTTTTATGGGGTAGGGTGTTTTTAATTTGTGGGGATCAGCACCTAATCAAAAATCTTTTTGTAATATTTTGTAGTATATATATGATTAAATAAAAGTAAAAATTCTTAACCACATAGGTTGTTTGATAATTACTGATTTTTATGCAGACTCAATTTTTTGGTTAATAAGTTCTAATATGGTGAGATTTGCTATGCTTAATGTTTAGTTAGAAATTGAGTTCTATTTCCTTTTTTGGCTAACTCTTTGTATATACATCACAGGAGACGCTGGAGGCACATACATCACTGGAGGGGCTGGGGGCATATACATCACATAGGAGATACTGGGACTGCTGTACATACATCACAGGAGACACTGGAGGCACATACATCACATGAGGGGCTAGGGACATATATATGCCCCCTTTGATGTAAATGCCCCCCGCCCCTCCTGTAATGTAATTGCCCCCAGCCCCTCCTGTGTTGTGTATGTCCCCAGTGTCTCCTGTGATGTGTATGCCCCAGCACGTCCTGTGATGTATATTCCCCCAGCATCTCCAATGTGATGTATAAGTCACAGGAGACGTTGGGGCATACACATCACAGGAGATGCTGGGAAATACACATCACAGGAGATCCTGGGGCATACACATCACATTATATTGTATTACTGTAATAAGTTTGTATAAATAGAGTAAATATTTTTGGGCTGTGGAACGAATTGTCTGCATTTCAATTATTTCCTATGGGAAAATTTGCTTTGATATAAGAGTACCTTGGTTTAAGAGCACACTCCCAGAACGAATTTTGCTCGTAATCTAAGGTTTCACTGTATTTAAGTATTTCCTTCAGAAAATTAATAATACACCCCTACACCACCCCTCTCCATAATACACCCTCTACACCGCTCCTCTCAATAATACACCCTCTACACCACTTCTCTCTATAATACACCCTACCCTTGTAACCAAGTCTATGCCTGCCAGTTTCTCCTTAATATGACCAGAGAGCGTCTTCCAGGAGGTCACCATCAGGGCTTCTTCATTCCAGGCCAACTCTGCGGCTAGGGTACAAAAATGTAACACATACTGTCACAGTATCCATTCCACACCCTGTTGCACAGTCAAGAGTCAAGGAGGCTGAGAAAGTGTGACAATAAGCCTCAAACACCGCTCGGAAGATATCCAGAAATCTTCTAATATCGTGGGTTTCCATACCTCCACTCACCTAAATGGTATTTGCCCAAGTGAGGGCTTGTCTAGACAGCAGAAAATCCAGGAATGCCAACTTGACATGGTCTGAAGAAAACAAATGAGCAAGGAGGGTCAAGTAAATCTTGCACTGATTGATAAAACCATAACTCTCCTTGGGATCTTCATCGTAACAAGACAGGAGGGAAAGCTTGAGTTTGGCTGTGCATCCAGAAGCTGAGACTCTAGGTGGCTCTACTGGAGAAAATGTCACTCCTGGGAAAGCATACCATGTCATGGTCGAGATGAGAGACAGGGTAGAGACTTACGTACAAACCCTGCAGCATAGTTACCACCACACTAATTGCATACATAAGCTGGTCTTGGCTCTCATGTTGGGCACATACTTCCTCATACAGGATTTGTATGCGGGATTTAGGGTCACTGGGTCCAGTCTTTTCAGTGAAGTCCATGGCCTGAACTTACTGTGATGGCTGATGGGTGGAGGATGTAGATCCACTGCGCCACTAGCTGGGCTTACCCTGGAGAGGCATGATTAAGTGACTACAAGATATTACTATAAAGAGTCGAGGATAAGCTGGGCATCAGGTAGTCATGAGTTACCACTCACAGGGCAGTGCCTGAACCTACAACAGCTGACCGAAGGTTCAAGGCAGGAGTATGAGATACAGAGGGCACAGGTTAAGGCATAGTCAAAAAGTCTGAGCTTGGGGCAGGCAGCATAGGGTCAGGATACAGAGCCGAGGTCAAGAGTGGAGAGGTCAGATGAAAATGAGAGAACAAGCCAGGTCAAAACCTGGAGAGCTAATACAAGCAAAGACCTAGACGGAACATTAGAGACGTAACTAGGAACCAAATTCAGTCACCATATGGAGGTAAAGGCTGGCTGATATATACCTGGCTGGCAGAGGACAGGACAAGAAAGTTAAACCCTGCAGGATACAGCAGGGTTAAATTCCTGCAGGATCCGTCCGTGCCTCCCTATAGCCAGATGGAGTCATTAGGAGGGTACAGCAGGACTAGGAGTGCTGCAAACAGGGGTTTCCATGTACAAGCCTGAGGTTGAGAGGAGCAGCGTGGCGAGTAGGCTGCCGCAGCGAACCAGTGCAGGATACTGGCATGACAGTCCAGACCTAAATCACATTGTGTTAAGACATGAAAATTGCTGTTCATAGATGTTCTACATCAAATTTCAATTAACTAGAGCTATTTTGTAGAAATTATTGGGCAAACATGGCAGACTCTAGTTGTGCTAAACTGGTAGAGACATACCCCAAAATACTTGCAAGAAATAATTGCAGCAAAAGGTGGTTCTACAAAGTACAGACTCAAGAGGGTTGAATGCAATTCACTTTCAGATTTATATTTTTAAATATTTAGAAAACCATGTATCATTTCCTTTACACATCACAAATACTTACTACTTTGTGTTAGTATATTGCATAAATTCCCAATAAAATACATTTTAAGTTTGTGGGTGTAATGTGAAAAAATGGGGAAAAGTTCACAGGGTATGAATACTTTTTCAAGGCACTGTTTATAGATACCTGTTTACAGATACATTTCCATACACACGTGATCAAAATTGTTGGTACCCCTCATTTATTGAAAGACAAACCCACAATGGTCACAGAAATAACTTTAATGTGACAAAAGTAATAATAATTAAAAGCTATGAAAATGAACAAATGAAAGTCAGACATTGCTTTTCAACCATGTTTCCACAGAATTTTTTTAAAACTAAAAACTAAAAATCATGAAATAGGCTTGGACAGAAATTATGGTATCCCTGAAAATAATGTGATATAAGGGACATGTTAAATTAAGGTGTGTCCACTAATTAGCATCACAGGTGTCTACAATCTTGTAATCAGTCAGTGGGCCTGTATATAGGGCTACAGGTACTGTACTGTGATTGTTTGGTGACATGGTGTGTACTACACTCAACATGGACCAGAAAAAGCGAAGGAAAGAGTTGTCTCAGGAGATTAGAAAGAAAACTATAGACAAGCATGTTAAAGGTAAAGGTTATTAGACCATCTCCAAGCAGCTTGATGCTCCTGTGACTACAGTTGCACATATTATTCAGAAATGTAAGATTCATGGGACTGTAGCCAACCTCTCTGGACGTGGCCGCAGGAAGAAAATTGATAACAAATTCAAGAGTAGGATAATATGAATAGTAACAAAAAAGCCCAGAAAAACATCTAAAAAGATTAAAGGTGAACTTCAAGCTCAAGGATCATCAGTGTCAGATCATCTGTCGTTGTTTGAGCCAAAGTAGACTTCATGGAAGACGACCAAGGAGGACACCATTGTTGAAGAAAAAAAAAAAACAACAACATAAAATAGCCAGACTGGAATTTGCCAAATTGCATGTTGACAAGCCACAAACTTCTGGAGAATGTCCTATGGATAGATGAGACAAAAATTGAACTTTTTGGCAAGGCATATCAGCTCTATGTTCACAGATGGAAAAATGAAATATATCAAGAAAAGAACACTGTCCCTAGTGTGAAACATGGAGGAGGCTCTGTTATGTTCTGGGTTTCCTTTGCTGCATCTGGCACAGGGTGTCTTGAATCTGTGCAGGGGACAATGAAATCTCAAGACTATCAAGGGATTCTAGACAGAAATGTGCTGGCCAGTGTCAGAAAGCTTGGTCTCAGTCACAGGGCATGGGTCTTGCAACAGGATAATGACCCAAAACACACAGCTAAAAACACCCAAGAATGGCTAAGAGGAAAACATTGGACTATTCTGAAGTGGCCTTCTATGAGCCCTGACCTAAATCTTATTGAGCATCTTTGGAAAGAGCTGAAATATGCCGTCTGGAAAAGGCAACCTTCAAACACGAGACAACTGGAGCAGTTTGCTCTTGAGGAGTGGGCCAAAATACCTGTTGAGAGGTGCAGACGTCTCATTGACAGTTATAGGAATCATTTGATTGCAGCGATTGCCTCAAAAGGTTGTGTACCAAAATATTAAGTTAAGGGTACCATCATTTCTGTCCAGGCCTATTTCATGAGTTTCATTTTTTTCCATATCTGTGGGAGCAGAAAAGCAATGTCTGACTTTTATTTATTCATTTTCATAGATTTTTTATGTATTATTACTTTTGTCAGATTCAAGTTATTTCTGTGACCGTTGTGGGTTTTTGTTTTATTAAACGAGGGGTCCCAACAATTTTGACCACGTATGTACAGATAGACATATAGCGCATGTCACCAAGGGGTAAAAAAAAAATCTGTTATCACTACTAGCCAGCGCAAATTTTTTATTTGGAGGTCTGTACATTTCACTAAACATTTTTTTTTCACCGTATACCTCAGTTTGTAATTATACCTAGTAGGTCTTACAATCCTCACATTTGACTCTGCTGTTCTCTACAGTTATAGAAGTTCAGCTGAAAAGTCTACCACTGAGTGCGATAAATTAAGTTGTTTGCTTCAATCATCTCCACTTAGCATCAGAGTGTTTTATACAAGTGTTGATCTTTTTTGTTTTTCTCTTAATGAAAACCATTAATTTCTGTTATGCAGTGCACTCTTACTAATTAAACTAGAGAGTAATTAGTCTAATACATGGCCATTAGATTTATGCATGTGACACACATAAAATGAAAGAAAGCAATTTCTGTGAAAATCTAATGGAAGTCTCATTTTTCCTTTGTGGCATATTTAGAAAAATCTCTCATTTAAAGGGAATCTGTCACCACCAGGTTTTTTCTACCTCATGTAAAAGCAGCTTAATGTAGGAAGGAGGCCCTGAATCCAGCGATGTGTCACTTACTTTAGTAGGTGCAGCAGTTGTGACACAATATCCCGGGCTGTGATGGGATTACCGGGGACCAGTACTCCTAAACTAGCCCCCAGGTCCTGTTAAACCACTCTATGGTCTTGGCCATTGTGCTGCACCTCAGTTTTAGGGTTTCGGCAATCATCTTATAGCCTAGGCCATCTTTATGTAGAGCAACAATTCTTTTTTTCAGATCCTCAGAAATCTTTGCCATGAGGTGCCATGTTGAACTTCCAGTGACACATTTCCTCCCCATTTATACCTGAGACCTTGTAATACTAACGAGTCACATGACACCGAGGAGGGAAAATGGTTATTTGGACACAATTTGGTCATTTTCACATAGGGGTGTACTCACTTTTGTTGCCAGTTGTTTAGACATTATTGGCTGTGTGTTAAATTATTTAAAGGGCACACCAAGATTACACTGTTATACAAGCTATATACTGACTATTTTACATTGTATCAAAGGGCATATCTTCAGTGCTGTCCCAGGCCATGAAAAGATATAAAATAAATATGAAATATATGGGTTGTACTCATTTTTGTGATCTACTGTATTATTATATACACCCACATATGCAGTATATATGTACAGTATATACATATATATATATATATATATATATATATATATATATATATATATAAAACAAAGTGGAACAGCACCACCATTAAATTTCAGTATGTGGGTGCAAGGCTGTATTTCCCAGACAAATGGCAATTTATAGAACAAAAAGCAGAGACCGCACGTCCAAAAAATGATAAAAAAGAGAGTGGGCTTTAAGTGGTTATGTTACGGTTCAACTGAACCTTTTTCAAGCCAAGGCTTGAACAGGTTCAGTTGAACCAAAACGTTGCCATGGGCTATTAAATTCCCAACTCTTTCACATTATATTTTAAATGTGCTGCCTCTGTTTTTTGGTACCTGTAGTGCCATGTGACATATTAGGGCGTTCCATGGACAGGTTTTATGTATAGCGGGAGAGATGAGCAGGTGTGGCTATGCACATACTTCCGCCCATGGGTGTGTCTTATATCTTAGAATGGTGTCTGTTTGTTTGATACATGGTAAGTGTGTGGAGGTAGTTATTCCTCCAGGAAGAAACCTCTGAGAGAGAGAGGATTTGCTTATCCTGATTGGGTCAGTGTGTGGAGGTTGATAAGAACTCCACGGTAATACTTCTGGGGAGAAGTTGCATCCAAACCTGTGCGGGTGCTCTCTCTCACTCTCTCCCTATATATATATATATATATATATATATATATATATATATATATATATATATATATATATATAAATATATATACAGTAAAGACCGAACGTTTGGACACACCTTCTCATCTCTGGAACAACTAAGAGGAGACTTTGTGCAGCAGGCCTTCATGGTAAAATAGCTGCTAGGAAACCACTGCTAAGGACAGGCAACAAGCAAAAGAGACTTGTTTGGGCTAACGAACACAAGGAATGAACATTAGACCAGTGGAAATCTGTGCTTTGGTCTGATGAGTCCAAATTTGAGATCTTTGGGTCCAACCACCATGTCTTTGTAGAAAAAGTGAATGGATGGACTCTACATGCCTGGTTCCCACCGTGAAGCGTGGAGGAGGAGGTGTGATGGTGTGGGGGTGCTTTGCTGCTGACACTGTTGGAGATTTATTCAAAATTGAAGGCATACAGAACCAGCATGCCTACCACAGCATCTTGCAGCGGCATGATATTCCATCCGGCTTGCGTTTAGTTGGACCATAATTTATTTTTCAACAGGACATTGACCCCAAACACACCTCCAGGCTGGGTAAGGGCTATTTGACTAAGAAGGAGAATGATGGGGTGCTACGCCAGATGACCTGGTCTCCACAGTCACCAGACCTGAACCCAATCAGATAGTTTGGGGTGAGCTGGACCGCAGCGTGAAGGCAAAAGGGCCAACAAGTGCTAAGCATCTCTGAGAACTCCTTCAAAACTGTTAGAAAACCATTTCTGGTGACTACTTCTTGAAGCTCATCAAGAGAATGCCAAGAGTGTGCAAAGCAGTAATCAAAGCAAAAGGTGGCTACTTTGAACAACCTAGAATATAAGACATATTTTCAGTTGTTTCACACTTTTTTAAGTATTTCATTTCACATGTTTTAATTCATAGTTTTGATGTCTTCAATGTGAATCTACAGTTTTTAGAGTCATGAAAATAAAGAAAACTCTTTGAATGAGGAGGTGTGTTCAAAGTTTTGGTCTGTACTGTATATATATATATATATATATATATATATTATATATATATAATATATTTATATATACAGTATTTATGAAATGTGTATATTTTTTAAGTGCTTGCAATTGAACAGTGTATTGCATGGGAGGTTTGGTAACATAAGCCATAAATGTGATTGTGGGAATACTTTCATTCCTTTATTGAAAAGCTTTCGTATTAAGTCTAGCAAATCACAAGCTACAGTACTAATCATAATGCTCGAGCAACATATTCTAAACATGATTAGCTTAGGATTTTTCCAAGACGTGCTCCTTTTGACAATCTTATTTCCATGCAGTCAGCACATCTGGCTGCAGATGGCACATGGGGATTCTACCTCATTTGACACCTACACAAAAATATTTAGGATTAAAACATAACAGACTTCTTTGCTGGGCGGGTGACCAAAGAAATGCAGGAATGAATGTTTTAATATAAAGCATCTACCATGTGAACAACAGATGGTCAATGTACTATATCAGACGATACATAATCTATGCAACAGACGTAGATAGGGCTTACTGTAAGAATGTACCTTAAATAAAATTCTAGTTCTGGATACGTGGCAACATGTTTCTACACACCAGAAGTTGTAAAACATGCACATGTACAATATACTACTGTCTGTATGAATGAGCTTTGTTTTCCTCCTTATGCAGAACAAACTGCAATTCCTGACATCCAGATATCATAAGACATAAAGATGAGTAGAAATGTTGTACAGTATCTGATTAGTACAATATACAGAAGAGATGTGGCCCAATAGTAACGCAAGCCCTCATTTATTCCCCCCTATCTGGGCCACTTATGCCATGAGGCAAGAGAAAAGCACCCTGTCACCTGTATAAACTCTATTAAAATGCAGATAAGGAGTTACTTTGCAGGTTAATAACATTTGAAACCAGTCTAGTGCCTGCACATTAAACCATGCTGCTGGGAGGAAAATAACCTTATTCCACCTGGCAGCATATGGGTTTCAGTCACGGGGGTGTCAGGTTCAGTCACTGCTCTTTATATGGAGAGGCGATGGCTGTAACTGAGCCCCCCGCACTGACTGACAGCAGGTTCTAAATTAGAGCAAAAAGAATAATGAAATCACAGCTCACAATATTTATCCCAAATGGTGGATGGTGCCAGGCACATCAGGCCAGATCCTGGTGTAATAGCGATGAACAAGAGAAGTGGGAAAAAGCCAGTAACCATCTTGGAAAAACTCTGAAGCTTTATTGTGAAAAATCCCAAAAAAACATGCACTGGATAAAAAGCTCAGCGTGTAGACAAGGGTCTACGCGTTTCAGGCCTAATGTAGAACTGGCCCTTAATCATGACAACCTTACAAAACAAAAAATGAAATGAATGACTAACCTGATTTCCAGGACTGTGTGTAGTGGTTAAAAGCTCAGGCTTTGACACAATATTATGTGCTATATATAGAGCCCTTTGAGACTCATTGTGTTCATTGCTGGTATTATTTTGTTCCATATTATTTTCCTGAAAAAAATGCCTTTTGATGGTTAGAAGCCTAACAAAACGGTTAACATCCATAAGGGTCTGAAAAAGATCACAATTAGGCTATGTGCGTACACTACGGTTTTTTGACGCTGCATTTTTGTGCGTTTTTTGGCGCAAAAAACGCACAAAAATGCACCCGCGGCAAAAATGCATCAAGAAAAAACGCATGCATTTTTGCTGCGTTTCGGTGCATTTTTGGTTGCGTTTTACTGTGTTTTTGATTTCTGTGTTTTGCTGCGTTTTTCCAATGCATTGCATGGGTGGAAAACACAGTAAAACGCAGAAAAGAATTGATATGACCATTTTTTTTTCAGCTCAAAAACGCAGCAAAAAAAAAAAGTTGTGTGCGGACAGCAAAAATGAAAACTCACAGGCTTTGCTGGGGAGGCAAAGTCATGCAGTTTTGAGCACAAAAACGCACCCGAAAAACGCGCAAAAACGCCTCAAAACACGCACTGTGCACCCAATTCTAGCACTCTAATCTCATTAGCATTTAACACACAAGCAGAAAGATTAATTACTGTAAAATTGTCGGATACATTAATAGAGGATAAGTCCGCATTTACTTCTGTTTTCTCCTTGTGAAATAGTTTTGACCTTTTTTGATGCTTGCGTCCTGATCTGTGTCCCGGTCGTTTTTTGTCATTTTTTATGAAGTGTTGTTCTCAATTGTCCTTTTTTTGCTCTTATGATTGAAATGTTGGTTGCAGAATGTCGTTTTTGGTCTGATAACTGGTACAAAATCAGGTTCACGTGGTGATTCGGACTCTAACGAATAATTCAAAGAGTCTTGATTAGATGAATTGAAGCTAACATGACTGATGGATAAACCAGAGGACCGAGAGATGTTTCTGTTTCGTCCAGTTTTTAATATGAATCGAGGAGTGAATTTTTTATTATCCAAATGCCAAGTATAAGCTTTATCATCCATATAATCTCACGAGATTTTTTCTTTTTTATTTTCCTGGTGGTATCCTCTTTATGTTTTAAGACATCAGATAAAATATCTTGATAAGAATTAAAATCCTTATGTGTAGAAAATGAGGATAAAGATTTTTCTAGGTCAGTAATTTTATCACCGACCGTGTCCAGTTTTTGTCTCTCATGATTAGTGATCAGCGCCATTAGATCCATTGAACATTTATCCAGTATTTTGTTCCAATCCGTATTAAAATCCTCACCAAATTCAGTTGTGCATTGCTTCTTAATCCGAAGACCACGTGGGATCATTGATTTTTCCATATACTCTTGGAGAATGGTTAAATCCCACCAGGTTTTTAACCAGCTGATTAAACATTTTTCCAGATCATGAAATAATTGTTTGCATGTGTGACGCCCTGGGCAAGCCAGGGGTCACAGGTCACAACACCACCACACCCCACACTCCAGGTAGGCACATCACAGCTAAACTACAAATCCTTGTTGCCTTCCTCCAGAGGCTGATGATTCACACCAGGGGGTGGGCCAGGCGGTTGGCTCCGCCCACCAAGGAGATCACAGTTCTGGAGGCGGGAGAAACCAGGCAGTCAGCTCAGGGACGAGCTTGAGTAAACAACAGATTAGCTCAGGGGGAGCTGGAGTGAGGAGCTAAGTGAAGGAGTAAACAAGTAGTGAAAGTAGAAAAGTAGTAAAGGAGGAAAGCAAGAGAGGTGACAAGCAGGAAGGAAAGCCTGAAGGGTCCAGCTTTGTGTAGGGCCAGATCAGCAAGGTCAGCGACGGCGGTGACTGTCTGGAGGGGGACCGTTTGGAAGTTCCTGGAAGGACCCCGTTGGCTGTGTGCCCGGTGGTCTGGAGCAGTGTTCCGAAGGACAGTCAGCACCAGGGCAGGGGCCTCTCGGACCCCGGCAAGGCTAGGAGTCGCCAAATTTGCCGAATCCGTCAGTGAAGGGGACGTAGATCCCCCAGCAACCAAGTCCCGATTGAAGGCAACAGCCCAACCTGAAGCAGAGAGACACCGCCACCGCCAAGGCACCAGTTTCTCAGGGCCAGCGCCTGCGGGCAAAGAGTAGAGCTCCTCCGGCCCAGATTGTAGTCGGGGAGCGGGTAACCGGAGGGAATCCACCGCTACAACTTGGCGTCACGAACAGGATCTTACCGCTCTGCCGTCTGGTAGAGGTGCGCCTTGTTACCGCCGGAAGTATCCGGCAGAAAAATTGCAGAAGCCGCCATCTTTGGCGCGAAAAGTTCCCACTCGAGCGTCTTCTCGAGCAGTAGAGGCGCGAAGGCCAAGACCCCGCCCCGAGAGAGGAGGGGCCGGAAAGAGCTAAGGGGGACGGAAACAAGATGTCTGCGCCCGACGGAGCCGCTGGAGGAGTGGTGGTCGCAGCCGCAGCAGCACCCGCAGATGGGAATGGGCCTGCCCAGGTCCCGGCCGTACCGGCGGGAGGTGCCGCGGCCCCCGCGCTCGCTCAGGTCATGCCGTTCTCCTTGCCCTATGCGCCCGGAGCTGCCTGGCTACCGCAGTATGACGGGAAACCGGATGCCCTACAGGCCTTCCGGAAAAAGCTTAACCCGTTGCTAGAGCTGTACCCCCTGACTGATAAGCAACGGGCAGCGATAGTGCTAGGCCAGCTAACCGGTGCGGCGGAGCAGGAAGCGGAGACCTGGGCCGAGGGGGACCGGCTCTCTGTAGCCACCATCTTCGAGAAGCTACAGACTGCCTTCGAGACCCGGACTGAAGCTGAGCTGAGGATGCAGTTTTACCAGTGCCGGCAACGAGCTGGGGATAGCATTCGGGACTATGCTCTACGTCTGCAGACCGCCCTCCGCACGCTGAAGCGGGTGAACCCTATTAATGAGGCGGATAGCAACAAGATGTTAGTGGAGCAATTTGCGCAGGGGATGAGGTCCCCTGAGGATCGTAAACAACTCCGGCTGTGGGCCTTGGAACACCCTGATGTGGACTTTGCTGTGTTAAAGGAGCGGGCCATTAAAGCACTACAGCCCCCAGCTGCCGAAGTTCTGGAACCCGCCCCGTGGCCCGTTGAGACGGCTCCCGTTGTGGCGGCCTCAGCTAAACCAACCTCTCCAATACCTGCAGCCCCGAGCAGCACGGTGGAAGAACTGGCAGCCCAGGTCCGTCGTATGGACGGAGACCTTGCCAAAATCCTTGCTGCACTACAACCTCTGACCAGATCTCAGCCTTCAGCACAGATACAGCTTGCTGACAGCCCTGAAGATGTACCCTGGATGCAGCGGAGAGGTGCTAATCCCCCGCGGAGCAGGCCTCCAATCTGCTACAAGTGCCGTAAGCCGGGGCATTACTTTCGAGAGTGCCCGTTAAACGAGCAACCCCTGGGGCCCCGGGCCAATCCCCAGGAGTAGAACCCCGTGGCCCCTCGGACTGGCGGGATCGGTATATCGGAGCTCGACCCATCATTCCCGTGGTTGTGGACGGTATACCGGTGATGGCTCTCTTGGACACTGGATCCCAGGTAACCACCATACCATACACATTGTACCAGCGGTATTGGGGGGCGGACGAGCTGGCACCCCCAGATACTAGTATAACGCTGATTGCTGCCAATGGACTCCCTTTGACCCAAGTGGGGTATAAGCAGGTGGCCATGACAGTGGGGCAAGCTGAACTGCAACACCAGGGTATGATTGTGATCATGAATGAGCCCAGTGATCATAACCCGAAGATAGTGCTGGGAACCAATGTGATGGAGCACTGTATGGGTGATGTGTTGGCCCTATTGCAACAGCTGGCCGCCATGGCGGCAGGGAGCCGACAGAGAGCTGTGCAGCGTGAAATTCGTGCCTTGATGTACCGCCAGCATGTAAATTCAACAGGAGGAGAGATTGATGGCGTGAGAGTGATGGATGCGGCCCCGTTGCTTGTGCCCCCCAGAAGTGAGATGATGATTTGGTGTAGGGCAGCCGTAGGACCTCAGGGGCGTGACTACCCTGCCATGATGGAGCCCATACCCTCCGAGCACTGGCCCACCGTAATAGCCGCCCGAGGGGTGGTAGACGTGAAAAAGGGGAGGGTGCCCGTGAGGGTGTTGAATTGTGGGGAGGAAGAGGTCAGGCTTCCCCGGTATGCTACCATCGCCAAACTGCTCACCCTAGATCCTCACACCATCCATGAAACCAGTCCCTCAGTCTCCCCACCTGCTACCAACACTTCCCCACCGCAGGGGGAGGTGAAAGAGTGGCACCAACAGCTACATGTGGGCACTGATGATACCCCTACACATCACAAAGCGGGGGTATACAGGGTGGTGCAGGAGTATGAACAGGTATTGAGTAAGCACCCACTAGACTTCGGGCAGATCAAAGGGGTCCAACATCACATCCCCACTGGTGAACACCCCCCTATCAAAGAGAGGTACCGGCCTATTCCCCCTGCACATTACCAGTGTGCCAAAGATATGTTGAGGAATATGAAGGAGGCAGGGGTCATTCGGGATAGCTGTAGTCCCTGGGCCGCTCCGTTGGTACTGGTCAAGAAGAAGGATGGTACCATGCGGATGTGTGTGGACTACCGGAAGATTAATCAGATAACCCACAAAGATGCTTACCCGCTGCCCCGTATTGAAGAATCGTTGGCCGCGCTGCGGACGGCAAATTATTTCTCTACCCTGGACCTCACCAGTGGGTACTGGCAAGTGGCCGTGGCCCCAGAAGACCGGGAGAAGACCGCCTTCACCACCCCGATGGGGCTTTGCGAATTCAATAGCATGCCGTTTGGGCTGTGCAATGCCCCTGGGACCTTCCAACGGCTGATGGAGTGCTGTTTGGGACATTTAAACTTCGAGACCATCCTGCTGTACTTGGATGATGTGATTGTTTATTCCCAGACGTATGAAGCCCATCTGGAGCACCTGGCCGAGGTGTTCGCGTCCCTTGCCAAGTACGGGATGAAATTGAAGCCCTCTAAATGCCACCTGCTGAAGCCCAGGGTGCAGTATCTAGGGCATGTGGTGAGTGCGGATGGTGTCGCTCCCGACCCTGAGAAGATCACTGCCATCCAGAGCTGGCCGAGACCAACTACAGTAAGAGAAGTAAGGCAGTTCCTGGGGCTGGTGGGGTACTACCGGCGCTTCATCAAGGGGTACACGAAGATGGCTGCCTCCATGCAAGACCTCCTCGTGGGACAGACCAAAGGGGGGAGACCAGCCCCACTGGTGTGGGAGGACAGGCATGAGGAGTCCTTCCGTCAGCTGAAGGAGGCTTTGACCGGAGAAGAGGTCCTGGCGTATCCGGACTACGGCTGCCCATTTATTCTCCACACTGATGCCAGCAATGTGGGTTTGGGGGCAGTCCTATCCCAGGTCCAGGAAGGCAAAGAGAAAGTGATTGCCTATGCTAGTCGAAAACTCCGGCCGACCGAAAGGAACCCTGAGAACTATAGCTCTTTCAAGCTTGAGCTCCTGGCACTGGTGTGGGCTATCACCGAGCGGTTCCGCCACTACCTGGCCGCCGCAAAGTTCACCGCTTTTACGGATAACAATCCGTTGACTCACCTGGACACGGCCAAACTGGGTGCATTAGAACAGCGGTGGGTAGCCAGACTAGCCAACTACGACTTCACCATCAAATATAGGGCCGGTCGTGTCAACATCAATGCTGATGCCCTCTCTCAAATGCCCCACTTGTCAGAAGGTTAGTGCAAAGATGATGACCTCGAGGAGATCGAGTTGCCTGCATTCCACCGGCCATCAGGTGAGACGATCCATGTCCATCAACAACGGGTGAATCTGGATCCGCTACCTAGTCAGAAGTGGCAAGAAGCTCAAAATCAGGCGCCTGCGGTCCGCTTGGTCAAGAACCTGGTAGAGCAAGGCGCCGCTGGGATGGACCCTGCCGCCCCAGCGGAGGCCCAACGCTTGTGGAAAGAACGGGCCCGACTGTGCCTGCATCAGGGGAGGCTGTACCGGGAGCTGATTAACCCGAAGACCCACGAGAAGACCCGCCAGCTGGTTATTCCCCAGGCTGATGTGCCCACCGTTCTGCAGGCGTACCATGATGGAGCCGGCCACTTCGGATGGAAGAAGCTGGAGATGCTGTTAAGAGAGCGGTTCTATTGGAGTGGGATGCGGGAATCGGTAGAAGCCTGGTGTCGAGAATGTGGTCCTTGTACGTTGAGGAGGAAGGATGAAGCTAGCCAGAAGGCCCCCCTGCATCCCATCGTTACACACCAACCGTTGGAGCTGGTCGCCTTGGACCATGTGAATCTCACCCCCAGCCGAAGTGGGTATACCTACGCTCTGACCATAGTGGACCATTATTCTCGGTTCATGGTGGTTGTCCCGGTCAAGGACTTAACCGGCCGTACCGCTGCGAGAGCGTTCCAGGTGTACTTCTGCCGGCCCCATGGATACCCTGAGAGGGTGCTCACCGACCAAGGTCCAGCCTTTGAAGCGGAGGTATTCCATGAGTTTTGTCAGCTGTATGGTTGCAAGAAGATCCGGACCACTCCTTACCATGCCCAGACCAACGGTATGTGTGAGAAGATGAACCATCTAGTCCTGGGTCTCCTCAAGACGTTGCCACTAGAGGAACGGAACCTGTGGCCGGAGAAGCTGCCTGACTTGGTCGATATGTACAATAATATCCCGTCCAGCTCGACAAAGTGCACCCCAGCGTATCTGATGAGAGCTCGGCCTGGCCGGCTGCCAGTGGATTTGGAAATGGGATTGGAAGCCCCAGAGACGCTTCCCGCAACGGCTGAATGGGATGCCCGGAGGAGGGTGCAGTACCGACAGATTCAGGAGTATGTGGAGAAGAACCTGGGTCAGAGTCGAAAACAGCAGGAGCGGCACTTCAATCAGAGAGCGGCTGCCGGGCCTTTCCAGCCTGGAGATGTGGTGTTGAAGCGGAAGAGAAAAACCCACAAGCTGGATGATCAGTGGGAACAAACCCCCTACGTCATTCAGCCCACCGGATGGGAAAATGGAAAGACTTACCAGATCAGTCGCGACCAAGGGGGCACTTTGGCCATGGTTTCTCGGGACCATTTGAAAAGGTGCCCACCAGCTTTGAGGACAATGACGGAGGTACCAGCTCCTCCCCCAGCAGAAAAGGAAAAAGAGGTGATCCACACGGTGATGGGTGACTTCCCCGCAGACTGGCCTATGCAGAACGGCGCGGTGATTCTTCCAGTGATACTGTTCCCACAACCTGTGGATGAAGAAGTAGTGGAAGCAGTCAACCGTGAGCCAGAACCGATGCCAGTGCCCAGGGATGAACCTATGCCCAGCTCCCCTATGCCTCCACCTGTCCCACACGAAAGCCGGGAGGTGGAACCAGTTGTTCCCTCTGCCCCACTGCCCAGCACCACTGACACTGGGCCCCGAAGGTCCACCCGTTCCAACCTAGGTAGACCCCCACTTAGGTACAGGGAGACCGTTCTGTGATAAAAGGGGCCAGGGAATGTGCAGAGTGGTTGTTTGTTTGTTGAAAAGTTGAAAGTTCTGCTGATGATGAAAATGATAATTACCGAACAGTTACCTGATTTGCTTAGTGATTGAACCGGCAGGAGCCGGCACCGTTGTCCCCGTGGGGACCGTTTAAAAATACATGGGAACTATCCATGGACAAGCCCGTGAACTTGCAGGGCAACCACAGACGTTAGTGGCTTGTAAATATGTTGGTTACCGTTACCGTTTTCCGCAATGCCGCCTCCGGAGAGGCAGGTTGGAGGGAGGGCCCTGAGCAGAGCAGGCTGGGGCCCAGCCACCAAAGGAACCGGTGGCTACCCTCTGGAGGGGAAGGACAGATCCCGCTCGGGTAACTTGTGCTGGACTGTGGGTCAAGGGGTGCTGCCTGGGCTTTAGGGGCAGCATCAGGGCCAGGTTGCTTGGGTGGGAGAGAGCGGAAACCGTAACCGTAAACCGTTGCAACGTTTAAGAAATGTGCCTCCCGTCTTGGGAAGAGTTATTAAAAATGTATATATGTTGATTTTCCAAATGTTATCTTTTTCAGAAAAATAAAACCGGTGTAGGACGGCAGCCCGCAGACGCTCTGTATTTTGCTAAGGGGGAATGTGACGCCCTGGGCAAGCCAGGGGTCACAGGTCACAACACCACCACACCCCACACTCCAGGTAGGCACATCACAGCTAAACTACAAATCCTTGTTGCTTTCCTTCAGAGGCTGATGATTCACACCAGGGGGTGGGCCAGGCGGTTGGCTCCGCCCACCAAGGAGATCACAGTTCTGGAGGCGGGAGAAACCAGGCAGTCAGCTCAGGGACGAGCTTGAGTAAACAACAGATTAGCTCAGGGGGAGCTGGAGTGAGGAGCTAAGTGAAGGAGTAAACAAGTAGTGAAAGTAGAAAAGTGGTAAAGGAGGAAAGCAAGAGAGGTGACAAGCAGGAAGGAAAGCCTGAAGGGTCCAGCTTTGTGTAGGGCCAGATCAGCAAGGTCAGCGACGGCGGTGACTGTCTGGAGGGGGACCGTTTGGAAGTTCCTGGAAGGACCCCGTTGGCTGTGTGCCCGGTGGTCTGGAGCAGTGTTCCGAAGGACAGTCAGCACCAGGGCAGGGGCCTCTCGGACCCCGGCAAGGCTAGGAGTCGCCAAATGTGCCGAATCCGTCAGTGAAGGGGACGTAGATCCCCCAGCAACCAAGTCCCGATTGAAGGCAACAGCCCAACCTGAAGCAGAGAGACACCGCCACCGCCAAGGCACCAGTTTCTCAGGGCCAGCGCTTGCGGGCAAAGAGTAGAGCTCCTCCGGCCCAGATTGTAGTCGGGGAGCGGGTAACCGGAGGGAATCCACCGCTACCACAAGTCAACCATAGGTGCAAGGAAGAGGGACATCACCGTCACCTACCGGGAGTGCAGGTGCAGCCGTCTGTGGGACCGTCCTACCAGCCGTTTGGTTTACCGTACAAACTGTGTCCGTGTCTCAGGCTGAGTGAGTACCACAGTGCCGCAAGGCACAGCGCTGCCCCCGCGTCCCTGCGCCCACCAGGCCCCGCACCTCACAAACCATCACCGGGCCCCGGGATCACCAACCCCTGCCCACGGAGGGGCAACACAACACCTGGCTGCTCCGCATCACCATCCCCGGGATCCCCGCATTGAGCAGCGGTGGTGAAATCACCACAACCGTGGGTGGCATCACGAACTATAACAATCCCCGCACCCAACAAACCCCTTTCACTCACAGGCGAGGAGTGCCGCTCGAGAGACCCCCGGGATCCGGCCTACGGCTCGAGCCACCACTGAGCAGCGGCCGCCGGACCCGAGCAGAAGGGGGCGAGCGTAGTGTGCTGACACCCTCCTCCCCGCCTGCGACACATGATTTATTCTCATTATCGGGAGGAGATTCAATGCTTATATCCCCCGAAAAAACACTGGATACCTTGCCTCTTTGAGCAGAGGCATCAAGAGGTTTTATCCAAGTCCGTTAAGTCTCCATAATAAAATGTGAAAAGTTTTTCCTCTATGGGCACAAAAATACTGCCTTGTAACAATGTCACGGGATCATAATAAAAAGGTCATAGTTGGTAAGCACGTGAAACTCACAGCAATTAACCACACATGGGCATCAAGTCTCCTCCAATCATCCTGCATGTTTATTGTATGACTTTTTTCTTGTTTTTTTGTATTTAAGATGTTCAGTTTGTTTTGTAAGGTTGTCATGATTAAGGGCTAGTTCTATGTTAGGCCTGAAACAAGCTGAGCTTTTTATTCACTGTATATTTTTTATGGATTTTTCCCAATAAAGCTTCAGAATTTTTCCAAGATGGTTGCTGGCTTTCTCCACTTCTCTTGTTCATCAATTTAGAGCGCCTGTCAGTCAGTGCAGGGGGCGGTTACAGCTGCAGCGCCCCAGTCAGAGCGGTGCCTGAACCTGCACCGCCGCCGCCCCCATGACTGAAACCAGAACGATGCCAGGAGAAATAAAGTTCTTTTCCTCTCGGCAGCAGAGTTTAATGTGCAGGCGCTGGGCGGCTTCTAAACGCTATTAACCTGCACATTAACCCTATATCTGCAGGATAATGGCATTTTTACAGGTGATAGGATTCCTATCCTCTCCTCACTGCAGTCTGAAATGTCTGGCAGGGCGCAGCAAAATGCTCTGACTGGGACGCTGCGCACTATCTAGTGAACATGTAGTGGAAACTCGCAGTGTCATATTTTGTGTGGGTTTGAGATGAGTTTCTTAGTATAAATGCAGCAAAGACAGTTAATCCAGCATTTGTATATACTTTAAAAACAAATTTTATTCCATGTAGCACATGTACAACAAAGTTTAATCTTCCAAAAACACAAATGCGTTTGAAATGGACCTGTAGTTATGGTATGACACATGCTTATACACAGATTATGTTTGTTTAAAACAGGGGAAAATTGGAGATGGACCTCCCACCCTACATAGGGTATCAATTAAAGTGATCAAACACTCTGGAGAACACAGTTTCTTAAATAGACACATTAAATCCTAATAAAAGGCGGTATAGTAATGTACTGTACTTCATATATCGCATTCTTGTCTTTAGATCACAATGGGCAGCATGAATCAGAAATTAGCTCTGTGCCTGCTAGTTATGTTTTACGCTGCTGTGTTCCAGAGTGATCATAGTTTAAAAAGCTGCTCAAGAACTGTAGGGAAGGACATGACTAGTCCAATGTGGTCTCCACTGGGTTTTCCCTGCCCCGCACCAGTTGTTTGAAAGATCTCTCCCTATTTGCTTAAATAGGAAGAGAACTGTCAATCAACTGGAGAGGGGTGAGGAGAAGCCGGCTGGGGATATCATCAGACTAGTCAATTCTTTCATTATAGTCTCTAGTTGGATTTTCAAAGAATGCTCGCTCTGAAATGCTTCAGCGTTTCATAGTAAAACATCAACAACAGCAGAAAGGATCAGATTCATGTTCGCCAAACCATGATGGCTATAGCTTTAAATACATTTGAAGATTATTTTCTAAACTGAGAAATGAAAAATGAAATTCAGGAATCTTTGATGGTCCTCAAATTCCTAAAGTCAAGTTTGAATCCATGACTGATGTTGAACCTACTGCTTGACACCCTTATTTCTTAGTTGTCAGAGTAACTCCAAATCTTAGTGATTTTAGTGAAGAACTGCACCAGGTCTGGATTGGCACAAGCATCACAGGCATTGATAAGGCAACAGAAATGCATGTATGTAACAAAGACTTGAAGCACAGGCAGACAAGACACAGGAAAGTCCAGGACAATGCAGTCAGAGGCAGGCCAGGAGCAAGTAGTGGTGTCCAGGAAAACAGACAGAACTAAGAGTCTTAATAGCAAGATGCAGGTGTGAGTCTAAGGCTATGTGCGCATAGTGCGCTTTTTGTGGCTTTTTTTGCACGTTTTTCGGGTGTGTTTTTGTGCGTTTTTGGGCTGAAAACTGCATGACTTTGCTTCCCCAGCAAAGTCTATGAGTTTTAATTTTTGCTGTCGACACACAACTTTTTTTTTTAGCTGCATTTTTGAGCTGAAAAAAAAAATGGTCATGTCAATTCTTTTCTGCGTTTTACTGTGTTTTTCATCCATGCAATGCATTGAAAAGACGCAGCAAAACACAGAGATAAAAAATGCCGCATAATGCAGCCAAAAATGCACCAAAACGCGGTAAAAACGCATGCGTTTTTACCAATACGTTTTTGCCGCGGGTGCGTTTTTAGTGGTCAAAAACGCTGCATCTTTGTGGTCACAAAAAAAGGCAATGTGCGCACATAGCCTTAGTGGGCCTTATGTAGACCTAAGAAGATCATGACATGGGCGCACACCAGGCAACTTGTAAAACCCAGTTTGGAGCACCGCAGAGAGCAGTGGCCATAGGGGAAGGTGATGAAGCCCTGATGAGCTGAGACAGATGTGTAACAGGACCAAGGAGATCTGTTCCATGGGTGTATTAAAATGATAGAGGAAAAGTATTAAGAAGGGTCAGATTGTGACTAAAATTCAGCTCCGGAATTTGAAAGCACACAGTTAGCCCTTACACCAGCTTTCCCACATGAGGTTATGTATTTCAATATAACCCTGCCTTAAGATTGAGGAAATCAAAATTTATTGCAAGACTTAAAGTACCAATAATTTTGCTGCATAAGGGTAAAAATTACTAACACACTTTGACCATATAAAGCCCCTAAAAAGGGATGTAATGCCCCTGATAATTACAAAACACAACTGTACCAATACCAATTTGAATATTACAATTAATACCACACTATAAGAGACAATCCCGCTAGACCATAAACACATTACCGGCATATATTGTTAGAAGAATATCCCCATACTGATCATTAACCATAACTACTGTACTAAGGTTGATATTACCAGCGTGCATGAAATGGTAGATATTGGAGACTCACTGGTGAAGTTCTCGATGATTGCAGTCATTTTCTTTCCCTTTTCCATTCGGCCTAGAGCGCCATGACCACTTTTTCCATCCATTACTCGTCTCTGCAGAATGTAACACATAGACATCTTTGGTTTATCGCTTTTCCAGCACCCTCCTCACATTTTCCCACCTCCACACAAACTATATAGTGCTATAAACAGTGCCCTAGACAGTAATAATACCCTCTCTGTGCATCTTAATTGTAGTAATGCTCCCCCTGTGCCTCCTCATAGTTTTATAGCCTCAGTAGTAATAATATTCCTCTTCTGCCCTACAATAATAATAATAATAATAATAATAATAATAATGACGCCCTGTGCCTTCGGAAACAATAATTCTCTTCTGTACCTCACAATAATACTAATGCCCCTCCATGCCTCCTTCTAATAATAATACCCCTTCAAGTCACCTTATAGTACTCTTTGAATGTGCCTCTTAATAATAGTAATAATGCCCTCGTTATGCCTCCTTCTACTAATGACCCTCATTGTGCCTCCTTCTAATAATGGTCCCGATTGTCCCTCCTAATAATGACCTTCCATTGTTTCTCCTTATAAAAATGACTTCCCATTGTGCCTCTCTATAATGACCCTCCCAATCAAAAGTTTTTTTTTCTGTAAAATGTTTGTTTTATGATACTCCTAATTGAGCTTTTTGCATGGTGAGCTGACAGTGTAAATGATCCAGATTTGGGCCACATATGATGCGTTGATCGCTTTCTATAGAATTTTTTTTTAGGAAAGTGAAATGACAAAAAAAACAATTCTGGCATTTGATTCCTTTTTCTTTTTACTGTTACAGATCAAGTATTATAAATTATGATCTTTTCGATAGATCAGACTTTACAGATGTGGCTATACCAAATATATATATATTTTTTTTACTGGTGTCAAAAGAGTGATTTAAACTTTTACATTTATTTATATTTTTGATGGGGGCGGTTACATGAAAGTACTGGTGACCATTCCATTTAAATGCTGCTGTCAAAAATTGATCGTGGCTTCTAAATGGTTAAAGGGAACCTGTCAAGTGCAATATGCACCACGAGCAGTTCTGGGTGCATATTGCTAATCCCCTGCCTAACCGTCCGTGTATCTAGTAGCATAGATAAAGAGATCCTGTATCTAGTAGCATAGATAAAGAGATCTTTAGCAAAAGTATCTGTACCGCCCCTAAGCAGACGAGCTGCTCGGATCCTGGATTGCTGTGGCCCGAGGGTCCCCAGACCCGGGGCTCAGCGGCCACTCGAAATAAAAAGGGGGCTATTTACAGGGGAATAGTTCGTGATGCCACCTGCGGGTTGCGGTAAGAAGGACGAAGGGAGTACCAGGATAGATGATGTGGGGGGCAGCTAGGTGACAGTTCCCTCCGCAGGTAGGGAGGCCCCGGGACTCTGCAGGGTTGGTGAATTGTGCTGTGCAGGCTTGCTGGGCAGGCAGGATGCAGGGAGAGGGGCAGTGTACTCACTCAGGTTGTTGTGATGTTAGATGCAGCCAATAAAGCAGACTCACACACTGTAGTAAACCAAAGTCTCTGGGAACCACTGCAACTGCGGGGAGCCCGTCCGGGTGTCCGCTCCCACCGGTATCACTTTAATGGTCCGGAGCCTGCCTCCGTGCACAATTTTACTTGTTCTTGTGACCCTTTGGCCTGCAGCTGTCAGGGTCCCGCTCCCTATGTGTAGGGGAGCAATGCACTCGATGGCTGGCACTTGGGATCTCAGTGGGTCGCATAAGCTGGAAAACCCTAACCCCCTCGTTGTGCTGATGCCGTCGATCTCTGAACTCTTGGGGAAGTTCATAAAGAGACTATCCTCAACAGGTTAATTATCAAGGCGCTTGAAGCTTTTCCCTGATCTAGGGTTCTGTACCCCGCCGTGCTCGGTACCGGTCCAGTTACTGGACTTTCTGGTGCCGACCGTTCTCTAAAACTAAGCCAGGGCACCCCTTTCCAATATCCTGCGACCGAGTCTCCGACTCCTCTGGTCCCAAACCACTGTCTGCGACCCAACCTAGGTCCCTCCAGGGAGCTACAACTCCCAGCTCCTCACTCACTGAGGGCTAATTCTCCACTCCAACTCCAAACCCTAACTCTCAACTGACTTCCTTCTCTCCCACCAGTCTGCCTGACCCCCTAGGTGGGTGGCCCTTTTCCAGCTAGACCAACCCACTGGTGTGTCTGACAGGTCATGATGTAAGGTGTGGTTGTGATTTGTGGTGCTGATGGGAGTGATACCGATTTTCAGGAACCTGGAACCATGGAAGGGTAGGTCCTGCATCATAGGAAAAGAGGATGCAGTCCCCTGTGACACCCTGATACAGTCATTGGCGTCACATATCATATAACATGAAGATGCCAAGAAACTTTTCCTAAATTAAAAAGATTTCTTCATTCCAGTACATTAAAAACTTAAAATACTTATGACATTTCCAACGCGTTTCGAGCAGAAACTGCTCTTACTCTTAGTTATGAGTAAGAGCAGTTTCTGCTCGAAACGCATTGGCCAGTGCTAAAAATCTCTTATGTTTTTAAAGTATTGGAATAAAGAAATGTTTTTAATTTAAGAAGAATTCATTGGCATCTTCATAATATAAGTGGAAGCTGGATATCACTCCAATTCGTATCTATAATTGCATCGCCTATGAACCGGCTCTGGATCTATCCGTGCACTGCACCCTTGGCTGACTAAGAATTTACTTACCTATATGGACTGGTGAGCTGATATCTTTCTTCCTTAGTGTTTGGAGATATTAAGCATGTATGCTTTCATAACAATGAAGGACTCTTTAACAAAAGTTTACAGATCAGCCATCAGACAGGGCCAACTTAAGTGTGTGTGTAAGTGGGCAAATACTCAGGGGCCCCATTCTCATAATAGCCCCTAGTGATTATGCAATAGGGTGACCAGTGCCCTACCGCCCCCACTTCTCGTTGGTGAGTACTGGAACTGTAATACTGTATGTATATTGGTAAATTGTATTGTATTCTTGTGTAATTTCCCCTGTGTAATACGGCCGGCTTCCACCAGGTGTTATGGGTTCCTGGGTCCCATAGAGAGGATGGATGGATAGGGAATAACAGGGCAGCAGGGGTTAAGTGAGAGGGTGGCTCACCAGTACAGGAAGAGCAGCTTCCTGTTTCAGTCAGATAGGGAGATGCTGTGATGGTGAGAAGGACAATCAAGAAAGGACCTCCATAGTCAGAACGCTGTAGAGTGGAGTGGAGAGGGGACAGAGAAAAGACAGAAAAGGAAAGAAAGACGAAAGAAGCATAGATATTCCAAGGGGGTGTGTAAGTCCAGTGAAGTCATGGAGATGTAAAAGGAGAAGTGGGCACCCCTACCTTAGGTTGGCACCTGCTAGTACCTGAGGGAACACAGTCGCAGTGGGAGGGCATCAAGAGAGTCCATCCATCTAGCATTCCAGGCCGCACGATCTGCCACCATGTTGAGGGAGTGGGTCTGAAACGTAAGGATGAGTCGTCCCATTATGGCCGTCCCTGTAGACCCGAGCCAGTTACAGAAGCAAATATGTATGAAGGATGATGATGATGACGTCTCTGTGCTATGAAAGTGGAAAACAACTGTCAAACGTTTTTGTAGTGAAGTGTTGAAAGTTTTACCCGGTGGTTGTCTCCTTACTGAGCACACAAGACACAAGGACCATGGAAGTGAAAGGGAGTCAGAGGAGCCGGCTGAAGATACAGAAGCGCAGCAATCAGCAGGTACCACCTCCACACGACATATTACCACGCACTCCACTCTGCCCCCCATCTCTGTACTGTGCCGGGGTGGGTTGGGGTCCACAAACCTCGCCCACGACTGCCCTTCTCCGGCACTTTACAATTACAAGAAGAAACTGCACTGATAATACCAGTCCTGCACTATCAGTGGAGTTTCCGATGTTAGAAGTGCAGCAGGAACTTTGGTGACATCTCGGTCATGTAATCATTATGTGGCCAAAGATCCTGTACACTGCGAAAGTCTAGAAGAATTGAATAGGCTGGTAAGTTCTCTATAATGTGTCTGTGTGTGTATATACATAAGTATGTGTACGTGCTCCACATTTATAAATCTCAGCAGTGCAGAGGTGTAAACAATTCAGGAATGACCCAATGAATGAGGGAAAGGATGCTCATTCATTGGGTGATTGGATGGTTTATGCCAGAATAAAAAGCCTTGTTTTCGGCAGCAGATTTCCCGGTATAATAAGGATATGTGCTGATAATAACATGATAATGTATGGGGACAGAATGATGTATTTGCGATCATTCTTTCTCAGCCTGTGTAAAGAAGCTGATAAACAAGCACCGAACGACTTCAACATATTCGATTGTACTTGTTTAACAGTCTGAAATTGGCTCATATAAATGCAACCTGCTTCTATTTGACAGTGCAATAGCATTTGGTACCCCACTTTTCACTTTTACCCAAACCCCACTTTGTTCAAACTTGGCCCTCCCATCAGTCAAACATTGTGGAGGATCAGTGTGCACTACAATACTTTGCTCTTTCCTCGGCTGGGCAGAGAGAAGTACACATGCGCAGGAGCACAACACGGAAGACACTGTGTGGATGACATAGGAGTCGTCATCAACACAAAGCAAAAAGGAGGGTGGTGATCACAAGAAGAGAGGAGGCACCGGATGAAGACCAGTGATGTCCATTGGACCAGACCAACCCGCTGGTGAGTATAATAAAACCTCTTTTTTTTTGCTCTGCAGAGTGGATTAGGGACATATATACTGTACAGAATTCCAGAATGATGTATATGAGGGTTTATAGGTGCTGGGAAAAACCCAGTGACAGGTTTCCTTTAAAGCTATTAAATTAATGTGGTCCGACAGCATTACAAGGTGTGTGGAAAACCCCCCCCTTATGTTAAAACTGTACACCATCTAGTCAGTGCACTTCTGCCCATCTCTAGTTGACACCTGGTCCTCAAAAAAAATCCCGGACAAGTCACCCCATAGAGTGTAATGGGTGTGTGTTCTATCTGGAAAAGTAATGATAGCATACATATAAGAAAAACTGAAGGTGATGTCAAACTGATACATGGGAATAAACCCATACTATGTTACATTTTGGCAACTAAGATGATTTTACTTTACACTATATTGAGTTCATTTTCTTTTTGCAAAACTTTGATATTCTGATGGGATCTACTGTTAACATAATGTCTATAGGGACTGCCATCTAGAGAAGAAGAACTGACAGAATGGATTACAACAGACAAAGAAGTGTTTATTATTTCAATAAGATAAAGAGCACAAGATGGTTGTGGCGCCCTCTAAAATAGTATGTTTAATTTGCGAGGCTGAATGAGTATCTGTATTGGTAGTACGGTCTGAAAGCCATGGACCAAATTATCAACTGAATGGCAACTATTATGTCTATGGCCAGTTGAATTAAATGTTAGTGAAAACACTTTGTTAACAGCAATGCCATCTGCAGACCTAACTTGGATCTGCAAGTCCAATAATAAAGTGCTAGTGTTACAGGCAATAAAATGTTACCTGACATAATTTTCGGACTTTTTCAGTGCTGGAGAGGAGAAGCGGGGTTAATGCTTTGCTGTCGCTAAAAAGGAGGAAAAATGTTGATTTATTAGTAACCCACTAAGCCGTCATGAATTAAAATCCTACAAGGCACGCAAGGTCCTCCTGCTCTTGCCAGCACATGTCCAGGCCCATTTGAAGTTTGCCAATAACTATCTAGATCAGACCTGGGCAAGGAGTGGCCTGTGGGCCACATCCGGCCCGCCTACTCTCTGTGACCGGCCCGCCTGGCTCAGGGCGTCCTTGCTGGCCGGTCACTGATGAGGGCAATCTGACCTGTTGTCCGGAGCTCCAGGCTGCAGCGGTGGGGCCCGTACGGAGAGAGGCAGCGGCTCCTAGGAATACAGCATCGGTGCAGCCTGGGCATGTGAAAGAGAAGCTGCTCAGCGGGGGGCTCGTACGGAGGTGCCTGAGGATGGGACAATAAGAAGAGAGGTGAGTGGTTACTAGTAACCTGCGGGGACAATGGGGCGGGGGAAGGGGGTTAACTGTTGACAAATATTTGGGGTGTAGTGGTGTAGTATATGGGAATGTAGTTTTACAGGTGTGGTATATGGGAGGGTGTAGTGGTCTAGTATATAGTGGTGTAGTTTTATAGGGGTGTAGTGGTGTAGTATAATACAAGTGTATATAGGGGTCTATACACACCTGTATTATACTACACCCCTATATACACCTGTATTATACTACACCCCTATATACACCTGTATTATACTACACCACTACACCCCTATATACACTTGTATTATACTACACCACTGCACCCCTATATACACCTGTATTATACTACACCACTACACCCCTATATACACCTGTATTATACTACACCCCTATATAAACCTGTATTATACTACACCCCTATATACACCTGTATTATACTAAACCCCTATATACACCTGTATAATACAGGTGTGTATATAGGGGTGTAGTGCTGTAGAATAATACAGGTGTAGTATATAGTGGTGTAGTATAATACAGGTGTATATAGTGGTGTAGTATAATACAGGTGTATATAGGGGTGTAGTATAATACAGGTGTATATAGGGGTGTAGTATAATACAGGTGTATGTAGGGGTGTAGTATAATACAGGTGTATATAGGTGTGTAGTAGTGTAGTATAATACAGGTGTATATAGGGGTGTAGTATAATACAGGTGTATATAGGGGTGTAGTATAATACAGGTGTATATAGTGGTGTAGTATAATACAGGTGTATAAAGGGGTGTAGTATAATACAGGTGTATATAGTGGTGTAGTATAATACAGGTGTATATAGGGGTGTAGTGGTGTAGTATAATACAGGTGTATATAGGGGTGTAGTATAATACAGGTGTATATAGGGGTGTAGTATAATACAGGTGTATATAGTGGTGTAGTATAATACAGATGTGTAAAGGGGTGTAGTATAATACAGGTGTATATAGTGGTGTAGTATAATACAGGTGTATATAGGGGTGTAGTGGTGTAGTATAATACAGGTGTATATAGGGGTATAGTGGTGTAGTATAATACAGGTGTATATAGGGGTGTAGTGGTGTAGTATAATACAGGTGTATATAGGGGTGTAGTGGTGTAGTATAATACAAGTGTAGTATATAGTGAAGTAGTGGTGCAGTTTATTACAGGTGTAGTATATAGTGATGTAGTATATTACAGGTTTATGTAGGGGTGTAGTGATGTAGTATATAGTGGTATAGTATATAGAGGTGTCGTTTATTACAGGTGTAGTGTATAGGGATGTATACTACAGGTGTAGTATGTGGCGGGTGTAGTGATGTAGTATATGGGGATTGTGTGTGTATGTATGTATACATTGTGTGTATGTGTATATATATTATATACACACACAGTATATATGTGTGTGTGTGTATATATGTGTTTATTATATATATATATATATATATATAGTAGAACCGAGTTAATTATATTAGTCCGGCCCTCTAAAACCATCCCAACTTCTCATGCGGCCCAATGGGAAAATTAATTGCCCACCCCTGATCTAGATGATCCAAAGGAGGCCTGTGGTTAGATGAGGCCAATATAGAACTTTTTGCTATCGACTCCTCATGCTGTGTTTGGAGGAAAAAGAAGGATGAGTACAATCTCAAGAACACTGTCCCAACCGTGAAGCAAGAGGGTTCAAACATCATACTTTGGGGGTGCTTTTCTGCAAAGGGGACAGAAAGACTGGACCGTAGTGGAGGAACGATGGGGTCATGTGTCGCAAGATTTTGGCCAACAACCTTCTTTCTTCAGAAAGAGCAATATAGGTGGGTGGGGAATAGGTCTTCCAGCAAGGCAATGACCCAAAACACAGAGCCAGAACAACTAAGAAGTAGCTCTGTAAGAAGTATTTCAAGTTCCCGGAATGGCCTAGCCATTCTTTAGACCTGTACCCAATAGAAAATCTTTGGAGGGAGCTGAAACTCAATGTTGCCCAGTGACAGCCTTGAAACCTGAAAGATCTGGAGAAGATCTGTATGGAGGAGTGGACCAAAATCCGTGCTGCAGTATAATCAAACTTGATCAAGGAAACATCTGACCTCTGTAGATGCAAACAGAAGGTTCTAGACCAAATATTAAAGGGAACCTGTCATCAGAAATTTCGCCCAAAAGCTAAAAGATTCCCCCTCTGCAGCTGCTGGGCTGCATTCTAGGAAGGTCCCTGTTATTATTGTGCCCCATGTGAGACCAAAATAAAGCCTTTATAAAGTTCTACCTTTTTGTATGCAGCTTCTGTAAATCTGACACGGGGGCGGGCTCTCTGCCGTCCGTTATTCTGCCTCCTGGTCCTGTATGCCGCCCCCATCGCTCCTTTCCATATCTGATGCACCGCCCACTGCTCCAGCCATCCCCACGCATGCCCAGTGCCAGTCTCACAGGACTGAGCAGTGTGACCGCTGGTGACGTGTGCGCAGGCAAGTGATTATGGACGGGACTGTGACTGTTATCAGCAAGTACCCGGCCATAATCTCGTGAGCGCGCAAACCTCTCCAGCATTCACACTGAGCTCAGTGTAGATGCTAGACTGTATGGGCTGCTTCCAGGGATGACGTCCCTTTGTCATGTGATAGGGGCGTGTTCGAAATACTATCACATGACAAAGGGACGTCATCCCTGGAAGCAGCCCATACAGTCTAGCATCTACACTGAGCTCAGTGTGAATGCTGGAGAGGTTTGCGCGGTCACGAGATTATGGCCGGGTACTTGCTGATAACAGTCACAGTCCCGTCCATAATCACTTGCCTGCGCACACGTCACCAGCGGTCACACTGCTCAGTCCTGTGAGACTGGCACTGGGCATGCGCGGGGATGGCTGGAGCAGTGGGCGGTGCATCAGATATGGAAAGGAGCGATGGGGGCGGCATACAGGACCAGGAGGCAGAATAACGGACGGCAGAGAGCCCGCCCCCGTGTCAGATTTACAGAAGCTGCATACAAAAAGGTAGAACTTTATAAAGGCTTTATTTTGGTCTCACATGGGGCACAATAATAACAGGGACCTTCCTAGAATGCAGCCCAGCAGCTGCAGAGGGGGAAGCTTTTAGCTTTTGGGCGAAATTTCTGATGACAGGTTCCCTTTAAGCTATGTTTTTCTATTGCATCAAATACTTATTTAATGCAATAAAATGCAAATTAATAATTTAAAAATCATACAATGTGAATTTTTGGATTTTTTTGAGGTGGATTCTGTCTGTGACAGTTGAAGTGTACCTACGATTAAAATTACAGACCTCTCCATTTCTTGTAGTTGGGAAAACTTACAAAATTGATAGTGTATCAAATACTTATTTTCCTCACTGTATTTGTTTATTATATTCACTTTATCCACTGTTTTTATTTAATATATTCTAATGAATAACATGATATCAGCTATTTGTTATGTGGATCCTCCTCCATTTTCACAATGGTTTGCCAAATTGGTGCAGGTGTTTAATAGTGAACACATGGAAACAACAACAGCTAATATCTGCAAGAAATTGTTTTACCAAATTCAAAAGAAAACTCTGCACAATACACACAAGGTTTAGTGGGATCATCAGTCTCTTAAAACATATTTGGAAAGAAATATGTTTCCTCGGGGCCTTAGATTTAAAAAAAAAAAAATTCCACTAAGATTTTTTCAGATTTTTTTTTTAACTTGTAAAAATACACTGTGTGCAGAATTATTAGGCAAATGAGTATTTTGATCACATGATACTTTTTATACATGTTGTCCTACTCCAAGCTGTATAGGCTTGAGAGCCAACTACCAATTAAGTAAATCAGGTGATGTGCATCTCTGTAATGAGGAGGGGTGTGGTGTAATGACATCAACACCCTATATAAGGGGTGCATACTTATTAGGCAACTTCCTTTCCTTTGACAAAATGGGTCAGAAAAGAGATTTGACGGGCTCTGAAAATTCCAAAATTGTGAGATGTCTTGCAGAGGGATGCAGCAGTCTTGAGATTGCCAAACTTTTGAAGCGTGATCACTGAACAATCAAGTGTTTCATGGAAAATAGCCAACAGGGTGGCAAGAAGCGTGTTGGGCAAAAAAGGCGCAAAATAACTGCCCATGAATTGAGGAAAATCAAGCGTGAAGCTGCCAAGATGCCATTTGCGACCAGTTTAGCCATATTTCAGAGCTGCAACATTACTAAAGTATCAAAAAGCACAAGGTGTGCCATACTCAGGGACATGGCCAAGGTAAGGAAGGCTGAAAAACAACCACCTTTGAAAAAGAAACTTAAGATAAAATGTCAAGAATGGGCCAAGAAATATCTTAAGACTAATTTTTCAAAGGTTTTATGGACTGATGAAATGAGAGTGACTCTTGATGGGCCAGATGGATAGGCCAGAGGTTGGATCACTAAAGGGCAGAGAGCTCCACTCCGACTCAGACGCCAGCAAGGTGGAGGATGTATGGTACTGGTATGGGCTGGTATCATCAAACATGAACTTTTGGGACATTTTCGGGTTGAGGATGGAGTGAAGCTAAACTCCCAGGCCTACTGCCAGTTTCTGGAAGACAACTTCTTCAAGCAGTGGTACAGGAAGAAGTCGGTATCGTTCAAGAAAAACATGATTTTCATGCAGGACAATGATCCATTACATGCATCCAACTACTCCACAGCATGGCTGGCCAGTAAAGGTCTAAACGATGAAAAAATAATGACATGGCCCCCTTGTTCACCTGATCTGAATCCCATAGAGAACCTGTGGTCCCTCATAAAATGTGAGATCGAAAGGGAGGGAAAACAGTACACCTCTTGGAACAGTGTCTGGGAGGCTGTGGTGGCTGCTGCACGCAATGTTGATCGTAAACAGATCAAGCAACTGACATAATCTATGGATGGTAGGCTGTTGTGTGTCATCATAAATAAAGGTGGCTATATTGATCACTCATTTTTGGGGTTTTGTTTTTGCATGTCAGAAATGTTTATTTCTAAATTTTGTGCAGTTATATTGGTTTACCTGGTGAAAATAAACAAGTCCTCCTAAGATAGCCAAATCTGAAAAAAAACCCACTCCAACTTCCAAAAATAATAAGCGTTGATATTTATGAGTCTTTTGGGATGATTGAGAACATAGTTCTTGATCAATAATAAAAATAATTCCTCTAAAATATAACTTGCCTATGGAACCTATGAATCTAATCATCTCTTATGAAGAAACCAGATTAAATGATATTCAAACAGACATTATCAGATTGGAACAATCTCTGAACACATATGTAAATGTGGCGCCCTGGCCTATCAGGTCGTCACAGGGTATTGTGCAATCTGTCCTTCTGCATGATATCCACCTTCTCCTTGGTTACGGGTCCCTGACCTTTGGTGTTGCTAAGAACAAGCTAATCAAAACCCTAGGAACACTCTGCACCAGACCCACCAGACACACCAGTGGACAGCCTGAAGGAAATAGGGTCGCCCACATGGGGGTTGGTTAAGGGGAGGTCAGGAGTGTCAGGAGACAGTTAGTTGAGGAGTGACTCTCGAGAGGAGAGGTCACAAGTGAGTTGAGGAGTGACTCTCGAGAGGAGAGTTCAGGAGTTGGGCTCCTTGAGACTACTAGGTGGCAGACGTTGGTCTGGGCCTGGTAGGAGCTGGACCCCGGTCACAGGGGATCGTGACAAGGGGCACAGACTGTCGAGGAGGACAACCGGTGGCCTTGTGCAGGGGCCAGGGCACGACAGGGTACGTGGACCCTAGGCCAGGAAGTAGCTTCAGGCGTCCTGGTAATTTACCCGATGAGGACGGAGGCTTCAAGATCAGTTCTCCACCTGCTCCAAAATCGGGGTACTAGTGCAAAGAGGGGGATAGGACTTTCCCACTACATAGTCCAGAAAATCCCAAGCGTGAACTCTGAGAGCAAGCTCACCCAGTTAGCCATACTGGTGAGCGGGACCCGTTTAATTCCATGCTAAAAGGAACCAACTACAGAAAAGAGGTGCCACGGTCAAGGTCACAGGCTAACAAGGAACACCAACGGGCACGGGATCCAGGCGTGCTCCCTCCAGGCTGCAGTGGTATCAAGAACTTTGGTTTACCACGGTTGTCAGTGTCAGCGTTATTGGATTGAGTGAGTACGTAATTAACTCTTACCGGCCCGACTGTACCTCCCCATCACCAGGACCGAGTCTCGGGGCATTCCCCCTATCCGTGGAGGGGTTAAATACCTGGCTGCCCACACCATCGCCACCGGGTACTCCCAATTGCAGCGGTGGAACTCCATCTTACCACGCACCATGGATGGTGTCACGAACCTTTCACACCTTCCCCTGTAAATACCCCCCTTTATTCCAGGTGGCCGCGCGACCCCAACCCCTCGGGTCCGGAGACCCCTCTAGCCACCGTGGATCCGGATCCGAGCAGCAGCGGCAGGCTGCCGACACGGGGGCAACACATAAATACTTCAGAATATAACGGTTTACTCTCATAAATGAAAGAAACATATGGGTGTTTTTTATGGAAACAATCCATATACTGATTTACTGGTTTGATATGGGCATTTTATTGATGATTTACTTAATGCATGGTGGGGTGATGAGGTGGCCACACTAAACTTTAGCAGATACATTAATGACAATAATTAGAGATCAGTGGACCCAGGGAAGTTCGGTTCGGCGGATGCAGCAGGACTTCAGATAAAGTTCACTTTGGGACCCGGACTTGATCTGAACCCCAATGGAAGTCACTAATTGGGCAGTTTGGGAATCCACCCACATGCAGCCAGCCATAAACAGATCACTTCCGGTGGTAGGGTTTTCAATTTTTGTTTTTGTTTGGTTCACCCTACATTTGATCATGCTGTTACTACCACAAAAGTGAGCCGTTCAAACATTGTAAGAGCTTGCGCTAGGCTGAGCACCAAGTGTAACCAAGTACAGCGATGCTTGCTTCAGTGGTTTGCATAACTAAAGCACCAAAACTTTGAACCCGAACTGTTTGTCTTTTTTTTTGTAAAGTCTGTGTTTGGTCTGAACACCAAACCTCGAGTTTGCTCATCTCTAATTACAATCCAAGATTCACTCATTCTATTTCTTCCATTTCATTATTGGATCTGCAATTACGAGGAGATATTATTAGATGCAATGTTCACACCACTGTATATAGAAAATCTTGTCCAGGAAATACTATCTTAGGCCACGTGCACACGTTGAATTTTAGTGAGTTTTTTATTTCAGTATTTGGAGGCCAAAAGCAGGAGTGGGTAAAAAAATACAAAAGTGGTGACTGTGTTTCTATTATATTTTTCTTCTGATTGTCCCACTCCTGGTTTTGGGTACAAATAATGAGGTAAAAAACTCACCAAATACTGAAAATGTTTGAAAAATAGTAACCCCAAACATAGAATTTACACCATACCACATACCATACGGAGAAATGTTTGTAACTCACCGTGCCATTAAAGTCCTGAGGGATCCTTGTGCTGTGCTCGGTACATGAAGTTGGCATCAAACTTGAGAAAAAAGTATTTGTATGCGTTGAAAATCAGTTTATTCCAAAAAGATTACACAGAACATGCCAAAAAGTGTATACAAAAAATCCAATGGAAAGTGCAAATTTACGCGTTTCAACCTGTGAAGGTTTTAGTCAACTAAGCTCTTCACCACTTGAAACGTGTAAATCTGCACTTCCTATGGGATTTTTTTTATACACTTTTTGTCATATTCTGCATAATCTTTTTGGAATCAACTGATTTTACCTTGAACGCATGTTGTCGGACAAATACTTTTTTTCCTAGGAGGAAATGGTCAGAGCTAAGAAGATTTGCTCTAGCCGCCTCTTTTTTTATTAGCAACTAGCTGTACTACCCGGCTTCGCCCGGGTTAATAACTGTTGTTAACAAAATAGAATGTATTAACAAAAATTTGTTATGCACACAAAAACCACAAAACAAATAGATAGAAATGTAATTATTAAAAGGCAAAAACTAAGCTAATAGAAGCCTTTCACAGCATATATTTCAACACCACAGATATTCCACATAGATTTAACTAAATTGGCCAAGTAATGTGCTCCGTCTGTCTCTTTCCAGGTCTGTCTCTTTCCAGGTCTGTCTCTTTCTCCGTCTGTCTCTTTTCCCGTCTGTCTCTTTCCCAGTCTGTCTCTTTCTCCATCTGCCTGTCTCTGTCTGTCTCTTTTTTTGTCTGTCTCTATCTCTCTTTTCTTTCCCCATCTGTCTTTTTCTAGGTCTGTCTCTTTCCCAGGTCTGTCTTTTCCCCGTCTGTCTCCCCGTCTCTTTGTCTGTGTCTTTTCCTGTCTGTCTCTTTCCTGTCTGCCTGTCTCTGTCTGTTTTTTCCTTATCCATCTCTATTTCTCTGTCTCTTTCCCCATCTGTCTCTATCAAGGTCTGTGTCTATCCCCATCTATCTTTGTCTGTCTCTCTGGCTGTCTCCTCCTTCCCTGTCTGCCTGTCTCTGTCCCTGTCTGCATGTCACTTGTATGCATGTCTGTCTGTCTCTTTCCCCATCTGTCTCTTTCCAGCTCTGTCTCTTTCCAGGTCAGTCTCTTTCCAGGTCAGTCTCTGTCTGTTTCTTTCTAGGTCAGTCTCTTTCCATGTCTGTCTCTGTCTGTCTCTTTCCAGGTCTGTCTCTTTCCAGGTCTGTTTCTGTCTGTCTCTTTCCCCGTCTGTCTCTGTCTGTCTCTTACCCCGTCTGTCTCTGTCTGTCTCTTTCCCCATCTGTCTCTTTCCCTGTCTGTCTATCTCTCTATCTCTTTCCCTGTCTGTCTGTCTGTGTCTGTCTATCTGTCTGTCTCTCTGTCTGCCTCTCTCTATCCATCTCCCCACCGACATCTTATTACCTCACATATAAGCCACTTATACTATGAATGTCTTTTGTTCCTATAGCAACCAATCACAGCTCCTACTAATAACCTGTAGTTCCAGGCTCCATTTACTTTAATGAAGGCATGTTTTTTGGAGAGTAACTGTAAAGCGCGGGGTTCAATTTTCCTGTCAAAACATAGTCTACGACGTTCCCTGGGTCACATGAGGTGTCTGTGCAAAATTTCGTGATTGTAAATGCGATGGTGCGGATACACTTTTTCCCCATTATGTAGATAAGGGCAAAATTGATTGGTAAATTAAAAAGCGGGCTTAAAATTTCGCCTCACAACATAGCCTATGACATTCTCGGGGTCCAGACGTGTGAGTGAGCATAATGTTGTGGCTGTAGGGATGCCAATCCCGGACATAAATACACACACACACACACACACGCACACGCACACGCACACACACACACACACACACACACACATTCAGCTTTATATATTAGATGTAATATTACTACAAATATACTAACTGAAAAGAGCTATAATAAAAATTCACTAACCAATGCAAAAGTTAGAGTCAATAGCAGTATACACAGTGATTTTGTATAGCCAAAGAAACCGGTGGTGAAAAACAAGAAAAACAACCAGGTAGTTTTTTTTTTCATAATTACTATATCATAAAAAATGATATTCCTTTTTTAAACCAGGTATTCTCTTAGAAACCATTCTAAAACCTGCTCATATAGTTTTTTTTAAAAAAAATGTGGTGGCAATAAATGCAATCAATAGCTAAGATTCCAAAACATTTCATAGCAATTAATTTATTAACTGTGTTACCACTAGAGATGAGCGAACTGGCCGTGGTTCGCCTCGAGTTCGGTTCGCCGAACGGAGGTCTAGTTCGAGTTCGGTTCGTCGAACGTTCGACGAACCAAACTCGAACCTATAGGATATAATGGGAGGCAATCACAAACACATAAAAATGCATGATAAATGTACACAAACAGTTAATAAACATTGCCATAACACTTACCGGTCCCCGCGATCCCTCCTGCACTCTGTCTCCTGCCGCTATTCCATCCGATGATCGCTGAATCCTCCCGGTGACCAGCACTGCCAGCAGTGATGCAGGACCTATCGTGACGTCAAAATAGCCATGTGACCAGTCACGTGGCCATTATCTCATTGGCTACAGACTGGTCACATGACTATGACGCGTCATGTAGGACCTGCGAGTGCATCTCTCCGGTACACGGTGCACATTTGTGTATCGCCGTGTACCGGCGACATGCTCTAGCACACGGTCGACTCCCCGTTCCATTAGGGACCGGCTGACACAGCCGGTCATTAACGGAGATCACCGTTGCCATAGCAACGCAGTTAGCGGTGACGTCACCGCTAACCGCGTCTCCGGGAGCACCGTTGCTATGGTAACGCGTCTGTCAGCGTTACCGCTGACAGCCAGCAGCACTGATCACACACGGAGTGAAGGCTGCACGCTGCTTCCCGTGCAGCCTTCATGGAGTGAAGGCTGCACTGGGAGCAGCAGCGTCTTCCCCCATGCAGCAGTGATGGAGCAGAGCTGCATTTGTTGACCGAGAAAGACAGAAGACCATGGATCGTGGAGGGCTGACAGGGGGTAATAAAGATGGAGTCTCTAATGTGTCTGTGTATTTATTTCTATTAAAGTATTTTTTCTCTGTGTGGTGTCTTTTTTTTAACCCTTTATTGGAGATTCTTAATGGCCGGGTCAAACGTGCCTGACATTAAGAATCTCTGGCTTAATACTAGCTAGTAAAACAAAGCTAGTATTAACTCATTATTACCAAACAAGCCACCCGGCTTCAGGGCTGTTGGAAGAGTTGGATACAGCACCAGATGATGGCGCTTCTATGAAAGCGCCATTTTCTGGGGCGGCTGCGGACTGAAATTCGCAGCAGAGGCGCCCAGAAACCTCGAACTAACCTGTGCTGCGGATTCCAATCCCCAGCTGCCTAGTTGTACCCGGCTGGACACAAAAATGGGGCAAAGCCCACGTCATTTGTTTTTTAATTATTTCATGAAATAAGTGAAATAATTAAAAAAAACGGGCTTCCCTATATTTTTGGTTCCCAGCCGGGTACAAATAGGCAACTGGGGGTTGGAGGCAGCCCGTGGCTGCCTGCTGTACTTGGCTAGCATACAAAAATATGGCGAAGCCCACGTCATTTTTTTGGTGGGCAAAAAACGTCTGCATACAGTCCTGGATGGAGTATGCTGAGCCTTGTAGTTCTGCAGCTGCTGTCTGCTCTTCTCCATACAGACAGACAGCAGCTGCAGAACTACAAGGCTCAGCATACTCCATCCAGGACTGTATGCAGAAGTTTTTTGCCCCCTGAAAAAATTATGTGGGCTTCGCCATATTTTTGTATGCTAGCCAGGTACAGCAGGCAGTTACGGCTGCCCCCAACCCCCAGTTGCCTATTTGTACCCGGCTGGGAACCAAAAATAAAGGGAAGCCCTTTTTTTATTATTTCATGAATTTCATGAAATAATTAGAAAACAAATGACGTAGGCTTCACCCAATTTTTGTGTCCAGCCAGGTACAACTAGGCAGCTGGGGATTGGAATCCGCAGCACAGGTTGGCCTGAGCTTTCTGGGCCCTACTGCTGCGAATTGCAGTCTGCAGCCGCCTCAGAAAATGGCACTTTCATAGAAGCGACATCTTCTGGCGCTGTATCCAACTCTTCCAGACCCTGCCTGCTATACCTGACTAGCATACAAAAATATGGCGAAGCTCACGTCCTTTTTTTGTAGTTTTTTGGCAAAAAAAATAAAAAATGCTTCCCTGGATTTTCCATTGCCAGTGAAGGTAACACCAAGCAGTGGGGGTTAGCAGCCAGTAGCTGCTTGGATTACCCTTAGCTAGCAATACAAAAAATGCAGCGGGAGCCCATATATATTTTTTTTAATTATTTATTTAAATAACTAAAAACAAAATGGGCTTCCCTGTATTTTGATTGCTGGACATCACAGTGCTGTAAAAATAAATCTTTAAAAAAAATGACGTAGCGCTCCGCGGTATTTTTGATTCTCAGCGCAGATAAAGCAGACAGCTCTGGGTTGCCACCGCCATCTGCCTGCCGTTACCTTGGTTGGCAATCAAAATTCAGGGAAGCCCATTAATTTTTTCTATTTAAAAAATAGTTAAAAAAAAAATGACATTGGGTCCCCCCATTTTTGATATCCAGCTAGGGTAAAGCAGACGGCTGTAGCCTGAAAACCACAGCTGGCAGCTTTACCGTGGTTGGGGATCCAATGTGGAGGTCCCCCCAGGCTCTTTTTTTATAATTATTTTATAAATATTAATAATTACACAATAAAAGTAGGGTCCCCCCCAAATTGGATCACCAGCCAAGGTAAAGCGGACAGCTGTGGTCTGGTATTCTCAGGGTGGGAAGGGCCATAGTTATTGGGCCTTCACAGCCTAAAAATAGCAGGCCGCAGGCACCCCAGACGTGGCGCATCCACTAGATGCGCCAATCCTGGCGCTTCACCCCAGCTCATCCCGTGCCCTGGTGCAGTGGCAAACGGGGTAATAAATCAGGTTGATACTAGCTGTAAAGTCACTTGAGATCAAGCCCAGCAGTTTGTGATGTCATGGCGTCTATTAGATACCCAACATCATAAACTGTCAGTACTAACAAAAAAAAAAAATCGACAAAAGAAATTTATTTGAAAAAACAGTCCCCAAAACATTTCCTCTTTCACCAATTTATTGTAAGGAATAAAATAAAGGGGTCCCACGACGACTCTGGACCGTCTAGAATATGGGGGGGAGACACTCAGGGAACGTATCCCCCATTTTCTAGGAGTGCGGACCCTTCATGTGAGGAGTGTGGGTGCAATGAATCTGCACTCACTCTCCCCGGGTCCACAGCAGCAGAGTCCATGTCGTAATGGTTGCTACCAAAGCTGCAATGCCCTACTCATGAGGTAAGGGCATGCCTAATCAGGATAACTATTCTACATTTCCAAATATTGGTATTTGCTGATATTATTGCTATTCCACCTACTATATATTGGGGATAGGATCTTGGAGACGGAATACCCCTTTAAGTCCAGTTATCCAGCTGAATGAATACTTAACAACAGAGCTCGCTATTTAGATGTGTTTTCTTGTGGCGTATAACGGACTCTCATGTTTGGTAGTCGTTCAGCAGGGAAACTATAAAAGCAAATCCCTCCATTTGGAAATGTAGTATATAGCTCTCCTGATCAATTATGTTCCTTACCTCATGAGCAGGGCATTGCAGTAATAATAATAATTTATTCATTTATATAGCGTTATTAATTCCATAGTGCTGTATGTCTTTGGAGTGTGGGAGGAAACCGGAGTACCCGGAGGAAACCCACACAAACACAGGGAGAACATACAAACTCCTTGCAGATGGTTTCCTTGGTGAGAATTGAACCCAGGACCTCAGCGCTGCAAGACTGCAGTGCTAACCACTGAGCCACCGTGCCGCCCATTTAGCTTACAGATGCATAACCACCACTCACTGTGTCTGAACAGAGGAAGCTGAGCTGACAGCCGCTCTGTGCATGCGGCAGCGTCTATTGTGAAGGAGAGGGCCGTGGGGGGATCAACGCTGCACAGGTACCGTGGGACACCGGGGAACACCGGTGGGGTTATAGGGGGTGACCTGGCAGGGCCTGGGGAGGAGTTTTCTGTCGCATGTGTCATGGCACATGCGACAGAAATCAGAGGAGTAGGGTGAATGCGGCCGGCGCGCTGCTGTGCGCGCGGCCATCTTGGATTTCTGGGAGGGCATCAGGGGGGGCACTTTGGCGACACCGGGGGACCGGAGGGGACCGGGGAGGAGATTTATCATGTTTGTTCATGCCAGATGGGAGATAAATAATTTCTTACCGGCGCTGTCATTTACTGTAACGTGATCATCGGTGTACGGTGTATACCTGTGATCACGTGAGCGGGGACCGGAAAAAACGTCCTGAATCATGATCTCCAGGGTCTCAGCTAGCCCTGAAACCCCGGAGATTTTCTGACGCTGGGGGGCGTTATTCACTTATTTCTGCCTGCTGTTTATAAACGGCAGATCAGAATAAGGCTACATTAACACGACCGATCCATTTTTGCGGTCTGCAAAAAACAGTCAGTTTTTTTTCACGGGTGCATCCGTGTGGCATCCGTTTCCGTTCCGTAGACGGTCCGTATGTCATCTGTTTGTCATCCGTGTGCCTTCCGGAAATTGTGTACTGCAAAAAAACTGAAGGAGGGTAAATGCATAAATTTACCCAGGATCCATAGCTTCATCCTACATGAGGCGGTCACATGTTCACTCCAGTGCCATTTTCTACTGCTTTTCACAGCGTAGAGCGCTCTGGTGATTTTCTTGTGCTTGTGTACTTCATATCAGTCTTTTCTGTCATTATAATGGAGGAAAGACACATAATGTCCCACTCTCCTGCATTTTGTAATTTTGCACCCTTTGGTGCCTTTCATGTGGCAATAAAGGGTGCTTAGCTTTGTATTTAGCCAAAAAAACGAAAAAAAAAATGACGTAGGGTTCCCCCTATTTTTGTAGCCAGCTAGGGTAAAGCAGACGGCTGCAGCCTGCAGACCACAGCTGGCAACCTCACCTTGGCTGGTAATCCAAAACTGAGTTCACCCCACGCTGTTATTTTAAATTAAATAAATAATTAAAAAAAAAAAACACGTAGGGGTCCCCCCAAAATTGGATCATCAGCCAAGGTAAAGCAGACAGCTGGGGTTGAATATTCTCAGACTAGGGAGGTCCATGGTTATTGGACTCTCCCCAGCCTAAAAATAGCAGGCCGCAGCCGCCCCAGAAGTGGCGCATCCATTAGATGTGCCAATCCTGGTGCTTCGCCCCAGCTCATCCCGCGCCCTGGTGCGGTGGCAAACAGGGTAATATATGGGGTTAATACCAGATGTGTAATGTCACCTGGCATCAAGCCCTGGGGTTGGTGAGGTCAGGCGTCTATCAGATACCCGACATCACCAACCCAGTCAGTAATAAAAAAAAATAGACGACAAACACATTTTTATTTGAAAAAATACTCCCCAATACATTCCCTCTTTAACCAATTTATTAGAAAGAAAAACAAATCCAGGTCTGGTGTAATCCAAGGGGTTGCCATGACGATCCACACTGTCCCAGTCAATGAAGAGCAGGATGTTCCCCATTGGCTGGGAGAGCAGTGCAGTGACCTGAGCTAACATCAATGGGTCAGCCTAGGTCACTGCAGGGCATGACAAGTGCTGCTGTCAGCGAGGTACATTACCTGCGCTGATCTCCTGCACTGCCGACAGCACCTGTCACTGAGTTCAATGACCGCTGCCTTCACAGCCAAGTATCACGAGAGGCCCGTGACGTCACCGCTAGTCAGTCTCGGGTCGGAAGCGAGAGAAGGTGATGTGACAAGCGGCGGCCATGGAGGACAGTGACAGCGCTGAGGTCGGGACTTCATCACCGCAGGTAAGCCGAGCGGGACCATGTGTGCAGAGTGCCAGGAGGACGTCAGTGTCGTGGACTGCATGGCTGGGGACGTGTGTGTGTGTGTGTGTGTGTGTGTGTATGTATGTGTACATGCCGCGTGCAGGAGGGGGCGGAGCGAGCTGAGCAGGGAAGTGTGGGCTTCCTGCACGTAACTAGGATAAACATCGGGTTACTAACCAAAGCGCTTTGCTTGGATACCCGATGTTTATCTTGGTTACCAGCTTCTGGCAGGCTGCCAGCGATGGCTCCTGCACACTGTAGCTGTAAAAAGCCCTGCTTTTTGTTGCTAGAACCGTTCTCGAACGTATCTAGAACTATCGAGCTTTAGCAAAAAGCTCGAGTTCTAGTTCTATCTAGAACAGCCCCCAAAATCACTCGAGCCGCGAACTGGAGAACCTCGAACCGCGAACCGCGCTCAACTCTAGTTACCACCCATGGGGTTTACGTAATCATGTGCAGCCTGCTGTATGTCAGATGTCCTATAAGAAAACTCAAAAGCAAAGTTGCAGAACATGTTGCCGACATTCACAAAAAGAAAAGATCATTAACACATCACGGGCGGCCAAATACCTATTGGAAACACATATAGGTGAATTAACTAAATTTACTTTTTTGGAATAGAAAGAGTTAATAACCCTATATGTGGAGGAGACTGGAGGAATATTCTCTTTAATAAGGAGGCATCTTGGATTATGAAGCTGAATACCAGATGTCTGCATGGAATTAATTATTGTGAATATTTGATGTACACTTGTTAATGTTATTTAATGCTTTATTTTTCACAAATCTGTTATGTAATTAATTGTGGGATTTCATTGTTTGTGGAATGACTTAGTGTTTTTAAACCAGCATGCTGGCATATAAATTATATGTTATGATTAAGACCTTATGGATGAAAAGCGTCAGAAAATATGTCGCCATGATACCCATAGACTTTTAATGGATATTAACTAGTATAATATTTTTCATTCTCACTGGATAATGAGTCTAAATTTTCTTTTTGTTTCTTTGGAAACTTTGACTGGACAAGTCAATAGGCCAGGTCCACATCCCAGTATTAGCCAGTTGTTAAATAAAACTGAAGTGGAGAGCTAATATTTCCTTTTTTCCCTTGGTGATCTGCACAGCAATGTCATGTTGACATTGCTGTGCATTACGGTAATTTCATGGGGCGCTTTTGTGATGTTTTATTAGCCGCATTCCAGGCAAAATCCGGCTAAAACATACCTGGTGTGCAGTTGCTCTAAGGCTGTATGGGTAAGTTTGTTAAGTTCCAAGTCCCTAAAAAATTTTTTACAAGGTTTTGATACTTTTTTTATATTACTAGTATAATTAAAAAATAATACTAGTGTTGAGGAGAGCCATAATAAGATGAAATACTTAATTAACCTCTGGACATAGAGCACTGTGAGAAGTGTGTTCAGTGAAATCAATTCTCTATACATAAGCCAGTCAGTCTTCAGCGGAACCCAAGATGGCCCCTGATGACATCACAAACCCTACAATCAGCATGGATTCACCAGATGACGTCCCTCCCATCACCATGGATCCAATGATGTCATAGACCCACCTACGATGACGCCCACCAATCAGCTCATGGACTAACACATGGTTCAACCCACTGACCAATGAACACATCCGGACATGCCCTTTCCAAGGTTATATCAGGGCATGCTTCAGTTGAAATAAAGGAGTCCGGGACGACTTTTGTCGAGGAAAGATGGATATCCGACTGTGTGTCTGATCTCATTTTTCAAGCATGCACTCGATCCACACCAATTAGGCCAGGCAGTAGGCAACTAGTGATCTCTGGTTAAGAGATCACCCTAACAAATGGTGCCCAACATGAAGCCAATAGATGAAGACACCTGAAATCCTGATGAACCGGCAACTGGAATGGCATGACGTGCTGAACACCCCAGGAATTTGATCACCTCCTAACGAGAGCACGGTAAGGCGGGCTTTACACGTTGCGACATCGGTAACGATATATCGTCGGGGTCATGTCGTTAGTGACGCACATCCGGCGCCGTTACCGACATTGCAGCGTGTAAAACCTAGGAACGACGATCACCGATCGCAAAAACGTCAAAAATCGTTGATCGGTGACACGTCGCTCCTTTCCATAATATCGTTACTGCTGCTGGTACGATGTTGTTTGTCGTTCCTGCAGCACCACACATCGCTGTGTGTGACACCGCAGGAACGACAAACATCTCCTTACCTGCGCCCACCGGCTATGCGGAAGGAAGGAGGTGGGCGGGATGTTACATCCCGCTCATCTCTACCCCTCCGCTTCTATTGGCCGGACGCTTAGTGACGTCACGGTGACATCGCTGAGACGCCGAACGCACCTCCACCTTGAAGGAGATATTGTTCGGCGGTCACAGCGACGTCGCCGACCAGGTATGTGCGTGTGAAACTGCCGTAGCGATAATGTTTGCACAGAGTATACACTTTTATCATTGTGCTTATCCAATGCTGGTTTTTACCATCTGTCTATGTGTAACAATTGTCAAAATTTTACACCATGCTCTTTATGTGCAGGATGCCTTGTTCATGTTTTTGACCCAGTCAAAATATTCATTCATTTTTACTTGTGCCCTATATGTAATTGTCATCTAGTACATCTATATTGTATTTGCCGGCCTGTTTTTGCCGCTGATTCCTTTGTGCCAGTTGCTATTTATTAAACATATTTGCACTTTACTCCTTGTCCTCCACTCTTTGTTTGATGTTCAGAGTGTGCTCAGACAGGTGCCATGCAGTGGCTTTCCTGCTTTTTTTTCATTGTTTGTTGCTCTTGCATATTAATCACCACATATCGCATGTGCGATGGAGGCAGGTGCTATCGTGCTCGACATCACTAACAATTGCTAGCGATGTCGCAACATGTAAAGCATGCCTTAGTCTGCTGATTTTTCATAATCTGTAGTCTTCGCGTGGTCTTGGGGGGTGTGTGGCACTGATTGCCTGACCATGTCTGTTTTTTTTTGGGGTAACTCTTGACGGTAAACTGGGTCTCACGGCTGTTGGCCATATTAATCTCAGAAGGACCGTCACATGTTCAGTTGTTGCTGCCTGTTGTGTGTTTGTCTTGAGGGGAGATTGACTGGTAGTGAGGAGAGCAAGTGCTTTTGTGAGCATCGTCTGGAAACATAAAGGATATTGTCTGTGGTATAGTATATGGTTGTCGCCTGTGGTACAGTTTATGGCTCTGTGAGGAAATACGTGGGACTGCTGGTACGTGGTAATCTTGGGGCCTAGCGCAATGTAGCGTGGAATGGCTGGTATGGATACCATTGGGGCATACAGTTAGGTCCAGAAATATTTGGACAGTGACACAATTTTCGCGAGTTCGGCTCTGCATGCCACCACATTGGATTTGAAATGAAACCTCTACAACAGAATTCAAGTGCAGATTGTAACGTTTAATTTGAAGGTTTGAACAAAAATATCTGATAGAAATTGTAGGAATTGTACACATTTCTTTACAAACACTCCACATTTTAGGAGGTCAAAAGTAATTGGACAAATAAACCAAACCCAAACAAAATATTTTTATTTTCAATATTTTGTTGCGAATCCTTTGGAGGCAATCACTGCCTTAAGTCTGGAACCCATGGACATCACCAAACGCTGGGTTTCCTCCTTATTAATGCTTTGCCAGGCCTTTACAGCCGCAGCCTTCAGGTCTTGCTTGTTTGTGGGTCTTTCCGTCTTAAGTCTGGATTTGAGCAAGTGAAATGCATGCTCAATTGGGTTAAGATCTGGTGATTGACTTGGCCATTGCAGAATGTTCCACTTTTTTGCACTCATGAACTCCTGCGTAGCTTTGGCTGTATGCTTGGGGTCATTGTCCATCTGTACTATGATGCGCCGTCCGATCAACTTTGTGGCATTTGGCTGAATCTGGGCTGAAAGTATATCCCGGTACACTTCAGAATTCATCCGGCTACTCTTGTCTGCTGTTATGTCATCAATAAACACAAGTGACCCAGTGCCATTGAAAGCCATGCATGCCCATGCCATCACGTTGCCTCCACCATGTTTTACAAAGGATGTGGTGTGCCTTGGATCATGTGCCGTTCCCTTTCTTCTCCAAACTTCTTTCTTCCCATCATTCTGGTACAGGTTGATCTTTGTCTCATCTGTCCATAGAATACTTTTCTAGAACTGAGCTGGCTTCATGAGGTGTTTTTCAGCAAATTTAACTCTGGCCTGTCTATTTTTGGAATTGATGAATGGTTTGCATCTAGATGTGAACCCTTTGTATTTACTTTCATGGAGTCTTCTCTTTACTGTTGACTTAGAGACAGATACACCTACTTCACTGAGAGTGTTCTGGACTTCAGTTGATGTTGTGAACGGGTTCTTCTTCACCAAAGAAAGTATGCGGTGATCATCCACCACTGTTGTCATCCGTGGACGCCCAGGCCTTTTTGAGTTCCCAAGCTCACCAGTCAATTCCTTTTTTCAGAATGTACCCGACTGTTGATTTTGCTACTCCAAGCATGTCTGCTATCTCTCTGATGGATTTTTTCTTTTTTTTCAGCCTCAGGATGTTCTGCTTCACCTCAATTGAGAGTTCCTTAGACCGCATGTTGTCTGGTCACAGCAACAGCTTCCAAATGCAAAACCACACACCTGTAATCAACCCCAGACCTTTTAACTACTTCATTGATTACAGGTTAACGAGGGAGACACCTTCAGAGTTAATTGCAGCCCTTAGAGTCCCTTGTCCAATTACTTTTGGTCCCTTGAAAAAGAGGAGGCTATGCATTACAGAGCTATGATTCCTAAACCCTTTCTCCGATTTGGATGTGAAAACTCTCATATTGCAGCTGGGAGTGTGCACTTTCAGCCCATATTATATATATAATTGTATTTCTGAACATGTTTTTGTAAACAGCTAAAATAACAAAACTTGTGTCACTGTCCAAATATTTCTGGCCTTGACTGTAGCATTTAAGTTGAGTGGTGTGGCTGGTACATGGTAGTCTTGGGGCCTAACGCTGGACATGAAATGGCTGGTACAGATTCCATTGGGGCTTAGCGCAAGCTTGGATGAAATAATTGGTATGAGGTGTCTTGGGGTCTAGAAAGAGCTGGTACGTGCACCTGTAGCCAGGGGTGACACCATTGGTGTCTTTGTGAATTACGGAACATGTGGGAACTGGGCAGGGACACCGTGACGAGGCGCCTGCTGCAGACTTAGCAAAACTTTACTTAGTGTTCAGTTGTGAATCATCTCCCCTGTCTTTTTGTTTGTTGGTGTATTTTAACCTTGGTCTGTATAGAGAAAGATTGCTTGTTTGGTGTTGTTTATCTAGAGAGAAAAATGGGAAATTGATAAAGTTGTGTCTAGTTGTGGTCGGAACAATCCGGATGAGAGTGGACTTGTGGGGATGTGGGGACTCTAGGCCGCAATCCTGTGATAAAACATGTGCTATTCCTGGTGGCAGCCATTTTAGTTCAGATTTTAAAATGGTGGACGAAGCACATGGTGGCCGAGGCATGCATGGTTTAAACAAAGAAAAGGAAGTGAGTCGGGGGATGTGTGAAGAAGATCATGTGCTCTGTAAATGTTTGAACAATAGACTGGGTGGACTACTATATACTTAGACAGAAAAATAAGTGTTTTATCTATAATTAGACTAAGATTGTGGACATATATGTGTGTGTGTGTGTGTGTGTATGTGTATAGATATAAATATATATATATATATATATATATATATTTATACAGTCATGGCCAAAAGTTTTGAGAATGCTACAAATATTAATTTTTACAAAGTCTACTGCTTAAGTTTTTCTAATGGCAGTTTGCATACACTCCAGAATGTCATAAAGAGTGATCAGCTTAACAGCAATTACTTGCAAAGTCAATATTGGCTAAGAAAATGAACTTTAACCCCCAAAACACATTTCACTTCCTGCCTTAAAAGGAGCAGCTAACATTGTTTTAGTGATTGTTCCATTAACACAGGTGTGGGTGTTGATGAGGACAGGGTTGGCGATCAATCAGTCATGATTAAGTAAGAATGACACCACTGGACACTTTAAAAGGAGGCTGGTGCTTGGTATCATTGTTTCTCTTCAGTTAGCCATAGTTATCTCTAAAGAAACACGTGCAGCCATCATTGTTCTGCACAAAAATGGCCTAACAGAGAAGAGTATCGCAGCTACAAATATTGCACCTCAGTCAACAATTTATCGCATCATCAAGAACTTCAAGGACAGAGCATCCATTGTTGCCAAAAAGGCTCCAGGGCGCCCAAGAAGGACCAGCAAACGCCAGGACCGTATCTTAAAACTGTTTCAGCTGCGGGATCGGACTACCAGCAGTGCCGAGCTAGGTCAGCAATGGCAGCAGGCTGGTGTGAGTGCTTCTGCACGCACTGTGAGGCGGAGACTCTTTGAGCAAGGCCTGGTTTCAAGGAGGGCAGCAAAGAAGCCACTTCTCTCCAGAAAAAACATCAGGGACCGACTGATATTCTGCAAAAGGTACAAGGAGTGGACTGCTGAGGACTGGGGTAAAGTCATTTTCTCAGATGAATCCCCTTTTCGATTGTTTGGGACATCTGGAAAACAGCTTATTAGGAGAAGAAGAGGTGAGCGCTACCACCAGTCTTGTCTCATGCCAACTGTTAAGCATCCTGAAACGATTCATGTGTGGGGTTGCTTCTCAGCCAAGGGAATTGGCTCACTCACAGTCTTGCCTAAAAACACAGCCATGAATAAAGAATGGTACCAGAATGTCCTCCAAGAGCAACTTCTCCAAACTGTCCAAGAGCAGTTTGGCGCCCAACAATGCCTTTTCCAGCATGATGGAGCACCTTGCCATAAAGCAAAGGTGATCATTAAATGGCTCATGGAACAAAACATAGAGATTTTGGGTCCATGGCCTGGAAACTCCCCAGATCTTAATCCCATTGAGAACTTGTGGGCAATCATCAAGAGACGGGTGGACAAACAAAAACCAACAAATTCTGGCAAAATACAAAGCATTGCTTATGCAAGAATGGACAGCTATCAGTCAGGATTTGGTCCAGAAGTTGATTGAGAGCATGCCAGGGAGAATTGCAGAGGTCCTGAAGAAGAAGGGTCAACACTGCAAATATTGACTTGCTGCATTAACTCATTCTAACTGTCAATATAACCTTTTGGTACTATGATTGCAATTATATTTCTATATGTGATGTAAACATCAGACAAACACAATTAAAAACCAGAGGGCAACATATCGTGTGAAAATATAATTTTGGTGTCATTCTAAAAACTTTTGGCCATGACTGTATATATATATATATATATATATATATATATATATAAAAGTACAGACTACAGAAAAGAGGGGAGAAAGAGTTTGAGCAGATGTGCAGTCAGTTTTCCCTTCTGCCACATGCTCCTACAGAGGAAAAATGGTGGACGAAGCACATGGTGGCCGAGGCATGTTTGAGACAAAGAAAGGAAGTTAGTGGGGGGAGCTGTGAGATAAATCATGTGGTATTCCTGGTGGCAGCCATTTTAAGACAGAGCGTTTGTTTGTAGTCACACTCAAGATGGTGGCCAGCGACAAAGACAGGAATGAGTGGGGGGATGTGTAAAGTAACCAGAAGACCGTAGGTTATTTGAATGTCTGAACAATGGATTGGATGGAGTACTACATACTTGGACGGAAAAATGAGTGTTTTTAACTGTAGTCGGACCAGGACTGTGGATATCTGAATATGTGTGTATATAATATATATAAATGTGTGTGTGTGTGTGTGTGTGTGTGTGTATAAAACACAGACTATAGAATATAGGGGGGGAAATATTTGAGCAAAAGAAAAAATCAGTTTACCCTCCCCTCCCACATGCTTCCTTAGACAAAGAAAAGGAAATCATGTGCTGTGGTGGCCATCTTTTCACATCTAGTGAAACTAACAAAACTGGAGGTGGCTGTGGAAGATGGGTCCAGTGTGTATGTTGGATTGAGGTAAAGTGGGCAATTGGATGAAATAAGTATTTGCAGTGTGAGACTTAGGGATCAATATGTTAAAGTCCATTACAATATTGAAAATGATAGATTAGGAAAGCATTAAAATAAAAATTCTTAAATAATGTACCTTTGAGGTAGATGTCATGATAAATAAGTAAATAATACATATTCCAGTTATGAATGGGTCGAATAAATCCTGAGATTTGTATGTTTAAAAAAAAAAATAAATAAATAAAAATATATAGATAAATATATCCAAGGGAAGAGAGGTTTTGGCTTTTTGACCTTTATCCAGAGAAAAGAAAAAAAAATACCTGTTTACTTGTGTTTTCAGGGGAGGAGTAAAATACAGGTTTTCCACTAAAGTGTCAGCTTACAAGGGGGATGGTCCTATCTATTGTTTTGTTATTAAAAGACCAAAAGAGGGAAGAAAAAAAAAAGGTTTTCCACATTTAATTCATTGTAAATTGTATTGGAAAACGTAAGTGAAACTAGTTTTTTATTTTACTAATTTTATCCCAAAGGAATAAAAATTAACTATGGACATGGTTAGATTTATTGATAGATATTCGAGCATACAAGTCTGTTAGTTGGATAATTTTCTATGACAAATGAGCATTTTATGGTGATTTGTTTGGAAAATTAATTTTTATTTCATATCTTTTCCCACATGGCCAGTTTATTTGTTCTAGATTCTTTTATCCCTTCAAGTTATAGTACAGTATCACAGAGATGCTGATAATGTCCTCAATTTTGCAAATATGAATGCCTCTATATCCAGAGGTTGTGTTACGTTATTATTATTATTATTATTATTAATAATAATAATAATAATAATAATAATAATAATAATAATAATAATAATCTTTATTAATAATATATTTATTAATAATTACAATAATTTGGTTTAAGGTTTGTGGATGATTTATGGCATTCTGTGTTTGATATTTGATGTCTTGAATCATCTGTTTTCTTTTTATAGAAAGAAAGATTGCAATGCAGATTTCTGTGGTGCAAGCAAAGGTTAAAGAGTCATTGAAAGGGTTTTCCATTACTATTAAGTTACAGATAAATAATAATAATAATAATTATTATTATTATTATGTTACAGATAAAAACAATACTTATGGTGTTCCTGGTTATGTACAATCTACACAATGTGACTATTATGCCCCAAATGTAGAGCTCCGGTGTCACAGACTTTTTGAATCTAATTATGCTTTGGATAATGGATTCAAAAAGGGAGGGAAAGATGATATGAAAAGAGTCACACCTATTGCTTTGAACGTCTCAGCCCATTGCTAATGCAGATTTTGAGTTTTTCCATAAATGGATCCAGATACTAAGATGCTGGTTGATTCTACACTGGATATGCTGAGGTTACGCAACATGAGGTAATAAAAATCGAACCACTCGCTCCTCTCCCATCGGAATAGTAGAATGAGATGAAGATTTGCGATCGCTGTGGTTCATAGAGCGGAAAGGGGGTAAGATAGTCAAATGTGGATATAGGCAGCAGATCTTTTCTAGTGTGACGTGATAAACCTATAAAGACCGTAGAGTGTGTATGAGCCTAGGTGGAGGCTCTCCTGTTATCAAAGAAGGCGGTGACTGATGGAGCCAGAGGAGATGCTCGCACAGGTGTAGACAACAAAGAAGTAGTGAACGGGCCTAGAATTGAGAGTCCTTAACCAATGCAGACCAGTACCAGTACCTCGGTGGCACCTGTCACGTCCGTGACAAATGTCACTCCTTGTGTTCTTAAATCCCTACAGGAACAAGCGATTCAGCAAGGAACGGAGTGTGAGACGCAGGGAGCCACTTGACTGAGGAAGGTCTGTGGATAAAGGGCGGTAAGCTTTCTCTGCCATGTGTTCTCTACTCAAAAATGGCCCAGGTAACCAATGAACACATGACAAAGACTGTTATAAGTGTGGTGGTGGACAAGATATGGGCGGCACCACTGCTTCAGTACCCAGGTGTCCACACTCACCCAGTCTTGTAAGACGTGTGCATATTAGGGTAGAAAAACTGTAAAGACCTCGTAGAAATACCCCCCTCAACTGCTCTACTGATCCAGTGATTGCAGATTAGTCATATAAACCTACACATGGTTTATATGAGGTTTGTGCATGTTGTGTGAGTTTCTTTTCAGGCTTGCTCTCAAACATATCCAGTATGGATAATGTTACTGCTGAAAAACTCATGATGCTGGTGGTATGTAAAAATGGAGTTCCTAAAAGTAGTAAAAGTGCATATTCTATAGCAGAGGTCATTATAGAGATCTTACAGTATCTGGGGATTAGCAGCTATTTTGGACAGGCTAGGAAACTGGCTACACTAACGGTCCTCACCTAGGGATGCCCCTGATGAACCTCTGTCTGCCATTGTGAAGAGGGGAGAAACGCGTTGGACTTCTTTCATGCTAAGTGTTTGACAAATAGGCATTTATTTTTATTAGCCTGAGTGTCAATTGGACAGTGGAGGGTCTGTGATTGGACAAGATCTCGTCATGACTTTACCTGGCCTTATTATTATTATATTTATACAGTGGGTACATGATATACATGTGAACTATTTAATTTGTTTTAGGGTTTGCTCCTTGAATTTGCTATATCATATTGACTTAAGCTACCAAACAGGTATTTAAAATGCAGTTTGAATATTTAATCTTTGGGAATGAATTGGATATATATAGTTGCATATTGACGCCTCTTTATGCCCTGTATCTCACGGTTTCTATATTCCCTCACTGACATTAGCAGCACGTATTAGCATTAGCAATGTAGGGATAGGGAGGGTGAGCCATCAATGAGCGGGGACGCCAATTTGCCTTATAGGGTGCCGACCTCCGCTGCGAAGTAGGGAGAGTTTAGGGCTATTGCCCCAATCCCTGCCCCCTCATTTGTTGGAATATTTAATAGTGTCTATAGTTACTCACATGGGTGTATGTTTGGAATTTGAATGATTATAATAACATAAAAATGTAACGATCCACAAGATAATGGCGAACGCTGGCAAATTATGTAACAAATGTTCGTTTTCCCTCTTCTTAATAATTAGATTTTTATAGAAGATATTTTTGGTTTAGCACCTAGAACGTGATTATATTTCTCATAGATACTTCAGATACAGTGTGATATCCTGACCAGTGATGTGAGCCTTATACAACTGCCTACATAGTGTGTTAAACATGTGTATCCTCCAATTCCAGATCCTAAATAAGTGTTAGGAGCACGTGGTCTCAAGCTAGGAGACTGGGTGATCCTAAAAAAGACAAGGGAGAATGAGCCATGAGTCAGAATCAGATGGACCGATCCAACTTTTCCCAACAACAGTAACTTCCATGAAGCTTGAGTGAAAACCCATCTGGAGACAACAGCCGCTGTAAAGAGTCCATCGTACCAGCAGAATGAGGGTCACAACACACGTAGTGCTGGATTAGCTCACATAGAACCTTATGGAGAATTTCTAGATTGGGGATGTTACAAGGGAAATAACCATGATAAGGGAACAATGAGTACAGGAACATTACACAACATTAAATAAGGGCTCATGGTGGGAAAAACATTATCTGACCTGAACCAACCAATTATTTTAAGAGTTTAAGTTACTTTTTAAGGATAACATACACTTGTAGGTTTCTGGTAATGTCTTATTTGTTGGTATTTGAAGCCATAGAAGTGATACTCTATGTTACTGAAGGTAATCGGATCCATGTGTAAGGGAAATCTTGTTAAAGTTCTCCTGGTGATAGATTATGGACCCAAGACAAGAAGATATCCATTAGAGTTGTGATACAATCAGGTGTATTCAGGCAGAAAAGTCTCGAAGACACGGGTAGCACTCGGATGTTGACTGAGAGTCAGTCTTTCAGAAACAGTAATGCTAAAAGCTGCAGCATAACGGTAAGAAGCTTATTCTTACAATTGCCTTACTTTTTCTAATCGATCAATCTCAAAATCTGGGTGAGCTCTTCAGAATTAAATAGTCTGTTCTAAGGACTGGGACATTACCTGTGCCTCTGTGAACTGTGTGTGCGGGTTGTGATCAATTCTCTGATCAACAGTCTGTACTAGTGGGGGCATTGCTTGTATAGCGGATAGCAAAACGAAAAAAGTTGCAGTTAAAGCATTAGAGCTGATGTGTTAGAGGACCATGGTAGGGTCAGAAGGTTAATAAAGTATTTAGGGGGGACTGTTGAGGAGAGCCATAAGATGATATACTTAATTAACCTCTGGACATAGAGCACTGTGAGAACTGTGTTCAGTGAAATAAATTCTCTATACATAAGCCAGTCAGTCTTCAGAGGAACCCAAGATGGCCCCCGATGACATCACAGTCCCTACTATCAGCATGGATCCACCAGATGACGCCCCTCCCATCACCATCACCATGGATCCATCCAATGATGTCATAGACCCGCCTCGATGACGCCCACCAATCAGCTCATGGACTAATACATTGTTCAACCCACTAACTAATGAAACACATCCAGACATGCCCTTTCCAAGGTTATATCAGGGCATGCTTCAGTTGAAATAAAGGAGTCTGGGCTGACTTTTGTCGAGGAAAGATGAATATCCGACTGTGTGTCTGATCTCTGTTGAGATGTATGATGTCTGATTTTTCAAGCATGCACTCGACCCACACCAATTAGGCCAGGCAGTAGGCAACTAGTGATATCTGGTTAAGAGTTCACTCTAACACTAGCTTGATCTATTAAATCATATTGTCAGGTAATTTTTACTATTTAATAAATGTTAAAACTAAAACAATGGCAGAATATCTTTTTTAACCATTTCATCTCTTTTGGAATTTATTTTTCAGTTTTTCAGTACATTATATAGTAATTTAATAATGTCATTCAAAACTTCAAGCAGTTGCACCATAAAAGTTATAGCTCTTAGAAGAATGAGAGGAAACAACTATTGAGCAAAAATAAAAATACACAGTCTTGAAGGAGTTATCAGGATTGCACAGCCATTTTGATGTGGATTTTCAAAGTATGCATGCCAGCATCATCAGATATAATTAATGAATAAAGTATACTGTATGAATTCTAAAATCTGGTCATATATCTGCTTTAATAAAAATTGAGGCAATCTGCATTCACTACTAGAAAAGGGGCACAATCCCCTTGTGCCCCTTAGAGGCTTTGAAAATCTGACCAGTATTCAGATATTTAAAGAGGTTTTCCCATGAACAAAGTTCATTTTTATCAATAGATCTGGGAATAGTAATAACCTGTTATGTGCTGTGTAATGGCCGTGTCTGACCGGGACAGGGACATTGTCTGATCATACTACATCTCCAGGACTGGGGAGGAAGTAAAAAAGTATACAAAAATTACAGCACAGGATCACAAATAATTCTTTCAAGTACAGTAAATCATTTTTTAAAAACAGGCAGGGAAATGTTTTACCTCACAGAAAGGATCAGCTGTGATCCAGTGCTGTAATGTCTTTAAACACATTCAATTGTGGAAATTATTATTATTCCACAATCTATTATTAAAGTGAACTTTAAAATGTAACCTTGTTCATGAGAAAATCCTCTTAAGACTTGTGATTTTACACCTACTCAAAAAACGGTCCAGGTTTCATCAGTGATTTTGATCAGAGCTTGGTCAGAATGTCAGTACTTACCATCAGTTTGGTCTTAGTTTCATCACTTTTTCTCGGATGAACAAAAAACAAAATAATGAAGATTTCCTCCAGCTTCTCATATCAAACAGTCTGTGAAATACAGACAGCACACAGATGGCATCCGAGTGGTGTCTGATTTTTTTTTTCCCGAATCTATTGACTTGCATTGTCAAGTTTGATCCAAGTCTTGGATCAAAAGTGGACATGTATCTGTACGTTTTGTGCTGATTTTGGTCTTCAAAACTACATGAACATGTTAACAGCCCCGCAAACTATAGTAGATAGAAGTGTTATCCTAGAAAACTATAGATAAAAATTGTACAAAAAAAACCCTGATGTCTGAATGAGTCTTAAGAATTAAATCTTCTGTGGTGAAAATTTTTCTCTAAAGAAGAACTCTTAAGTTTTATTTTTATAAAATCTGTGTATATTACATATAGTGTAGTGTGTATGTGTTTATATACTTACCTACCACCACCTTCTCCAGCATTCAGTATCGTTCTACTCCTCATCTGAGTGATGTCACCGCTCTTCAGACTATCCGGGTCACACTGTGCTTTGCTAAAATAGTAAGGTCCGGCTCACTCTTAGAAATAAATCAGGTGCTCGGAAAAAGAAAGAGTCCAGCAAGACGTTGGACTTGTAAAGTTTTTTTGATATCCCCACAAGAAAAACACAATAAAAATTCTTAGAAAAAACACCATTGCCACACTGTGCTTTGCGTGACCCGGAAGTGGCTTTTACAATGTAAGGGCTTGTGCGCACATTGTGAAATTGCATGCATTTACACTGCGTATAGCACTGCAGCGTAAATGCATGCATCCTGCGTCCCCTGCACAATCTATGAAGATTGTGCATGATACGTGCGCACGATACTTTTATGAACGCAGCGATTTGGGTGCTAAAATTTTGACCCAAATCCTTGCATTCATAAAATGAGCATGTCAATTATTCCGTGCGGTTTGGATGCAGCTCCCATTCTGTCTATGGTGGGGGCAGCAGCCATAGCGCATGAAATCGGCTTTTTTTGTACAGAAAAACTGCATCCATTATGCAGTGTTTCTGCATCGATTTGATGCGCACATGTGCTGTCAAATCGCTGCAGAATATTCAGCAGTTACGTGCGCAAGAGCCCTTAGTCTGTGAAGCGTTAGAACAAGGCCCCATAGATTTAATAGATTTGCAATGTAAAAGAGACTTCTGCCTCACATATAGAGAATAGCATGAGCTGGAGAGTCTAAAATGCGGTGACGTCACTGTAAAAAGGAGCAGAACGGTGCTGGACACAGGAGAAGATGGCAGTAAAGGAGTATAAACACACACTACACTACTTACATTTCTAACACATATACACACATTTAATGAAAATAACTTCATGGGAGGGCTTCCATAACTTCTACGTTACTAGGTTATCATAAATATAATTTTAGTTTGGCTTTGTGCTTCTTGAATTAACAGCATCATGGTGGTCCTGGCACTTCTCTTATACAAATATATCCTCTGCTAATTGGGAAAGACATCCTACTTAGCTATGGCTGAGGAAAACTGAGTCTTGTGAGGACACATTCCTTCCCTGGAGCCTGCCACACTCACACACTTTGTAGAATGTCTGACTGATATCATCATGTGTTATATTATTTCTCATATCCTAGAGAAAGACATAAGAAATAAAGCGAGCAGATCTCATGCCCATTTATGCACTACAAATGTCTAGCCTAAAGTCTAAAATTCACCTTTTGAATTTATATGAACTAGTCTAATTTAATGCAAAGCTCATATTTTGGAACAAAACTGTACATCTGTACAAATAACGATAATATATTGATGAAAACCAAATTAGACTCAATCAGATACAAATGTTATGTTACGAATCAGTGGTACAGTGATATATATGAAATACATAACTGAAAAGGGAAAGTTTTGTGTCCTCAGTTTGGAATGTAAACTTAAACCACAATGTCAATGGTTTGGGCTTAGGCTGCCAAGGGAAGAGATCCATCACATGCTCTAGTCTAAGAATAGCCATGGATCGGTTTTCACTTAAGAGAAAGCTACTGCAAGTTTTGATCCCAGGAAGGCTATAATTTGCTGTTGCAACTGTGAATCTGTATTCTTTCAGTCAACTAGACCGAGCCTGGTGCTAGGCCAACATGCTTCTAATTTGAAACTTATACCCAGTGACGGTGGCAGACTGAGCAGTGCAGATACATGGGCTGCTCCTCCATCCAGCATTCTGTAATTTACAGATATGGTTCCAATAATAGAAGGTGAGCTCATCCCTGGTTAATGCAGTGGGAGAAAATAATGTAAATGATATGACCATTACATCACGCCACTGGATTCATTGTTGTCACTACAACTGACAGTGGAAAAAAAACACGTGTGTCCGCTTACCGACAGCGTTATGGAAAACCATTTACATTCAAAATTACATTTCTAAGTTTCTAAATGAATGTAGAATTGAATTAAATATAATAATATACTATACTACAGATAAGCACATTTCTCCTTTCAACATGATGGTCTCATTATGACATCACTGATCTTCTTGAATTTGCACCTTTGACGAATACATGTATTTCCAATCCTTCTGTTCTTTCTGAAATGTCCCCATGTTGTAAATGATGAAACTATAGTAGCTCTATGGTTTTGACCTGCAAATTAGTCCAAAATGTCCATCTCCTATATTATGTCACAATTTTTTTTATATAGTGCAATCCCATTCTTACAAGGCTAGTAGGGGTTTGTGATAATAGGTAAATGCAAAAACTGCTCAAGAACCTAAAATTATGTGAAAACAAATAAATTGATTATTCTGCACAAGTTTGTCATTATGAAGTATCTCCAGTATACAATAATAGCTGAATGTAAAAATAAAAAGCATTACGAGATAATGAAATGTTTTTTTCCCATCAACAAAGATTACAAAAATTAACATTCATTTCGGTGAACCCCTTCCAGAGGCTGGAGCTACATATTGACATCTCGAGCAATTCTCAGAAGAATGGCACAACAAAATTAATTTGTGCATATTAGTGTGATCATTTTAGAGCTGCAATTTTTCTATAAAAAAAAAAGAAATAAAACACTGAAATTACAGACAAGTCCAATGAAAGTCACAGTAACAAGTGAGTATTTTGATCATGTTGTCATTTGTATGCATATTTTCAATCCAAGCTGTATAAACGTAAATGCTTATTGGTTTGAAGCTTATCAGGTGGGTATTTGTGTAATGAGGACTTTATGCAGGGGTATAGTGAGCATTTTGAACCCACAGGTACAACACAGAATTTGACAACAGAAAAAGGAGCCAGCACGATCTGAAAATGGCATGCATAATATAAAAGTGCAAATTCACAGATTTATTCCAACTGTACTACAGTACAGACCAAAAGTTTGGACACACCTTCTCAAATCTAGAACAACTATTAAGAGGAGACTTTGTGCAGCAGGCCTTCATGGTAAAATAGCCGCTAGGAAACCACTACTAAAGACAGGCAACAAGCAGAAGAGACTTGTTTGGGCTAAAGAACACAAGGAATGGACATTAGACCAGTGGAAATCTGTGTTTTGGTCTGATGAGTCCAAATTTGAGATCTTTGGATCCAACCACCGTGTCTTTGTAGAAAAGGTGAATGGATGGACTCTACATGCCTGGTTCCCACCGTGAAGCATGGAGGAGGAGGTGTGACGGTGTGAGGGTGCTTTGCTGGTGACACTGTTGGGGATTTATTAAAAATTGAAGGCATACTAAACCAGCATGGCTACCACAGCATCTTGCAGCGGCATGCTATTCCATCCGGTTTGCGTTTAGTTGGACCATCATTTATTTTTCAACAGGACAATGACCCCAAACACACCTCCAGGCTGTAAGTGCTATTTGACTAAGAAGGAGAGTGATGGGGTGCTACGCCAGATGACCTGGCCTCCACAGTCACCAGACCTGAACCTAATCGAGATGGTTTGGGGTGAGCTGGACCGCAGAGTGAAGGCAAAAGGGCCAACAAGTGCTAAGCATTTCTGGGAACTCCTTCAAGACTGTTGGAAAACCATTTCCGGTGACTACCTCTTGAAGATCATCAAGAGAATGCCAGGAGTGTGCAAAGCAGTAATCAAAGCAAAAGATGGCTACTTTGAAGAACCTAGAATATAAGACATATTTTCAGTTGTTTCACACTTTTTTAAGTATTTCATTCCACATGTTTTCATTCATAGTTTTGATGTCTTCAATGTGAATCTACAATTTTTAGAGTCATGAAAACAAAGAAAACTCTTTGAATGAGAAGGTGTGTCCAAACTTTTGGTCTGTACTGTATAATAAAAAAATATGAGATTTTTAGCAAATAATTGATCAATTCTTTGAGCCACCCCTGCCAACGTCACGGAAAATCTCAACAGGGGGGTCCTACTCAATATTATGTATTTCATGTGTCTTGCAGCCTCCTAGATAAAATTAAAAGCAGAACCATAATGGAGCACACATACCTGTAACCTGTATATAGCTGCTTCCATGTTGCAAAAGAGGCAATTGTGGATAAAGGCCAGCCCAGGTCCCAACATGTGGAGCAAGCTCTACACATACCAGGACTTTATCAGAACTGACCTTCCCAGTGCCAGACAGCAACCATTGATAAAGGCAGACCAGATCCAAGTATAGTGCTTAATTAGTAATGCCTGTGGAAAGGGGTGAGGCAACTGAATGTGAACAGCTACCAACAGGAGGAATACATTGCAATCCAAGATCAGGTGTGCATAGCATGGTGGTGGTCAGCCATCAGAAAAATGTAGCATAACTACAGCCATAATACAGTTTGGTTGTAGTTAAGCTACAAATGTCTGGTGGCTGGTCACCACCGTGCTATGCACGCCTGATCTTGGTTTGCAATATACAGTCATGAAAAAGTTTGGGCACCCCTATTAATGTTAACCTTTTTTCTTTATAACAATTTGGGGTTTTGAAACAGCTATTTCAGTTTCATATATATAATAACTGATGGACTGAGTAATATTTCTGGATTGAAATGAGGTTTATTGTACTAACAGAAAATGTGCAATCCGCATTTATGTTCAATCTATTTTTATTAGGTATCTTTTCAGAATTACAAAAATCATCATGAGCTTATATTGAAAACATTTACAAATTTTCAACACATAAATGTAACGAACTGTTTAGTTATGTCCTTTTGTGTCCTAAGACACAAATCCTTCTGTCCATTCCGAACCTCCCCAACGTGCCCCTGTGACCTTCTTTAGATGAGTTCAATCAGTGCTAGGAATGTAGCCAAAAACAACTACATATGAATTCCCTGGGTCACTAGGACAGAATATCTCATGAAATATTATACCGTTCGTCACTTCCAGAGAGATTAAGATTTCCTCACAACATTAGATAAGACTGAGTAAAGAAGAACAGCGTGAAAAATACAGATAAGAGAATAGAGAAAGCAGGGGGGGGTGGGGGGGAGGGGGGGGGAAGGGGAAGGGATAGAAGTCACCCGGGGGACCCGTGACCATGGGTCAAACCGAAGACCCTTTTCCTACTTCCATATATCCCCGCATAGGCGGGTGTCCCAGCCACACCATTTCAAGGTCTCTCACAGTAGCTTATGGAAATCCGTGGAGTCATGGAAACTCATCCACTCACTCCAGGTTGTATAGAACTTGTCTCCATATCCAGAGAGGTCCACCGACATTTCCTCCATTCTGTAGATATCGGTCATTTCCGAATACCATTCTGTGATTGGAGGAATTGTGGTCGTTTTCCAATGTCTTGGAATTACCGAGTGGGCGGCTGTTATGCAGAATCTCAGGATGTCTTTCTTGTGGTAAGAGATTGACTGTGGCAAAATGGAAAGTAGGGCAATTTTAGGAGAACTCACCACCTGTCTCCCAGTTATGAGTCGGTAATTATCAAATACCTTCCTCCAAAAGGGTTGTATCAACTGGCACTCCCACCAGATATGAATCATGGTGCCTGTCTCCTTGTTACATCTCCAACATACTTGGGAGACCTGTGGGAAGATCGCATGAAGCTTTGACGGATATTGATACCACCGTGTTAATATTTTATAATTTTTCTCTTGTGCAGAGCATGCTATTGACATTTTGTGGCTGAATAGGAAACCTTTCGCCCACTCCTCCAGTGAAATGGTCTCCCCCAGATCCCGTTCCCAAGCCAGCTGGTAGTTTATCTTTTCGGCTTCACCATGTCTGATGAGGACCTTATATATGAGGGAGATAGCATGATCCGGGGAATCCCCCCTTCTGAACAGTTCCTCCATTGGAGTAAGAGTTCTGCGGATCAGGCCCTCTGCCTCCCGTGTAGCGATAAACGACTGCAGCTGTATGTACTCAAACCACTGCGCTCCTCTACCCATGGGCCGCAATCCGACATCCTGAAAGTCAGGCAGCTTACCATCCACGAGAATGTCCCCGATGCGGGTGTCCTCCACCGCCCTCCATCCGAGAAAAGCGCTCTTCCGATAACCAGGACGGAAAGAAGGGCAAGAAAAGAGAGGAGACAGGGGGCCTAGAGTGTTTAGTGGAGCAAATTTGCTTGATACTGTATGCCAAACTTTGAGGGTGTCTTTTGTGTATTTCGGTGCCGGACCTATCATGGAAATGTCAGGTAATGGTATCCAGGGAAGGTGTCCCAGAGGGACTGGAATATCTGTCTGTTCTATCTGTACCCATTGTTTATTTTTGTTTTGGAAAGTCCAATCCAGCACACGGACCAGGGCTGAGGCCTGGAAGTATGTTTTAAAATTAGGGAGTCCAGCTCCCCCCTCCCCCTTCGGGCGAGTCAAAGAGCGTAACCCAATCCGGGGCCTTCTCCCCCCCCACACAAAGCGCACCAAAGCTGAGCGTAGGCTCTGGAAAAACCCCCCTGGAGGTATTATAGGGACAGTTTGGTAAATATATAAAAAGCGAGGTAAAATATCCATCTTAACTACGTTCATCCTACCGAACCACGATAGTCTCAGTCCATTGTAGGACGAAAGATTTTTAATTGTTCAGTTTAGCAGGGTTTGATAGTTGAGCGTATATAATTTTGATAAATCTGCCGGAATATACACCCCCAGATATTTCACCGCCTCAGGTTTCCACTTGAACGGGAAATTGGAAGCAATCTGACTAACCTCTGACTGTGGCAATGAAATATTCAAGGCCTCCGACTTAGAAAAATTGACCTTAAAATTACTTAAGTGGCCAAATCGTTCAAGTTCCTTCATCAATGATGGTATGGAAGTGTGTGGTTGGCTGACGTATAATAGTAAATCATCTGCGTACAATGCCGCTTTATGATGGACTGAACCACATCTTATCCCCTGGATATCATCGTTTTTCCTAATGGCATTCGCCAAATGTTCCATAACAATTACGTATAGCAGAGGGGACAAAGGGCACCCTTGTCTGGTCCCATTCTGTATGGCAATGGAGGAGGACAACATACCATTTATGCGGACCCGGGCAGTCGGACCAGAGTATAGCGCAAACATTTTTTGTAGGAACTTTGGACCCAACCCCAATTGGTCCAGAGCTGCTTTCATAAATCCCCAGTGGACCCTGTCAAAGGCTTTTTCTGCATCGATGGACAATAAGCCCATGGGGATTGCTTCAAGCTTGGCTTTCGCCACCAAAAGACCAGTCTTGATGGTATTATCCCTGGCTTCACGGCCTTTGACAAAGCCCACCTGATCCGTATGTATACTCGGAGGCAGCAAGGGCGCCAATCTATCTGCCAATATCTTAGAGAAGAGTTTAATGTCAATGTTCAGCAGAGATATGGGTCGATAATTTGCAGCATGTGCTGGGTCCTTCCCGGGTTTGGGGATTACACTAATGTGTGCCTCAAGGGTCTGAGGAACAAATCCGACCTCTCCATCCAAAGAATTGAATGTTTTGGCCATAATTGGGGCCAACTGCGCTCCGAACAGCTTGTAAAAAGCCGGAGTGAATCCATCCGGTCCCGGACATTTACCAGAGGGGGTGTGTCGAATAGCGGCACTGATCTCTGTTTCCGAAATGTCCTCCTCCAAAGCCCCAGCAAGCAAGACATCCAGAGGGGGAAGGGCAGTATCTCTTACATATTTTCTCATTTTTTCCTCTAACTCCGTAGGGGCGAGGTCCGAAAACTGACCCTTGATGTTATATAACTTGTCATAATATGATTTGAAGACTTCAAGGATCTCCCCTGGATCGTGCGTGTTCCTGTCTCTCTGCGTCTTAATATATGGAATGTATAAAACGGCAGCCCTGGGATGCAGCAGGCGTGCCAGGGGGCGTCCGCATTTATCTGCTGCTTCATAATAGAATCGCTTCATACGTTCTCTCTGATACAAATACCTCCGGTCCAGAAGGTTCTTAAGTGCGGCTCGCTTTTGAATAAGGTCCGCCATGTCCATTGGGGCGAGCGTCTGCTTATGCCTAAGCTCCAATCGGTGAATCTGCTGCAATAATCCGTTCACCTCCTCTGTCCTTTCTTTTTTAAGTCTAGAGCCATGCTTAATCAGCACTCCCCTCAGGACGCATTTCAATGTTTCCCACTGGACCGGAGGAGATGTTGGATCTCCTTTATGTACCTGAACGAAGGACTCTATTGTGTCCTGCAACTCTTTCTGGCATATGTTATCTTTGAGAAGATTGCTATTTAGCCTCCATGTCCATGGGCGTTGGGTGATGGGGGGAATCTGAAGGGACAGGTAGATTGGGGCATGGTCAGACCAAAATATGTCTCCAATTTTAGCTATCGGTTGCCAAGAAAGGGCTCGCTGTCCCACCAGAAAGAAGTCAATTCTAGTGTATGTGTTATGTGGAGGAGAGAAGTAAGTATAGTCCTTACCCTGTGGATTCAGAATGCGCCAGATGTCAATCAGTTGGAGGGCGTGGAGGTCCCGCCTCAAAGAACCCATCTCGCGATGCCGACCTGGGCCCCTCCCAGAGGAGGAGTCTACTGTTGGATTTAGGGTAAAATTAAAGTCCCCTCCAATAAGCAGCGTCCCCTCTGCGAAGTCCGCCAGTGTCTTCAGGAGAGATCTGCACGTAGAAACCTGGTTATTGTTTGGAAGATACCAATTTGCAATGCTAAACACCGTATTGAAGACCCTCAATTTGAGGAACACGTATCTACCTTGGCTATCTATGCATGTGTCAATGACCGTATGTGCAAGCTGTTTATGTATTGCTACTGAAACTCCCTTAGACTTAGCCTCTGGGTTAGTACTGTGGTACCATACGGGGTAAAATCTATCTTTAAATGCTGGTATATTGCCGGTTTTAAAATGTGTCTCCTGCAATAGGAGGATTTGTATCCTCTGTTTGTGCATGGAGTAAAGAACCTGCGAGCGCTTCTGAGGGATATTGAATCCCCTTACATTGAGTGAACATAATCTAAGAGCCTCCATTTCCCCGTCTACAGGTCCCCCAAGGAACAGGGAGTTATTGTTATCAGGAGGGGGTAAGGGAAAGGGAGAGAAGAAAAAAGAAAAAAAAAAAGAGGGGGGGGAGGTGGGTGGTGGTGTGTGTAGGGAGAGAGAGAAGGAAGGGTAGTACCGCTACCAAGTAGGGTTAGCGATAAAAAGGGGACTAGTTATAGGTGGGAAGAAAGAAGGGAGGAAAAAAGGAAAAAGAAAAATGGGGAAAAGAGGAGGAAGAAAAAAGGAATAGGAAAGAGAGAAAAAGAAGAGGAAAAAGAGAAAGAAAAAGAAAAAGAGAGGCCCTCAACAATAGTATCAGGCAGCGATCGTGGGGTCAGTATAACCTACACCTGCCCGCAGCGTGTAGAACCCCGGTGGGGAGTAGACTTTCAACAGAGGCCTGTCTCCCCCGGACTGGCCCCAGACCCCTTAAAATGAAGTATTTAAATCTAGAACAATATTCGATGACGACACACCTCCATCCCACTTATCATTGAAATTCAAAGAACTGTTAGTATTTAACTGGTAAGACATCACAATAGCTATTACGTTCCTGACATTGATGACTCAGGTCATAGCTTGGCCGGTATAAACTCTAAGTTAACTCTAAACTGGCCTGCAAGATCTCGATTCAACAATATGTCCAGACTAGAAAGGACTGAAAGATCTCACTCCCCCTCACGTTCCGCCAGTGTCATCTCCACTACTTTCTTTCGCTGTGAGCCCCGATTTCTCCTGCGAGTATTCTCTCGTCGCGGGAGAGGGTTGGTGCTTGACTCTCCGGGGAGACTGTGTACTCGTGGCCACTCCTTGTCCGGGATATGGACGACAGGTAATCCAAGGGCTGCACAAAAGGATGGAAGATCCTGTAGAGAATGGAGCACATGAAAACCTCCAGCATGTCGGACCTGTAATTTAAAGGGGAATCCCCAAGAATACAGAATATTTCTCTGTCGTAGAATGTCCAGTAGAGGTCTTAGGGCCCTGCGCTTCTGTAGAGTGTGCCTAGACAAATCCAGAAGTAATGGGACTGGTGTATTCTTAAACATGACAGCGTCCCTTTGCCTAGCTTTGGCCAGGATTTCTTCCTTCTTTTTATACTTATGTACTCTACAGATTACGTCCCGAGGATTAGCATTTTCCACTGGTTTGGAGCCCAGTGATCTATGTGCTCTGTCCAATTCCAGGTGGGTATCCCTTGGTAGGTCCAGAATGGAGTTGAACAGACGTCCCAAGGAAGCATCCAGGTCTATGGACTCGGGGATACCCCGTATCCTGACGTTATTACGTCTGCCCCTGTTCTCCAAATCGTCCAATAGATTCGTCAAGTTCTCTATTTGGATAGCTTGTGCAGCTAGGGTCTGTGCCTGTTGGGAAAGCTGTGCAGACATAGCAGCTGAGCATGTTTCGGAAGTTGTCATGCGTACGTTTAACTGCTGCATTTCTACTTTCATGGACTTAGACTCTGCTTTGTATGAAGCCTCCATTCTGGTGATGTACTCCTCCATTTCTTCTCTAGTTGGAATAGCTCTGATACGGGCTTTAAGATCATCCCAGACACATATTTCTGGTCCCCCCTCCCCAGTGTCTCCATCTCCCGGACTATGTGGAGGAGACCTGAAGGCAGCTGGTATCTTTCCCCTTTCAGGGGATGAGAGGGTTTCGCATATATAGGAATCCCCCAGCATGTCCAAGGCATTTACAGGGGATCTCCTTTCCATCTGTTTAGGCTGGGTAATAGAAGGAGCTGAGATTATAGGGGCTTCCAATGAGCTATGTACATCAGTATTAAATGGATCGTCCCTAAGGCACTTGACCACTAACTGCTCTGCACTGAGCAATGCCTCCCTGTAATTCTCCATTGTCTCCTGCGCAGAAGGCACTATATGGGGGATGTCATTATTATATTCTTGCTGCTGATTACCCGTGTAGGTCTGATGAGCTGGCTTTAACATCAGGGGTTTCCCCAGTGCCTTACCCCCATCCTGGCCGTCAGCGCCCTGCTCTGCGTTCAGCTCTGTTTCATCCCGGTCTCTCGGGTGGTGAGTCCCAGGCACTGCCGCTGCCGCCATGATGTAAGTGGAAGGGGTTCCCCTGGGCTGCACTTCCTCACCGCGTCCGAGCCTGTCACCGCCGCTGCTCTGCTCTCCCATCACCGTCGCCATCTGTAGGGCCCAGGGCAGCTGCGGCTGTGTGATAGTGCCGCTCTCCTCCATGCTGCCGGGTAGCGTGGATGTCCCCCGGAGTGCTGCGGCCGCCATTTTAGGTGGGGATGAGACTCGGCCTGGTCCGGTGGAGCTCCTTAGATATCTTGTAATGCGTGCAGGAGCCGGCGTCCGATGTTCAGTTTTTGCCCTGCCGCTGTTACTCTTTCTCTTAGCCGGCATTGGCTGTTGTATAGCCGGATGTGCGTCTCTTAAAATGGGCCTAGGGCCTGTCCGGGCCTGAGAGCAGGGAAGAGCAGTGTCCTCACTCCTCCATTGCCAGGCTCCGCCCCTGCAATCCGCATTTAAACAAAATTTGACCGGTGCAAAAGTATGGGCACCTCAACATAAAAGTGACATTAATATTTTGTAGATCCTCCTTTTGCAAAAATAACAGCCTCTAGTCGCTTCCTGTAGCTTTTAATGAGTTCTTGGATCCTGGATGAAGGTATATTTGACCATTCCTGTTTCCAAAACAATTACAGTTCAGTTAAGTTTGATGGTCGCCGAGCATGGACAGCACGCTTCAAATCATCCCACAGATTTTCAATGATATTCAGGACTGGGGACTGGGATGGCCATTCCAGAACATTGTAATTGTTCCTCTGCATGAATGCCTGAGTAGATTTGGAGCGGTGTTTTGGATCATTGTCTTGCTGAAAGATCCATCCCCTGCGTAACTTCAACATCGTCACTGATTCTTGCACATTATTGTCAAGAATCTGCTGATACTGAATTTAATCCATGCGACCCTCAACTTTAGTCTATTTACACGTATAATAATCCCCAATTATATGAACATAATTTTTATTTTTATTCAAATAGAAACATTTTTTACATCACACCATTTTGTGCATACTGACATTACATTGATCAATTGTCTTAAGCCAACTAAATGGCAACCCCTGATCTTGAATATTAAGAACAGGGTTTACAATGAAAATAGAAGACAAATTGATACAATTTACACATATATAGCCAATTGCTGGTTCACAGAAGGACACTGAATGTATAAGCCAAACTTAACTCGGTAGCTCCCAGTGTGACTATGCTGGCACGTTAGTGCTGATTCTGTGGTCACAGTCAAATATATTCATCCAGGAGTATCCACACAAGGCGTTGGAAAATAGGTCCTTTAATCAATGTAGTGAACCGCCAACCATTTCATATTAATTTAAGACGTCTCCACCTCGACGCGTTTCCCCACAAGGGCATGTGGTTCATCAGGAGGGTGTCAGATAGTATAATATGGGGTATGCAGGTCCATGGCGCCACACAAACAAACAGATCAGCAGCACTACAGTCAATACTGTCTTGATGACATGCTCCCGTCCTCCAGGCGTCACCTTGATTACGTGGGTAAAACCCTACGTGAGCTGCGGAGACGTGTGGGGGAGCACCTGTCGGATATTCGAAACAAACGTGACACTCCTATTGCTCGACACATGAATGGTGTACACCAAGGTGACACTAAATTCATATGTTTTTCAGCACTAGAGCTTGTCAGACGTAGTCCGAGGGGTGGTGACTTTGACAGGGTTCTGTTACAGAGGGAATCGGCTTGGATATTTAGAATGGGATCACTAGCTCCGGGGGGGGCTCAATGAGCAGCTCTCCTTTAACTGTTTCCTCCCCACTTAATTATGGATAGGCTTATTTATTCTAGAAGACAGGTGTCGTGCTTAGGGAGAATTAATCCCCCTTTTGGGAGATTACCCATATTAAAGGGAAATATTTGAAGTATCATATTCATTTGTCAGAGAAACTTTAACTGATATGAAATTTCTGAGTCAATGAATTGATGGGGGGATCCTAAAACTCAAACCATCATGGTGTCTGGTCTTGGATTATATTGATTTTGCCAGTATCGGACCTGCTAAATGCATGTGGATGATATGTATTTAGTTAGCATGAATTGGTGACTACTGATTGTATATGTATAATGTGAATGTTTTTATCATTACTGTTATGGCTGCATTTGCATTTATATGTGCGTGGGATCCCTATCTTTAAAATTGCTATGTATATATGCTGCCTCCTTAGATGCCCTTATGTCATCTTAAAAGCTGTGGACCTTCTAAGTTCCCCGTATATCTCGGTGCGGCTGCGTCGCATTGTAAATGCCTTTATGTCATCTTACAAGCTGTGGACGTTCTAAGTTCTTTTTGTATCTCAGTGCGGCTGCGTCTCATATTGCTTCAAACACGCCCATCCTTGATCATGTGACCGCGTGAGTTCACGATGAGGAAGGCGTTGCTCAGTACTGTGAAGGGCTTTCCCTTCACATTACGTAGCTGGGGCATGCGCACTGGTGGCGCCGGCGGCACATGCGCAGTTAAGACTGCGGTGACGCTGAATGGGGGAGGACGGGGGTTTCTCCACAGCTGTTTGGTCTAAGTTAGGGCTATTTAAGGCAGCGGGGAATATGCAGCTCCATGACGCCTGGAGGACGGGAGCATGTCATCAAGACAGTATTGACTGTAGTGCTGCTGATCTGTTTGTTTGTGTGGCGCCATGGACCTGCATACCCCATATTATACTATCTGACAAGTGAGTTATCTACTTATTTTGCTACCGGTTTGATGGAATTTTGTGCACTTGTTGTATCCTTATGTTTGTTGGTCTATGTATGTCCGATGAAAAGCTGATAAGACTATACTTACCTTTCCAGCCTCCTGATGAACCACATGCCGTTGTGGGGAAACGCGTCGAGGTGGAGACGTCTTAAATTAATATGAAATGGTTGGCGGTTCACTACATTGATTAAAGGACCTATTTTCCAATGCCTTGTGTGGATACTCCTGGATGAATATATTTGACTGTGACCACAGAATCAGCACTAACGTGCCAGCATAGTCACACTGGGAGCTACCGAGTTAAGTTTGGCTTATGCATTCAGTGTCCTTCTGTGAACCAGCAATTGGCTATATATGTGTAAATTGTATCAATTTGTCTTCTATTTTCATTGTAAACCCTGTTCTTGATATTCAAGATCAGGGGTTACCATTTAGTTGGCTTAAGACAATTGATCAATGTAATGTCAGTATGCACAAAATGGTGTGATGTAAAAAATGTTTCTATTTGAATAAAAATAAAAATTATGTTCATATAATTGGGGATTATTATACGTGTAAATAGACTATTGTTATCCCCGGGGCCTTAGAGCTAAATAATTTCGACCCTCAACTTTAACAAGATTCCCGGTGCCGTTATTGGCCACACAGCCCCAAAGCATGATGGAACCTCCACAAAATGTTACTGTGGGTAGCAAGTGCTTTTCTTGGAATGCCGTGTTTTTTTGCCTCCATGCATAACGCATTTTTGTATGACCAAACAACTCAATCTTTTTTTCATCAGTTCACAAGACCTTCTTCCAAAATGTAACTGGCTTCTCCAAATGTGCTTTTGCATACCTCAGGTGACTCTGTTTGTGGCGTGCTTGCAGAAATGGCTTCTTTTGCATCACTCTCCCATACAGCTTCTCCTTGTGCAAAGTGCGCTGTATTGTTGACCGATGCACATTGACACCATCTGCAGCAAGATGATGCTGCAGGTCTTTGGATGTGGTCTGTGGATTGTCCTTGACTGTTCGCACTATTCTTCTTCTCTGCCTTTCTGATATTTTTCTTGGCCTGCCACTTCTGGGCTTAACAAGAACTGTACCTGTATTCTTCCCTTTCCTTACTATGTTCCTCACAGTGGAAACTGACAGTTTAAATCTTTGAGACAACTTTTTGTATCCTTCCCCTGAACAATTATGTTGAATAATCTTTGTTTTCAGATCATTTGAGAGTTGTTTTGAGGAACCCATGATGCCACTCTTCATAGGAGATTCAAATAGGAGAACAACTTGCAAGTGGTCACCTTAAATACCTTTTCTCATGATTGGATACACCTGCCTCTGAAGTTCAAAGTTCAATGAGGTTACAAAACCAATTTAGTGCTTTAGTAAGTCAGTAAAAAGTAGTTAGGAGTGTTCAAATCAAGAAATTGATAAGGGTGCCCATACTTTTGCACCGGTCAAATTTTGTTTAAATGCGGATTGCACATTTTCTGTTAGTACAATAAACCTCATTTCAATCCAGAAATATTACTCAGTCCAACAGTTATTAGATATATGAAACTGAAATAGCTGTTGCAAAAACCCAATTTGTTATAAAGAAAAAAGGTTAACATTAATAGGGGTGCCCAAACTTTTTCATATGACTGTATTCCTCCTGTAGGTAGCTGTTCACATTCAGTTGCCTCACCTTATTCCACAGGCATTGTTAATTAAGCACCATACTTGGATCTGGTCCGCCTTTATCAATGGTTGCTGTCTGGCACTGGGAAGGTCAGTTCTGATATAGTCCTGGTATGTGTAGAGCTTGCTCCACATGCTGGGACCTGGGCTGCTCCTTATCCACAATTGTCTCTTTTGCAACATAGAAGTGGTTATATACAGGTTACAGGTATGTGTGCTCCATTCTGCTTTTAACTTTATCTAGGAGGCCGCATGGCACATGAAATACATGATATAGAGAAAGACCCCCCTATTTAGATTTGCCGTGACGTTGGCAGGGGTGGCTCAAAGAATTGATCAAATTTGCTAAAAATATCATTTTGTATTATAGTACAGTTGGAATAAATCTGTGAATTTGCACTTTTTATATGATGCATGCCATTTTCAGATCGTGCTGGCTCCCCTCTCTCAGAACCTGACAACATTAGACTGTCATATTGAAAATCTTTATTTTTTTCACAAAAATCTTGCTTTAGCCCAAAAAAGTGGACAGTTTGTTACCCACTGTCTTCTAAGCGTGGTGATGCTGCACATTTACTTTAACAGTTCTGTTTGGACAAGCGGCAGGGTTTAGAACAGAAGGAGCAATATTTGAATCTTGGAATACAAAGCTGAAATAGATTGCAGGCACCATGACACATTTTCAGGGCTCGAAAGTGCATAAACACCAGAATCCCCCGCATAAGTGACAACATTTTGAAAATTATACCCCTCAAAGATTTTATCCAGGGGTATAGTAAGCTTTTTGAACCCAAATGAACTACACAGAATTTAATAATATTAGGTAGTCATATTGAAATTTATTTATTTTTTCAGAAAAATCTTGCAAATGTTTCACTTTTGCATGCAATAACACAAAAAAGTGGACTACACAGTTTGTTACTTACTTTCTTCAAAGTGCGGCGATACCCTACACGTAGTCAAAAAGTTTTATTTGAACAAATGGCAGGGTTCAGAAGGAGCAATATTTGAATTTTTGTAACACAAATTTGACTCTATTTGGAATAGATTGTCATATTTGCAGAATCCGTTTAGTTCAATAACAAACGAAAAATGTCATAAATGTATTTTTTGTAAATTATACCCTCCAATGGATTTATCTTGGTAGTGTGTATTTTGATTTCACCGGTTTTTTTGCAGTTGATGACACATAAGTTTGACATTTTTCAATTTTATTCTTTGTCACTTTTATGAATCTTTTTTATATGTTCTTAGAAGCACAAATATTATTGCACAAGTGTTTCAGTGTTCAGAAATACATTCAATATGGTACGCACAAATTTGAGTCCTGGACACACGTCTGTGCCTAAAATAGATGGTGCACCACTTAAGGGTACTTTACACGCTGCGATATCGGTAATCGCCCACGTCGGTTGTGCGTCACGGGCAAATCGCTGCCCGTGGCGCACAACATCGCTAACACCCGTCACACGGACTTACCTTCCCTGCAACGTCGCTCTGGCCGGCGAACCGCCTCCTTTCTAAGGGGGCAGTTCGTGCGGCATCACAGCAATGTCACACGGCAGCCGTCCAATAGCAGAGGAGGGGTGGAGATGAGCGGTTGGAACATGCCGCCCACCTCCTTCCTTCCTCATTGCCGGTGGACGGAGGTAAAGAGATGTTTGTCACTCCTGCGGTGTCACACATAGCGATGTGTGATGCAGCAGGAACGAGGAACAACATCGCTACTGACCAGACAACGATTTCTCATAAATAAACGACCTCTCTCAGACAAACGATTTTTGCCTCTTTTGCAATCGTTTAAGGTTGCTCCAGCCTGTCACATGCTGCGATGTCACTAACGATGCCGGATGTGTGTCACAAACACCGTGACACCGACGATATATCGTTAGCGATGTTGCAGCGTGTAAATGGCCCTTATGTCTTCAGGGTAAAATTGATGGAATTCCAGGACCCATTCAAAGCTTACAGAGATGCCTCTAAAACACATTTGCTGATTTTAAAACTTGGTCTTGCTAACAAAACAGTTGTCCTGTTATTGTATATATTGTAGCAGGATAAAGTGTACTGGAGTGAGGGTCAAAATGTTCAAAATATGGAAAATGGAGCCAACTACTGTATGTGGCAAATTTGTGTTTGTTTCAATGATGAAAGAACACCAGCAGGGCTAGAAGGACAGTTTATTTTTCAAAGAGACTGGTCATAGAACATCTGCTTAGCCCCATTAATTCCTATATGAGGGATGAATGTGCCAAGCGACACGGTACACCATAACAGACTACTGCCCATCAAGGTAGGAACCACTATGAGCATAAACCAATCCCCAACAGAATTCTAAAGATATGGTCTGTATAGGAGGTTTAGCAAGAAACATGCAGTAAAGCCCAGTGTGTATAAATATGGAACATCCTCATTATTAGAGATCCTCCAATAAAATGATCATACCCATATCCCCAATATAAATAATATATAAGTAATATACATAGAAAAAAAGTTCTCTGTAGCAATACATAGCCATAAAAACAGTCAAACGAAGATAAATGGTGAAAAATCTTTATGTGAGAGATTAAATCCTGGAATTAATTGTCAATTTTTAAGAACATTTGTGGGATCCACAATCTGGAGTATGCAGACGTGGGCATGTAGACCAGAATTTGTCTGAATAATAGTTTGGTATGTGAGTGATCAAGTCCTGGAACTAATTGTTAATGACCTGAATTTTCAAGAAAACAATGTCTGGATTATAGAGATGTGTATATGATAATCATGGGCTGGAAATAATTGTGAAATGGGGTAAAATGTGTTTTACTGATTAAAAATATTATTTTTATTACTGGTTCCAGAAAAATTACTCTACTGAGGACCAAAAAACATAAATTATAAATTATTTGAAAAAAATAAAAACAGGCGGAGACACAAAGGCCTGGTTGAGATGGACACATGGAGCAATAATACCAGAAATCACTACCGGAAATGGTATTGTGTATTACAGGATTGAAGGGGAGGAAGACAATCATGGCTGTTCCATCAATGTTCGTTGATTCAATTAGACATTGCATAATTGTTTTCCAACTGCAGACCAATACATTGCAAGGAGCTGATGCAATCTGCAATCAGCAGACATTCCACAAATTAGAATACAGAAAAATGCACCAAACAGTCTGACATGAAAGAATGTGTTGTGAATGTCATTTGTGTGGGTGCTGTTTTGGAGCTCCCTCTGGTGGCCAGGAATGGTACTGGAGCTGAGTCTGAGCCTGTGACTCAGACAGGTGTCGGCGTTAATTGGTAATTAAGGAAGTCCTATTGCAGACAAGCCTGTTGTATATAGGAGAGCACTTTTTGCTTTTCTGGCGTTGGTTATAATTGTATTTTCCTCAGTCTACGAACCTGGCTTGGAGTTCTCTCCTTCCCTGTTTTCCTGTGCAAGACTTCTGCAGATAAGTTTGTTAGCTTTTTTCCTTGCTTCCTGGTTTACACCTTAGGATGTCTGTTTTTCTTGGTTTTGTTTTGTATCTGTTTTCCTGCAGGTGAAATTTTGTTTCTCTTGTGTGGTGAGCATGGGGGTTCCCTCTTTGCTCGCTCTGCTGCAAGAAAAGGGAGTTTCTCCCTGTCTAACTTGATTATTTGCACTTTTGTATTTTTGTGTTCTTTTTGGTATTTTGTTCTCCCATTATTTAAAAGAGTACCTGATATAGTGGGGGTGAGGTCGTTCGACCTCCAGGCCCATTTTTACTATCAGTAGATAGGTATTTTTATGCAGAGATTTTGTACTGACCACAATCAGATTCCTTTCCTTTCCTTTGTATCTAGTTAAGTCGGGCCTCGCTTTTGCTAAATCTATTTTTCCAATCTGTGTATCGTGTTTTCCTACATCAGAAAAGAGAAAGAGGTATACCATGCAGGGATCACCATACAAATTGGAAAAGTGAAAAACTTTATTTGTATTAACAAAGTGGCAAGTCCTGGCTCAAAGAGCGGCAGGAGCACACAATTGGACAACTTTAAAAACAGTTAAAAAGCCAAAGAGGCATAAATCCCCAACACACCGGCCTCTTGAAAGGATGTTACAATAATCAATATAAAGTACTTTGCATGTAAAAAAGTACAGAATGAATCCCTCCTTTCTAATTTCGGTTGTCATCAAACTCCCTCTCTTTCCCCCTTGTAGGGAATACAGGTATAGTACGTTGGTAACAGGAAATAATGCACAAAAAGATACTCAAATAGACAAATGTCTCACTTATTTACAGCTGGCATATTGTTCAAATACTAGGAGAACAAACAGTATCAAACAGATGAAATTATCACCGGTTAGCATACAGTAATGTGCAAAGAAGCATACGTGTCCTATTTGCATATGGTTAACAAATTGCCCATACAGGTATACAGATTAAATAAGTGTGTCAAAAAGAGGAGTCGGCTGGTTTATACAGAATTGGATACACATGTGACCCATAAATATAGATTTTATGTTAGGCTGCTTTCACACATCCGGTAGGTGCAGAGCCGGCCAGTCCGGCTCTAAAACCTATGCAACGGATGCGGCGAAAAAGCCGCATCCTTTGCATAAGTTTTTTAAATGCGGCCCATCCGGTTTTTGCAGCTTGTGGCATGCTACTGAGCATGCACAGTGGCAAAAAACGCATGCGGCGGCCGGATGCGGTTTTTGCCGCATCGCGCCGCATCCGGCGTCCATAGGCATGCATTGAAAAATGCGCTGCATCGGCCGGATGCGGCGCAATGCGTTTTTTTTTTGCCGCACAAAAAAAGTGCCAGGCAACGTTCCATCCGGCCGCCGCATCGGCAAAATCTGCCGCATGCGGCAAAAAACGGACGGAACGCAAGCCCATGCGGCACAATGCGGCACTAATTAAAGTCTATGCAGGATAAACACAACCGGAAGCAAAAAAAAAACGGTTGCGTTTTTCCTGCAAAGTGCCGGATTGTGCCGCACAGGAAAAACCGGAGGTGTGAAAGCAGCCTTACCCATGCATATAAAGGAAACAATTAATCTCGGGCAGCACTCCTGTGATACAGAAAGTCTGGAACTAATTAGAACATACATGCATGAATGTTACCACCTAATGGTCCCAAAGGGGAATAATCAATCACAAGAGCAGGGTCACACCATCCACAGTGTTATGTCCAAACACCATGCTATGTAGGCAGGTTAGACAAAAATAGAAGCTGTAGCTCCCAGCCCTAAAAAATTATTAAGTGACTAGGGATATCCTAGCATCTGGGGATGCAAATACAGTCGGTGGAGGAGGGGACCAGGTCCATACTTACACCCGATGGAACCATGGGGGATGGAAAGGTATATGGGTGGGGAAGAGGTTAGGCCGGCGTGAAAGACCCCTTGAGTGGCTTCCTCAGGGGAAAGAATGAATGCCATATGCAAATAGGACACGTATGCTACTTTGCATATTACTGTATGCTAACTGGTGATATTTTCATCTGTTTGATACTATTTGTTCTCCTAGTATTTGAACAATATTCCAGCTGTAAACAAGTTTGACATTTGTCCATTTGAGTATCTTTTTGTGCAATATTTCCTGTTACCAACGTACTATACCTGTATTTCCTACAAGGGGGAGAGAGAGGGAGTTTGATAACATCCGAAATTAGAAAGGAGGGATTCATTCTGTACTTATATACATGTAAAGTACTTTATATTGATTATTGTAACATGCTTTCAAGAGGCCGGTATGTTGGGGATTTATGCCTCTTTGGCGTTTTAACTGTTTTGAAAGTTGTCCAATTGTGTGCTCCTGCCGCTCTTTGAGCCAAAACCTGTCCACTTTGTTAATACAAATAAAGTTTTTCACTTTTCCAAATTGTATGGTGATCCCTGCATGGTATACCTCTTTCTCTTTTCTTATATATCTTCAAATTTGTATACCAGGAGATCCCTATGGGTGGTGCCCTTCTTATATAGATAATTGGCCCCGTGTTTTCCTACATCACCGTAATCTTTATGTGTCAGAGGCTGTCTACTCCTTTGGGGACTTTTCTGAGGAAGGTAGATTTCCTCATTTCTATCTGTGAAGCATAGCTAGTTTCACGGGTACTTCTAGTGTGGTCTGATAGTCAGGGGATTGTGGTCAGCCCAGGTTCCAACTACTCTAGTTGTTCTTGGTGTTTTTCCACCAATGGGAGTTTTTTGTAATCTTCCACGGTTACTGGATCATAACAGTATAACCGGCCAACAAAAAAAAAGGTACTCAATAAAAGGGAAAATATTTTTTTTTATCTCTATTTATTTTTCCTCTTATTCTTTGGGTACCGTGGAAGATTTTTTGTTGACATGGATACAGAACAGTTGGTTGAGCGTATTGAGCATCTCTCCTCTGAGGTCCAGGCAATTTCAGCTTATCTTAGACAGAATCCTGTGTTAGAACCTAAAATTCCTGTTCCTTAATTGTTCTGGGGGGATAGGTCTAAACTTTTGAACTTTAAAATAATTGTAAATTGTTTTTTGCCTTAAAACCTAAGTCCTCAGGGAGTACCATGCAGCAGGTTAGGATTGTCATCTCCTTGTTGCGCGATGACCCTCAGGACTGGGCCTTTTCATTGGCTCCTGATGATTCGATTCTTGCTACTGTGGATTCCTTTTTTCAGTCCCTGATATTGTTGTATGATGAACCAAATGTTATTGATCAAGCAGAGAAAGCCTTTCTGGCTTTGATCCAAGGTCAGGATTCCGCTGAAATTTTTGTCAGAAATTCAGAAAGTGGGCGGTCCTTATCAAATGAAATGATGATGCTCTTACGGCACTTTTTCGTAAGGGTCTCGCGGATGCAGTGAAGGATGTTATGGTGGGATTTCCTATTCCTTCTGGTCTCGATGCCTCAATGACTTTAGCCATTCAGATTGATAGGCGTTTACGTGAGCGCAAAACAATGCGTGCTGATGTATTGCTTGCGGAACAGTTTTCAGAGCTTATGCAGTGTGATAGTGTCCTCTCTAATGCTGAGCGGCAGGGTTTTAGACGGAAAAATAAGTTGTGTTTTTATTGTGGTGATGGGAAACGGGAAAAGAGATTTGCTCGTTCATTTACTGTGGGTACTGTGCAACCTAAATTTCTTTTGTCCGTCTCTTTGATTTGCTCCTTATCCTCATTTTCGGCTATGGCCTTTCTTGATTCAGGGGCCACCCTGAACTTGACAGATTTGGTTTTGCTAAGAATTGTGGTTTTCCTATGGTACCTTTACAAACTCCTATTCCTTTAAGGGGCATTGATGCTAATCCCCTAGCTTAAAGTAAACCCCAGTTTTGGACCCAGGTAACTATGAAGGTTGCGCCAGCTCATCAGGAGGATTGTAAATTTTTAGTATTACACAACTTGCACGATATTTTGGTTGGGATTCCCTTGGTTGCAAACCCATAATCCAGTTCTTGATTGGAGATCCTTGTCTGTGGTTAGTTGTGGTTGTCAATGTGTGCATAATGATCTTTCTATATTGTCTATTTCCCCTCCGCCGCATGATGTACCTGAATATTTGTCAGATTTTCTTGACGTGTTTAATGAGACTGGTTCTGATTCTTTTCCCCCCACAGGAAGTGTGATTGTGCTATTGAATTAGTACCAGGTTGTAAATTTCCTAAGGGACAGATCTTCAATCTATCTGTTCCCAAACATGATGCTATGAGAACCTATATTAAGGAGTCATTGGAGAAAAATCATATTAGACCATCCTCGTCATGGGTGCCATTTTTTTCTATGTGTCCAAGAAGGATGGGTCGTTGAAACCTTGTATTGACTATCGTCTCCTTAATAAAATCACTATTAAATATCAGTATCCATTACCCTTGATGTCAGACTTGTTTCCAGAGTAAAGGGAGCTAACTGGTTTACGAAACTTGATCTTAGGGGAGTGTACAATCTCATTTGAATTAAGGGGAGGGTGATGAATGGAAGACGGCCTTTAATGCCCCTGAGGGGCATTTTGAGTACCTAGTGATGCCTTTTGGGCTCACTAATGCCCCCTTCCGTCTTTCAATCATTCATGAATGATATTTTTCGGGATCTAATTGGCAAATTTCTGATGGTCTATTTGGATGATATTTTAATTTTTTCTGTTAATTGGGATGGTCATGTTCAGCAGGTTCGGAAAGTTTTTTCAGATACTTAGGGAAAATTCATTGTACGTTAAGGGATCAAATTGTCTCTTTGGCGTGCAGAAAATTTCCTTTTTGGGATTTATTTTGTCCCCGGCCTCTATTGAAATGGATCTGGTCAAGGTTCATGCCATTCATGACTGGGTTCAACCAACCTCTTTGAAATCCCTTCAAAAATGTTTGGGCTTTGCCAATTTCTACCGTAAATTTATAGGCAATTTCTCTAGTGTGGTTAAGCCTTTGACTGATTTGACCAAAATGGGAGCTGATGTTGAGAATAGGACTTCAGAAGCAATTATGGTCTTACAGGAGCTTAAAAGGAGGTTCACTTCTGCCCCTGTCTTGCAGCAACCTGATGTTTCTCTTCCATTTCAAGTGGTGATAGATGCCTCAGACATTGCAGCAGGTGCAGTTTTGTCTCAAAGAAATTCTAGTACCTCCAAGCTTAAGCCTTGTGCCTTCTTCTCTCGGAAGCTTTCTCCATCTGAACAAAATTATGATGTTGGTAATCGGGAATTATTGGCAATGAAGTGGGCCTTTGAGGAATGGAGACACTGGCTGGAGGGGGCGAGACATCAAATTGTGGTGCTCACTGTTCATAAGAATCTGACTTATCATGAATCTGCCAAGAGACTGAATCCTAGGCAGGCTAGGTGGGCTCTATTTTTTACATGTTTCAATTTTGTGTTCTCTTTTCTTCCGGGCACTAAGAATATTAAAGCCGATGCTCTCTCTAGGAGTTTCTTTGCTGATTCTCTGGATGTTGCGGAGCCATCTAACATCTTGAATGAATGTGTGGTCTTCTCCGCTAGTTCACCTGATTTAAGGTTAGCACTTGAGAGATTTCAGGGGGACAAACCTGAGAGATGTCCTGTGGGGAAGCTTTATGTTCCTGATCAATGGAGGGCTAGAGTTCTGTCTGAGATTCATTGTTCTGTATTGGCTGTTCCTCCTGGGATTTTTGGTACTAGGGATCTTTGAGTAGGTCTTTTTGGTGGCCTTCTTTGTCTCGGGATGTCAGGAGTTTCGTGCAATCTTGTGGGATTTGTTCCAGATCCAAGCCTTGTTGTGCACGTTCTAGTGGGTTGTTGCCATTACCTGTGCCTAAGAGACCCTGGACTCATATTGCTATGGATTTTATTTCAGATCTTCCTGTCTCTCAAAGGATGACGATTAGTTGTGTTATTTGAGATAGATTCTCTAAGATGGTCCATTTGGTACCATTACCGAAGTTGCCGTCTTCTTCAGAGTTAGTGCCCTTGTTTTTTCAACAGGTGGTTCGTTTACATGGTATTCCTGAGAATATTGTGTCAGACAGAGGAGTTCAGTTTATGTCCAGATTTTGGAGAGCATTTTGTTCTAGATTAGGCATTGAACTGTCTTTTTCTTCTACTTTTCATCCCCGGACCAATGGCCAGACTGAGAGAGCTAATAAGACCTTGGAAACATATTTGAGATGTTTTGTATATGCTGATCAAGATGACTGGGTTTCTTTTCTGCCCTTGGCAGAGTTTGCTCTCAACAATAGGGCAAGCTCTGCTACTTTCATGTCTCCTTTTTTCTGCAATTTTGGATTTCATCCTAGGTTCTCTTCAGGGCAGGTTGAGGCTTCGGCCTGCCCGGGAGTTGATTCTGTGGTGGACAGAATGCAGCAGATTTGGGCTCAAGTACTGGACAAATTGTTTCAGTCCCAGGAGAATGCTCAAAGGTTTGCCAACCGACGTAGGACAGCTGATCCCCGGTTTAAAGTGGAGGACATGGTTTGGTTGTCCTCCAGGAATGTTCCTATGAGAGTTTCCGCACCTAAATTTAAGCCTAGCTTTATTGGGCCCTATAAGATTTCGGAGATTATTAATTCCATATTTTTTCGTTTGGCTCTTCCTGAGTCGTTTAAAATTCACAATGTTTTTCATAAGTCTTTGTTGAAGAAACATGTGGAGCCAGTAGTTCCCACAGCGGCGCCCTTAGATCCTGTGTTGGTAGAAGGAGATCTGGAGTATGAGGTAGAAAAAAATTTGGATTCCCGTCTTAATAGACGAAAACTCCAGTATCTTGTTAAGTGGAAGGGTTATGGTCAGGAGGGCAATTCTTGGGTCTTTGCTTCTGACATTCACGCTGACAAATTGGTTTGTGCCTTCCATAATGCCCATCCTGACAGAACCGGTGGTTCTGGTGAGGGTTCGGTAACCCCTCCTCAAGGAGGGGTAATGTTGTGAATGTCGTTTGTGTGGGTGCTGTTTTGGAGCTCCCTCTGGTGGCCAGGAATGGTACTGGAGCTGAGTCTGAGCCTGTGACTCAGACAGATGTCGGCATTAATTGGGAATTAAGGAAGTCCTATTGCAGACAAGCCTGGTGTATATAGGAGAGCACTTTTTGCCTTGCTGGCGCCAGTTATAATTGTATTTTCCTCAGTCTACGAACCTGGCTTGGAGTTCTGTCCTTCCCTGTTTCCCTGTGCAAGACTTCTGCAGATAAGTTTGTTAGTTCATTTCCTTGCTTCCTGGTTTACACCTTAGGGTGTCTGTTTTTCTTGGTTTTGTTTTGTATCTGTTTTCTTGCAGGTGAAGTTTTGTTTCTCTTGTGTGGTGAGTATGGGGGTTCCCCCTTTGCTAGCTCTTCTGCATGAAAAGGGAGTTTCTCCCTGTCTAACTTGATTATTTGCAGTTTTGTATTTTTGTATTCTTTTTGGTATTTTGTTCTCCCATTATTTACAAGAGTACCTGATATAGTGGGGGTGATGTCGTTCGACTTCCAGGGCCATTTTTACTATCAGGAGATTGGTATTTTTATGCAGGGATTTTGTACTGACCACAATCAGATTCCTTTCCTTTCCTTTGTATCTAGTTAAGTTGGGCCTCGCTTTTGCTAAATCTATTTTTCCTATCTGTGTATCATGTTTTCCTACATCACCGTAATCTTTATATGTCGGGGGCTGTCTACTCCTTTGGGGACTTTCCTGAGGCAAGGTAGATTTCCTCATTTCTATCTGTGAGGCGAAGCTAGTTTCTCAGGCTGTGACGAGGCGTTTTGGTGTTTAGGAACGCTCCACGGCTACTTTTAGTGTGGTCTGGTAGGGGATTGCTGTCAGCCCAGGTTCCAACTACTCTTGTTGTTCTTGGTGTTTTTCCACCAATGGGAGTTTTTTGTAATCTTCCACGGTTACCGGGTTACCGGATCATAACACAATGGCTGTCTCTTCAGTTACTGAACAAAGGAACAACACGTCTGGCATGTCCAGCACAAGTGGCTAAATTTTACTTATTAATGTCATTACATCTCAACAATTACACAAATACACATCACATGATTTGCTTCAAACTAATAAGTGTTCAAGTTTATACGGCTTGCAGTTGGAAAATATGCACAATAATTATGATATAGTCAAAATACTCACTTGCCAAATAATCCTACGCACTGTATATAATAGTTATACAGGTACCAATTAAACTTTTTTATTACCATCATTCTGAACAAAGTCCACTACACCAATATACCAATAATACAGAAATATGCTGGGGAACAAAAAGCACAATAGGGTCTTATTCAGTGGAGAGGGACATAAAGGTGCAGGGAGGTGCTCACCTCATATAGTTGTGTGCCACACAAAAAGAGATGAAGAACAATTCTGTTGTGGAAGTCCATGGGTTAAAAAAATTGAGATATTCCAGAAAGAAATAGGTTGACTTTCTGGCAATATGGTTTATACCTCGATATATTTGGAATGTCCCGAGTTGTGGCCCCATACATTAATTAAAATATATGGGATCACAAGGGGGAACAATGTTAATACATTAATAAAATCCCTTTTGTAGCAACATACATTAATAAATCCCCCTTATAGCCACCTAGAGTAATGATGTCCCTAAATCTGGCTCCCATACAGTAATAATCGCTCTCATTTTGTTCCCAATAGAGGAATAATGTCTCCAAATTGACATATGTACAGTTATAATGTTTCCCATTCTGTTCTTATTGTAGTAATAATGTTCCCCAATTCATTAATAAGGTCACTTATTCTGACACCAATATTGTAGTAATGTCCCTCATTTTGACCCTAATATTGTAATAATGTGCCCCATTCTGGTACCAATTCAGTAATAATATGAAATATAGTGGTCCTAATAAAGTAATAATGTTCTGTTTTCTGACCCCATTGTTGAAATAATGTCCCCCCCTTCTGATATCAATCCAGTAATAATGTCCTCCATTCTGACCCCACTATAGTGATATCACCCATTCTGGCCCCAGTATAGTAATAAATGTCTCCATTCAATAGAAAATAAACATAATTACTCACAGGTGTCCCCACTTCCATCAGGAGCAGCTCCTTCTATGTCCTCCATATCTTAATGCAATGTCGTGACATCATTAATGTCATCTGCGACAGGACATTGGTGTCAGCTGCGGCATCTGATAGATCGGAGAGTTGTATCCGTATTGCGGCAAGGGGAACTAGTAGCTCTCTGCTCCACATTACTTTTCGACTGGAAGGACAACCATGGAGGTGAAAATAACGCTGACATAGGCTGACCCCCTCCTCTTGGGTCCAGTCACACCCATAATCATTATGGCCCTGATTAGGGGCCAACTGGAGGATTCTCTGGTCCCCTAGTGGGATAGTCTTAACCTCGGTGTGACAAAATCTGAGTATGCCAATTGTATTTATAAGCTGTGAGGTAGCGTCGTCGGCTGCGCTGCAGAAGACACGGGATCCAGGCACCAAGGGTCACAGCACACGGTTTATTCCAAAGAAAAAAAGTTCACAATAGTACATAGGTGCCTTTCCGGCAGAGAACTCAGGGAGATGTGATCACCCTCTCACACCCGGCACACCTGCCCTTGTTCCTGAATCTATTTATCCCTCCCTTCAGCCTGTAGGGAAAACAGCATTAACCCTATAGTGGATTATCATGGAGTGAGCACAACCGGGGCGAGACATACCGGCCGTCATAGATAACCCCGGTCACAGTCTCACATACCCCCCCCCTCAGTTCAAGCGTGCGGGGTTGAACTCCAGCCATCAAACACGGGCCGCGGGACAAGGCATCGGCGTTGCCCTGCAACCTACCGGCCCGGTGTTCAACCGTAAACCGGAAGTTCTGCAGAGAAAGGAACCACCGGGTAACCCGGGCATTCCGTTCCTTGGCGGACCTCATCCAGACCAGTGGAGAGTGATCCGTCACCAAGCGAAACTGCCGTCCCAGCAGATAATAGCGTAGGGACTCCAAGGCCCACTTGATCGCCAGGCACTCCTTCTCCACTACGCTATAATTCCGCTCGGGAGGGGTGAGCTTCCTACTCAAGAAGGTGACGGGGTGTTCCTCCCCCTGAACCACCTGAGACAGCACTGCCCCTAGGCCGACCTCCGAGGCGTCAGTCTGTACAATGAACTCCTTCCGGAAATCAGGGTTGACCAGAACGGGCTGTCCGCACAGGACCCCCTTCAGGGCCCGGAAGGAGTCCTCGGCCTGCGGAGTCCAGCGCACCATGACGGACTTCTTGCCTTTGAGAAGGTCCGTCAAGGGGGCTGATAGTCCCGCAAAATCCTTTACAAACCTCCTGTAGTACCCCACGATACCCAGGAAGGCCCTAACCTGCTTCGTGGTCAGGGGTCTAGGCCACTTCTGGATCGCCTCAACCTTGTTAATTTGGGGCTTAATCACTCCTTGGCCTATCACGTAGCCCAAGTAGCGGGCTTCCGTGAGTCCCAACGCACATTTCTTGGGATTGGCTGTCAATCCGGCTGTTCGAAGCGCGTCCACCACCGCTTGTACCTGTTCCAAGTGGGTCTGCCAATCGGAGCTGTAAATAATGATGTCATCCAGGTACGCTGATGCATACGCCTGGTGGGGTTCCAGCACTAAGTCCATCAACCTCTGGAACGTGGCCGGAGCGCCATGTAACCCAAAAGGCAAGACAACATAGTGGAAGAGACCCTCCGGCGTAACAAAAGCGGTTTTCTCCTTGGCGGACTCCGTTAGTGGCACCTGCCAGTACCCCTTGGTCAGGTCGAGCGTGGTAAAATATCGCGCCTGTCCCAGCCTATCAATCAGCTCATCCACCCGGGGCATGGGGTAGAGATCGAACTTGGATATTTCGTTCAATCTCCTAAAGTCATTGCAGAACCTTAAGGAGCCATCGGGTTTTGGTATTAGGACAATCGGACTAGCCCATTCACTCCGGGATTTTTCGATGACCCCCAGGCGTAACATTGTCTTTACTTCCTCCGATATGGCTTGTCGTCGAGCCTCCGGTACCCGGTATGACTTCAGGCGTACCTTCAGGTGGGGCTCGGTGACAATATCATGTCGTATCAGACTGGTCCTACCGGGCAGCTCGGAGAAGACATCGGGGTTCTGCTGAACCAACCGTCTGGCCTCTCGCCTCTGTTGCTTGGTGAGGGCTTCTCCAATCCTTACTTCCGGTTCGTCCTCTCCGGAGGTCGCTGGAGCCGGATGTGAACGACCCGAAGAGGAGGGAGGTGGGGAAAAAACAGCCATCAGGCTTTCCCGTTCCTGCCAAGGTTTTAATAGGTTGACATGGTATATTTGTTCAGGTTTCCGCCTACCGGGCTGCAATACTTTATAGTTAACCACCCCGACTCTTTCCTTTATCTCGTAGGGGCCTTGCCACTGAGCCAGGAATTTACTCTCCGCCGTGGGGATTAATACCAACACCCGATCCCCGGGTTTAAAGGTCCGCATGGTGGCTTGTCTATTGTAGCGGCCGCTTTGCGCGGCCTGAGCCTCCTGTAAATGCTCCTTCACAATCGGCATGACCGCGCTTATGCGGTTCTGCATACCCAAAATATGTTCAATCACACTTTTATGGGGGGTGGGCTCCTGCCCCCAGGTTTCTTTTGCCAGGTCCAACAATCCCCGGGGATGTCGCCCGTATAACAATTCAAAAGGCGAAAACCCCGTGGATGCCTGTGGCACCTCTCGTATGGCAAACATCAAATAGGGAAGCATCATATCCCAGTCTTTCCCGTCTTTGGAAATCACCCTTTTGAGCATGGTTTTCAGGGTTTTATTGAATCGTTCCACTAAACCATCCGTCTGAGGATGATACACAGACGTACGCAACTGCTTGATCTGGAGTAGCCGGCATAGCTCTTTGGTCACTTTAGACATGAATGGGGTCCCCTGATCCGTAAGGATCTCCTTGGGCAACCCCACCCGGCAGAACACAGCAAACAACTCCCGAGCTATAAGCTTGGCTGCAGTATGTCTGAGAGGTATCGCCTCTGGATACCGGGTGGCATAGTCAACGATCACTAGGATATGCTGGTGCCCTCGAGCAGACTTTACGAGGGGCCCCACCAGATCCATCCCTATCCGTTCAAAAGGGACTTCTATAATGGGTAACGGTACCAACGGACTGCGAAAGTGTGTCAGGGGTGCGGTAAGCTGACACTCCGGGCAGGTTTCGCAGAACCGTTTTACCTCCCCAAAAACCCCGGGCCAATAGAACCTTTGCAATATTCGCTCCTGCGTTTTCTTGACCCCTAGGTGACCACTCATCAGGTGTTTATGAGCCAAGTCGAGGACCCGCCGGCGATACGGCTGGGGCACCACCAACTGCTCTACCCCTACGCCCCGTATTTCATCTACCCGGTAGAGAAAATCCTGCTTAAGAGCGAAATGGGGGTATCTTACCTGGGCACCAGGCAGCTGTGCCACCCCGTCAACTACTGTCACCCGACTCCGGGCATGTATTAATGTAGGGTCCTGGAGTTGGGCTGTCCCAAACGTATCCGGGGACGCCTCCAACTCCGGGATGGGCTCGACCGTCTCAGCCTCTCCTGCCAATACCTCTAGGGGCGACCTATCAGGTTCACATCCTGTCCCTATCATGGGGACCCCTACGGCAGGCGTCCCGGATTCAGGATTGTAGGGCTCAGGTCCCGGACTGACCAATATCTGAGGGGACTTAGGAGGTCCCTTCCATAAAGTCCAAAAATAGGGCAGATCCCTTCCTAGGATCACATCATAGGGAAGAGTATTAATAAGTCCCACCTCATGTTGCACCTGACCGCAAGGTGCTGTGATGGTGACTATCCCCGTGGGATAGTCTCGGCGGTCCCCATGTATGCAAACCACCCCCACGGTACGTCCTGTGGCCTTTACTTTAGCCCTTAGGGTTGATCGCACAAGGGTCACTAAGCTTCCGGAATCCAACAAGCCTGTAACCGGACATCCATTCACCTGAATTTGGCACAAGTGGGGCTCAGTCTCTGGGTAGACCAGGTCAGCGGTACACACCACCTGAGCATACATTGAACCCCGCCGGGTAACCCCACAATCCATGGGCTCCGTGGTGAGTGGACACTGGGCTTCCATATGTCCCACCCGCTGGCACCGCCAACATCTAATAGGGAAGGACACCCCCTTGACGAGTTGTCGTTTAGGGTACATAGTTTTCCGGACCTCAGGGACGGAGGGTGCGGCTTCAGACGGGACGGTAGCGGACTCCCGCACCGGTGTCAGCGGTGGGTCCTTGGCCCTAGGCTTGGAGGGGCCGGACCGACGGGCGGTACGCAAAGTCTCAGTGTCCCGTATCAAGTCCTGCGTAGCCACATGCCGCTCTACCAGGGACACTAATTGGTCCAGGGTACTCGGGTCACCCTGTCCGACCCACCGTTGAATGGTGACGGGTAAAGTGCGCACAAAACGATCCACTACTACTCTTTCCACCATTTGCGCCGGGCTCAGAGTGTCAGGCTGCAACCACTTTTTTACAAGATGTAACAAGTCATAGGCCTGGGAGCGTACGGGTTTGGCTTCCTCAAAGAACCACTGATTTACCCGCTGAGCCCGTACATAGGTATTCACCCCCAACCGAGCCAGTATTTCGGCTTTCAGGGTCACATAGTCAATGGCGTCCTCGGTACAGAGGTCCAGGTACGCTTTTTGGGGTTCCCCCGTCAGATAGGGCGACAATACCTCAGCCCACTGCGGGGTCGGCAGCTTTTCCCGCTCGGCCACCCGCTCAAACACCGCCAGGAACGCTTCCACATCATCACCCGGGGTCATCTTTTGCAACGCTTGTCTCACCGCTTTCCGGACGCTGCTGTCGTCATCCGGTCCCGGGGTTGTTGCTGCCGGTCTGGCACGGATCGACTTGGCCAGGAGAACCATCTGTTCTTGGTGCCTTTTTTCCTGCAATTGCAAGGCTTGCTGCTGACGTGCATTGGCCTGCTCCATCTGTTCTTGGTGCACTTGCAAGGATTGCTGCTGACGTGCATTGGCCTGATCCATCTGTTCTTGGAATTTTTTTTCCTGCATTTGCAAGGATTGGAGCAGGTGTGCATTGGTTTGTAGCTGCTGTGCATTAGCCTGTTGCTGCTGTGCATTAGCCTGAGCCAAATGCTTTAGTATGTCCTCCATGGCGTCGCCGGGTTTGGGCTGTAGTATAGCCGCTCGAATCCAGGACATGCGCAGCTGGGTCACCAGGGATGGATGCTACACCTCACCGGCTGTCATGCCCGCCGATTCTCCACCATATGTGAGGTAGCGTCGTCGGCTGCGCTGCAGAAGACACGGGATCCAGGCACCAAGGGTCACAGCACACGGTTTATTCCAAAGAAAAAAAGTTCACAATAGTACATAGGTGCCTTTCCGGCAGAGAACTCAGGGAGATGTGATCACCCTCTCACACCCGGCACACCTGCCCTTGTTCCTGAATCTATTTATCCCTCCCTTCAGCCTGTAGGGAAAACAGCATTAACCCTATAGTGGATTATCATGGAGTGAGCACAACCGGGGCGAGACATACCGGCCGTCATAGATAACCCCGGTCACAGTCTCACAAAGCCTTCCATGCATCCTGTGATTCTTAAATTGAGACTCAATTGAGACTGAACAACCCCTTGTTTTCAGCTTTGGTGACAATATAGATTGTTCTGGTTCTGCCAGTCCTGGTATATATCCAGCAGTAATTAGCACATTGTGTCATTGACTATGCCCGTATATGAGCCACAGGTGAATTCATATTTTTGGAAGTTTGGCCTTTACTATGAAGGAAAACGAAATACACAGAGGAAAACAAGCTGTTCCACTGCTTAATGCTTTATATTTTGGCCATTATAGCATGTATGTTTTTTCCTTTGAAATGGTTTTCCCAGCTTTGTAGTGGAAATAAGAAATAACTCCGGCACACTACTGATTTCCCATAAGAATCAAGGAGACATGGTAAATTGAAAAAAATCTTTTTTCTTTTATTTTGCTCGTGAAAAGTGAAGAAAGTGCTTTACATGCGTCCGCCGACGTTTCGGCCAATAGGCCTTCCTCAGGTCGGACCAAACTGTGTATATACAATAGTGAAAACACAAAACAAAAATAAAAAGACATTACTCAATATAGGTAATACAGGATGTGTAGTTTACAAAGGTATACATAAGTTGGTACATAATACGATATAATGAGTCAATTAAGGAGACCATGATATAGTGTCAGAATTACTAGTCACTATACAAAGAATATATCATGTTTAATTGAAGTCATATGAGTGCAAGGGTATATATACACACATTGATATATGGTAGGGTACAAATAATCAAGGGGGAGCCATGATATAGTATCGGAGATGGTGATCACCATACAGGGATTATGTCATAGTTAGGGTGTAACCTCACCTAAGAGTTAATATAGGTGAATAGAGGTCAGGTTGATATTGAAGTAGTCCTATGATAGGTACGTGTCTGGAGTGAGTGGTGGTACCGACGACGTTTATGGTGAAACTGTATTATGCTATAATTATGCTATACCAAGGGGGTGAGAATGATCAGGGATCGCTCACCTGGAGAGCAGCAGAAGAAGAAGCAAATAAAAGTAGATGTATAAACCTGTAACGTAAAAGGAATAATTGATAAGAGTGCGTAGAGGAAAAGAAGAGGGAGGAATATGTAGTTGGAATAGTCATACCGTATGTTAGAACAGTGGGATGAGCACTGCGTACACAGGAGAATATATGTGATTCTACTGAGGGTAGTTGCACACTCTGCGAACAAAGATATTACATAAGGGTCTATTATACAATATAATGTATAATCACAGGGTGATGAGGGTTCTGACATATATAGTAAGGATACCTCTCGTCAATCGAGAATCTTGGGTATAATGGTCCTCTGGTGGCTGTAGTGTGACTACCAAAACCTAGGTGTAGGAGGTCAACCGGTCTCGTCGACCATGTCCAGAAACCTATGTGTACAGACGAATAGAATCACACAAGGGAATCATAGAGGAAAAGTAAAGGTGGGAGCAGAAGAGTTATCTAATCAATCACCTGTGTTGGGGTAAACTTTCAGTACTCTTTGATATACAGAAATAATTACGTTTGCATATTCTGCGTATATTACCATTACTTTTAGGTGCTAGGGAATCATGTCATTCAAGGACGGCTGTGCCTGTGTAATATACCAGGTTAAAGAGAAGAAAGAGAGTGTCAAACAAGGTGCCAGATAAAAAGGGGGGAAAAGAAGATGTAAATGCAACAAATGCCATACCTCCAGAAATAATTCTGAGATAGAGACTGGTGGATTAATAAGGTTAATGGGTATGTAAAAACCTGACCCAGGTAGAGGCCTGCACAAAAAAATAATAACAGTTATGGGATATGTGTGATGTCAATGGGAATGTGTAGATAGCAAGCAAAGGGGAATGTATACCTATGGTTCCGATGGCCTATGTGTGGGAAACGGTCCAAGGAGATAGGGGGAATCCAGGCAACTACCGACTGGAGGAGGAAGGTACAGAGATTAGATCAATGTAAAAAAGGGGGGGAGATCTGTTGCTGTCCAGGTGAGCCACTTACCGGGTATCGGAGGTGCTGGGGAGGTGGACCGCTCGTCCTGTGTGGTGCGGCACGTGTGGGAAAAGGGTGTATTTGAAGGGAGTAGTGCTGCGACGTCACTTCCGGTTTCGGATGGTATGTGCCGCGACGTCACTTCCGGTTTCGGAAAAAATGCGAGAGACTTGAACAACGATGCATTGCGCATGTGTGAGAAGGGATACACATTGTAGTGACCTAATGGCATGCGTCATCATCGCTGGAATGGGTGCGGAAGTGAAACAGTGGGTAGCCCATGTCCAGGGGGCAGTTCCTGATGGTCAAGACGGACGTGCATCTCCAGTGCTCGGACCAGTGATAAACTACAGAGGCTGATGGTGTGGCCTGTGTGCTTAACCCTGAAAGTGATGTTAGTTCTGAAAATAAAGGGAGAAGGGAATAAAGGAAATTCATTAATACATAATGAAACAAACAGTACATATATATGTAACATGTAATAAATGTACATAAGAAAGGGAAAGGGTAACACCGTATACACTGGCCGAATTTTACAAAAACTTGAAAACTAAGTGATAAAGATAGTGGAGTATCCGTCATCAGGCGAATATGTCATATGGATTGGAGGAGAAGTTATGAGGACCCAAGATAACATGTATAGGAAATTGTTAGGCATATGAGTGGAGTGAACAATACTCCGCAAAAGTAATGGAGGTGAACTGACAGTGTTAACGGTGTTATCCTACATGATGTAAGCAAATACAGCAATAATGAAAAGAACATCGTTACGGTTACCAGACGGTGAGCCACAGTAAACCTACAGGTACTGATCTATATACGTGTGTAGAGGAAAAAGGACATAAGGTTATCATCAGCATAAATTGACCGTGAAACACATGTAATCGTTGACCTCAGTGACCGAGTTCATATTTACGATTTAAACCGTGGGGTTCAAGAGTACCCAAGGTAAAAATCCAACGTGCTTCTCTTTCGCGAAGTAACCTAACCCTATCGCCGCCCCTACGGTTGATGCCCACATGGTCAATGACCTGGAATCTGAGTTGAGAAATTCTGTGGCCAGCTGTCGTGAAGTGAAACGGAATAGGTAGTAAAGTTCTCCCACATCTGATGTCCGATTTGTGCTTATTGATTCGGTCTCGGATATGCTGGGTGGTTTCCCCAACATATCCGAGACCGCAAGGGCACTTAATGAAATATACGACGAAAGTGCTGTCGCATGTGAAAAAGTCCCTAATTGGGAAGGATTTACCTGTTCTAGGGTGTGTGAATGAACAGCCTCTAGTGACATTAGAACATTGGGCACAACTAAGGCACGGAAAAGTGCCATATTGCGGGTTGCCGAGAAATGTTTGTTTAGGAAGGCGGATGGAGGGCCCTATGTCTGCCCGTACGAGCTTATCCCTGATATTGGGTGACTTCTTATAACAAAATAAAGGAGGTGCCTGAAACTCCTTGATCTGAGGATAAGCAAGTCCCAATAATGGCCAGTGTTTTAGCACTATTTTTTTGACCAGTGGGGAAAAAGGGTGGAATGTATTGATCAAAGGAATGCGGTCAGACTGTGTTGAATGGCTAGGAGAATCGGATGTCATTTTAGTGGCAACATTGTGCGGATATCCTCGTTGTTCAAATTTGTCACTCATTTCCTTGTGTCTTATTTGGCGGATATCCTTATTGCTGACTATGCGATTAACCCTGGTGTGTTGGCTAATAGGTAAGGAGTATTTGGTGTGTCTGGGATGATTGCTATTGAAATGGAGGAGACTATTCTTGTCTGTAGGTTTAACGTAAATATCGGTGGAAATGATACCGTCACTGTTTTTAATAACCATACAGTCTAAAAAATTGATCCTGTTAGTGTTGTGATGAATGGTGAATGTTAGGCCAGGTAGAGATGTGTTAATCTCCTCGTAGAATGTCATCAGAGAGTCCAGGTCGCCATCCCAAATAAGGAAGATGTCGTCGATATATCGGCGCCATAAAAGGGCGTGGCGTAAGATCAAGGGATGTGAGTGTACGTATTGCTCTTCAAAGGATGCCATGAAGATGTTAGCGTAGGGGGGCGCGACGTTAGAGCCCATCGCGGTCCCCCTACGCTGAACATAAAACTGTTCCTGGAACAGGAAGAAGTTTTGTTCGAGGATGATCTTAAGTAGATCTATGCAAAAGTTTCTATTGTCTACCGGGAAAGTGGTGAATTGTTCAAAGAACCACCGAATGGCCTGTAGGCCATCACTGTGATTGATACTGGTGTATAGTGAATTAACATCCAAAGTCACGAGGAGAGATGTACAAGGAACATGATGTAAATCCGTTAGTATCTCAAGAAAGTGGGATGTGTCCTTAAGATATGAGGGAGTTAAAGGGACAAATGGTGAAAGGATTTTCTCTATAGTCTTGGCCAAGGGTGAGAGGATGGAGTCGGTAGAAGCCACAATGGGTCTTCCGGGAGGGTGGGTAAGGTTTTTGTGAACTTTGGGGAGGGTATAGAATACCGGAGTAATGGGGTGTGGGTTGTTCAGGAAATCTCTCAGTTTATGATCAATGATGCCCCGTTCAAAATAATCTTGGGTCATGGTTCTGATAAGAGAGGCAATCCTTGTAGTGGGATCTTGGGAGACCGGTTCATAAGTGGACCTGTCTGATAACTGACTCATGATCTCAGCTATATAGTATTGTCGGTCTAAGACGACAATAGCTCCCCCCTTGTCTGCTGGTTTGATTATAATGGCATGATTCTCCCTGAGACTCCGTAGGGCTCTTGTCTCGTCTACCGATAGATTATTTTTAATCTGGAATTCACCAGCCTGGATTCGTCCATTTAAGATTCCTATGTCTTGGGAAACCAGTGAGACAAAAGTCTCCACTGGATGGTATGTTCTAGGGGGCATGTAGGGGCTATGTGTTCTTAGTTGTAGAGCTTTAAGCGAGAAACAGGACAGAGATGAGGTTGAATCAACACCATCAGTGCTAGCGTAATCAATGTTGTTAAAATGTGTTTTTAGGCGTACAGATCTGAAAAAGTGATCAAGCTCCTGTTGTACCGTGAAGGTGTCATAGGAAGGTGTGGGGCTAAACGACAGACCTTTCTGTAAAACAGAGTATTCAATTGGAGACAGGTTATACGAGGAAATATTATAAATTAAGTTGTCGTTACCTGAGACCTCGTCCAAACTCGGTCTGCCCGGTAATGTTGAGTCCCGCCTGCGCCCCCTCCTCGTCTTCTTATGGGAGGGCGCCTTTGCCCTAAAAAATTCGGCTGCTGGCGTTGAGGTCGGGAGTCCATATCTGAGCTTCCGGAAGAGGAATATCCTGTGTATCGAGTGGGACGTCGTGAAAAGGTCGAGGAGTCCCCTGAACGCCATCGGTAGACAGTTCCTTGTGTATAGTCCTCCTGGTCTCGTAAAAATTTGTTACGTTTCTTCGCCTCAAGTGATTTTCGGAAGTCTGAGATATAGTCGTTAGATTTTTTCTTGAGCTCCTCAAAATCTGTGGTAGAAAAAACCTGTTTTAACTGTGTTTCCGTGGTCTGGATATTGGCAGACAGTTGGTCAACTTCTTTTTGTAGGAAATCAATTGTTAGAGTTATGACGTCCATAGAGCATTTATTAATGATGGCCTCAAACTTGTCACAGAAGTCGTTGTTATCCGCGAAAATCGTAGGTCGGAGTGAGACGCGAAGACCCCTCGGGATTCTTTTTGTTCGATGGTATTCAGCAAGGGTAATTAAATGGAGATCCAGGGCCGCGTGTCTCTGTAGAGTCTTCTCAAAGTCTCTCTTCCTGATTTCTTCTGTAGGGATACTAAGAAACGTGCTAGGTGAGGTTACTCTGGAGACTATATCATTGGTCTCTGCTTCATTGTAAGAAAATGTGGAGAAGTTGGTTAGAGACATGAGTTGTCCCAGTACTGTAAAATTTTTTTAGAGGGAAAAAGGGAGCTAGGTCAAAAAATAGTCCAAAATTTGTAAGAAAAGACCTCGCCTCACCTAGTGTAGGTGCTCTGGAGAAAAACAGTCAGTAAATTAGAAATAACTCCGGCACACTACTGATTTCCCATAAGAATCAAGGAGACATGGTAAATTGAAAAAAATCTTTTTTCTTTTATTTTGCTCGTGAAAAGTGAAGAAAGTGCTTTACATGCGTCCGCCGACGTTTCGGCCAATAGGCCTTCCTCAGGTCGGACCAAACTGTGTATATACAATAGTGAAAACACAAAACAAAAATAAAAAGACATTACTCAATATAGGTAATACAGGATGTGTAGTTTACAAAGGTATACATAAGTTGGTACATAATACGATATAATGAGTCAATTAAGGAGACCATGATATAGTGTCAGAATTACTAGTCACTATACAAAGAATATATCATGTTTAATTGAAGTCATATGAGTGCAAGGGTATATATACACACATTGATATATGGTAGGGTACAGGTTACAGGTTTATACATCTACTTTTATTTGCTTCTTCTTCTGCTGCTCTCCAGGTGAGCGATCCCTGATCATTCTCACCCCCTTGGTATAGCATAATTATAGCATAATACAGTTTCACCATAAACGTCGTCGGTACCACCACTCACTCCAGACACGTACCTATCATAGGACTACTTCAATTTCAACCTGACCTCTATTCACCTATATTAACTCTTAGGTGAGGTTACACCCTAACTATGACATAATCCCTGTATGGTGATCACCATCTCCGATACTATATCATGGCTCCCCCTTGATTATTTGTACCCTACCATATATCAATGTGTGTATATATACCCTTGCACTCATATGACTTCAATTAAACATGATATATTCTTTGTATAGTGACTAGTAATTCTGACACTATATCATGGTCTCCTTAATTGACTCATTATATCGTATTATGTACCAACTTATGTATACCTTTGTAAACTACACATCCTGTATTACCTATATTGAGTAATGTCTTTTTATTTTTGTTTTGTGTTTTCACTATTGTATATACACAGTTTGGTCCGACCTGAGGAAGGCCTATTGGCCGAAACGTCGGCGGACGCATGTAAAGCACTTTCTTCACTTTTCACGAGCAAAATAAAAGAAAAAAGATTTTTTTCAATTTACCATGTCTCCTTGATTCTTATGGGAAATCAGTAGTGTGCCGGAGTTATTTCTAATTTACTGACTGTTTTTCTCCAGAGCACCTACACTAGGTGAGGCGAGGTCTTTTCTTACAAATTGTAGTGGAAATAGACTTTATTAGAAAAGCTGATGGTACTAGGAAAGTATTTTGGCACAAAAACAATTTCAGATGGAAATATGTTACACAGAAATGACATGGCGGTGTCTCGACTATTGCATTTAAGGAACTTTAATTTCCACTAGCTTGTACTACACGGTCTTACTTTGCAAAAGTTAAGCCTCATTCGTCTCCCTCCTTCGTTGAATGACTTCTTTCTCAGTCATGTTTAATTAACACTTTGTGGATTAAAAAATAGATAAAAATTGGGTTACTTCAGAAAACACAAGTTTGTCTGTGCAAACAAAAACAAACAAGCAAAGAAAAGCCCAATTCAGCTGAATGATCTAGAGAAGGTTGTGGCATCTACTGGCTCTGTAAGGATTCCGATAGAGCTATATAAAATACTATTGAGACATCATCCTACCTTAATTATTAGAGATTTTTCAGAAAGCTGCTGATACATAAAGCCTATATTCAACAGAGAAAGAATGTGGCACAAGTCCAATATTGATAAAATACAAAACTTTATTGATTATACTTAAAAATCATGATAGAGCAGGAGCCCTCAAGGGGTTAACAGAACTGTGTGCAGAACAATTCAATGATTACAATCAATATAAACTATGATATACAGAGTGCAGACGGTCAAATATTTTTTAACACTTTTTAACACTTTCTGCATGCATGTGTAGCGAAAAATGCAAACATGTATCATACGTCCCCTGAAGAAGAGGTGAAACGCACGTAGGGACAGGTGGGGTACTCAGAATTGCTGCAGAACTGGTTAGTACTACGACTTGATATTACAGAGATCGTTGGTGTTTTTTTGTTTTTTGTTTTGTTTTTTGTCATTAGATATACATATGTATATAGGGCTCTCCACACTAAAACGCTAGTATGATCAAGCAGATGATGCATAAAGTGGCTGTTAACTAAAGGGAGTAGTGATTTCATTCACATAACTACTAATTAAGATATGCAACATCAAATTACAAACAAGTGGTTAACACAAGCTTAAAGCGCTATTTATGTACACACCTTGTTTGCATTTTTAGCTACACATGCATGCAGAAAGTGTTAAAAAGTGTTAAAAAATATTTGACCGTCTGCACTCTGTATATCATAGTCTATATTGATTGTAATCATTGAATTGTTCTGCACACAGTTCTGTTAACCCCTTGAGGGCTCCTTGCTCTATCATGATTTTTAAGTATAATCAATAAAGTTTTGTATTTTATCAATATTGGACTTGTGCCACATTCTTTCTCTGTTGAATATAGTATCACAGTTGTGTCCTGGCACTCTTAATAAGGTTGGGGAGTGACCTATATATTAAATGATACATAAAGCCTGACAAACTCAATGCATGATGCAATTGTACTATTACTGAAAGAGGAAAAGGATCCGCCTGTAAGAGATTCTTGTAGACCGATATCTTTCTTCCCTAATGACTAGAGGTGAGCGAACCGGTCCCGGTTCGGCTCGAGGTCGGTTCGCCGAACGGAGGTCCCGTTCGAGTTCGGCTCGTCGAACGTTTGACGAACCGAACTCGAACTGCATAGGAAACAATGGCAGGCAATCACAAACACAGGAAAAACACCTAGAAAACACCCTCAAAGGTGTCCAAAAGGTGACAAACAACTCACAACACATGGGAAAGTGACAAGGACATATACTCATGTGAAAACAAAAGAGCTGGACAAGGAAAAAGAGGAGGACACACAGATATATGAGTATATGCAAGGAAACATCGATTCCATTATTGTGCAACTTGAGCCCTGCTCATTTTAGGCTTCCAATCTTGATAAATTGCCTGAGCTCGCCACGTACGCCTTGGGGATCTTGTCGTGTCCTGCAGCCAGCGTTCTCTCGGAACCTGTCTTCAGTGCTGCTGGGGTCTGCTGGCAGATAAGCACACATGTCTGTCCACTGACAATGTGGACATGGCTCTCAGAGGACTTTTCTTCCCCTGGGTCAGCCAGGGGACGGGAAAGGCACGCGTATTTTTGAGAGTGCTTCATGCCAAGCATCTTTTTCTTTTTCAAAAGGGGGCTCAACCGATGCCAGTCAAGTGGGGTGTGTGTGGCCCAGTTAGTGGAAACGAGGGAGACTGTGGTTGGAGTCCCCTCGCTGTGTCTCTAAAAGAACCAAGATGAACAAGTCATGGCTCTCAGAGGACTTTTCTTCCCCTGGGTCAGCCAGGGGACGGGAAAGGCACGCGTATTTTTGAGAGTGCTTCATGCAAAGCATCTTTTTCTTTTTCAAAAGGGGGCTCAACCGATGCCAGTCAAGTGGGGTGTGTGTGGCCCAGTTAGTGGAAACGAGGGAGACTGTGGTTGGAGTCCCCTCGCTGTGTCTCTAAAAGAACCAAGATGAACAAGTCATGGCTCTCAGAGGACTTTTCTTCCCCTGGGTCAGCCAGGGGACGGGAAAGGCACGCGTATTTTTGAGAGTGCTTCATGTCAAGCATCTTTTTCTTTTTCAAAAGGGGGCTCAACCGATGCCAGTCAAGTGGGGTGTGTGTGGCCCAGTTAGTGGAAACGAGGGAGACTGTGGTTGGAGTCCCCTCGCTGTGTCTCTAAAAGAACCAAGATGAACAAGTCATGGCTCTCAGAGGACTTTTCTTCCCCTGGGTCAGCCAGGGGACGGGAAAGGCACGCGTATTTTTGAGAGTGCTTCATGCCAAGCATCTTTTTCTTTTTCAAAAGGGGGCTCAACCGATGCCAGTCAAGTGGGGTGTGTGTGGCCCAGTTAGTGGAAACGAGGGAGACTGTGGTTGGAGTCCCCTCGCTGTGTCTCTAAAAGAACCAAGATGAACAAGTCATGGCTCTCAGAGGACTTTTCTTCCCCTGGGTCAGCCAGGGGACGGGAAAGGCACGCGTATTTTTGAGAGTGCTTCATGCCAAGCATCTTTTTCTTTTTCAAAAGGGGGCTCAACCGATGCCAGTCAAGTGGGGTGTGTGTGGCCCAGTTAGTGGAAACGAGGGAGACTGTGGTTGGAGTCCCCTCGCTGTGTCTCTAAAAGAACCAAGATGAACAAGTCATGGCTCTCAGAGGACTTTTCTTCCCCTGGGTCAGCCAGGGGACGGGAAAGGCACGCGTATTTTTGAGAGTGCTTCATGCCAAGCATCTTTTTCTTTTTCAAAAGGGGGCTCAACCGATGCCAGTCAAGTGGGGTGTGTGTGGCCCAGTTAGTGGAAACAAGGGAGACTGTGGTTGGAGTCCCCTCGCTGTGTCTCTAAAAGAACTAAGATGAACAAGTCATGGCTCTCAGAGGACTTTTCTTCCCCTGGGTCAGCCAGGGGACGGGAAAGGCACGCGTATTTTTGAGAGTGCTTCATGCAAAGCATCTTTTTCTTTTTCAAAAGGGGGCTCAACCGATGCCAGTCAAGTGGGGTGTGTGTGGCCCAGTTAGTGGAAACGAGGGAGACTGTGGTTGGAGTCCCCTCGCTGTGTCTCTAAAAGAACCAAGATGAACAAGTCATGGCTCTCAGAGGACTTTTCTTCCCCTGGGTCAGCCAGGGGACGGGAAAGGCACGCGTATTTTTGAGAGTGCTTCATGCCAAGCATCTTTTTCTTTTTCAAAAGGGGGCTCAACCGATGCCAGTCAAGTGGGGTGTGTGTGGCCCAGTTAGTGGAAACGAGGGAGACTGTGGTTGGAGTCCCCTCGCTGTGTCTCTAAAAGAACCAAGATGAACAAGTCATGGCTCTCAGAGGACTTTTCTTCCCCTGGGTCAGCCAGGGGACGGGAAAGGCACGCGTATTTTTGAGAGTGCTTCATGCCAAGCATCTTTTTCTTTTTCAAAAGGGGGCTCAACCGATGCCAGTCAAGTGGGGTGTGTGTGGCCCAGTTAGTGGAAACGAGGGAGACTGTGGTTGGAGTCCCCTCGCTGTGTCTCTAAAAGAACCAAGATGAACAAGTCATGGCTCTCAGAGGACTTTTCTTCCCCTGGGTCAGCCAGGGGACGGGAAAGGCACGCGTATTTTTGAGAGTGCTTCATGCAAAGCATCTTTTTCTTTTTCAAAAGGGGGCTCAACCGATGCCAGTCAAGTGGGGTGTGTGTGGCCCAGTTAGTGGAAACGAGGGAGACTGTGGTTGGAGTCCCCTCGCTGTGTCTCTAAAAGAACCAAGATGAACAAGTCATGGCTCTCAGAGGACTTTTCTTCCCCTGGGTCAGCCAGGGGACGGGAAAGGCACGCGTATTTTTGAGAGTGCTTCATGCCAAGCATCTTTTTCTTTTTCAAAAGGGGGCTCAACCGATGCCAGTCAAGTGGGGTGTGTGTGGCCCAGTTAGTGGAAACGAGGGAGACTGTGGTTGGAGTCCCCTCGCTGTGTCTCTAAAAGAACCAAGATGAACAAGTCATGGCTCTCAGAGGACTTTTCTTCCCCTGGGTCAGCCAGGGGACGGGAAAGGCACGCGTATTTTTGAGAGTGCTTCATGCAAAGCATCTTTTTCTTTTTCAAAAGGGGGCTCAACCGATGCCAGTCAAGTGGGGTGTGTGTGGCCCAGTTAGTGGAAACGAGGGAGACTGTGGTTGGAGTCCCCTCGCTGTGTTTTACATGCTTTTAGAAGGTCATGACATGGCTTGGAGGTTGACTTTCATCATCTGCAAACTGTTGGCTACCAAAATGCTGCCTTTCCAACAACTGTGGTTATAGACAATGAGGAACATACTGATGAAGATGAGACGCAGATACCCGATTGGGATGACAACTTAAATATTCGGTCAGGGCAAGAAGAGGCTCGGTCTGAGGGGGAGGGGAGTGCAAACACAACAATTGATGATGAAGTTCTAGATCCCACCTACTGTCAACCTACAGTCAGACACTCGAGGAGGTCAACAGAGGCGGTGGAGGAGGATGCAACCGACGTCGAAGTAACCTTGCGCCTTCCTGGACACAGTCGGAGCACTGGTAGCACGTCTACAACTGCATCCTCAGCCACCACTCTGCCTCTGAGCATTATTCGGGGTGGATCAACAGGTCGCATGGCCTCTAAGCCTTGCCTAGCCTGGTCCTTTTTTGACATAAAAAAAGATCGCCCAAATTATGTGATCTGTAACATTTGGCATGGTTATCTTACTAGAGGTCAAAACCTCAGCAGTTTGACAACTTCTTCCATGAATCGTCACATGAATAAATATCATATGGCCTGGTGGGAAGCTCACCGTGCTGCAATGCGGCCTAGCGGAGCCAACCATCCACCGCCTGCCCCTTCCAGTGCATCCGCGCGCTCGTCATCTTCTAGGACTGTGGGGACAGCTGTCACACCTGTTTTTCCACCCACAACTTCCACCACTGTAACCGCAACAGGCAGTTTGCTTGGTAGGTCGTCAGTTGGTTTGGAAGGGGAAACAAGTGATTGTGTACAGCTCTCTCAAACATCGATAGCACCAACGTTGGATGAAGGCAACATCATGTCTCCGCCTGCACTTTCCTCACAAACCTGCATTTTTCAAGGGACACCCTACTCAACACCGTCTACACACAGCAGCCAGATCTCTGTCCCTCAGATGTGGTCAAATAAAAGGCCACTTCCTGCGACCCATGACAAAGCTAAGAGGTTGACTCTATCCCTCTGTAAGCTGTTGGCTACCGAAATGCTGCCTTTCCGCCTAGTGGACACACAGGATTTTAGAGACCTTATGTCTGTCGCTGTGCCCCAGTACCAGATGCCTAGTCGCCACTACTTCTCTAAGAAAGGTGTGCCCGCGCTACACCAGCATGTCACACACAACATCACCGCTTCCTTGAGAAACTCTGTGTGTGAACGGGTGCATTTCACCACCGATACTTGGACCAGTAAGCATGGACAGGGACGTTACATGTCGCTGACTGGCCACTGGGTAACTATGGTGATTGATGGTGAAGGGTCTGCTGCACAAGTCTTGCCGTCCCCACGACTTGTGTGTCAATCCTCTGTCTGTCCAAGTTCCGCCACTGCTTCTGCATCCTCCACCTCATCTGGGTCCTCCACCTCCGCCCCAAGCCTGCCTGGTCAGGCCACCAGCGTTCTCACTGCGCAGAAGGAATCACGCACCCCTCATTACTATGCTGGCAGCAGAGCGCAACGGCATCAGGCGGTCTTTAGCTTGACATGTCTTGGGAATAAGAGTCACACAGCTGAGGAGTTGTGGTCAGCTCTGCGGTCCGAGTTTAATAAATGGTTATCTCCACTCAACCTGCAGCCTGGTAAGGCCGTGTGCGACAATGCTGCAAACCTGGGTGCGGCCCTTCGCCTGGGCAAGGTGACACACGTACCTTGTATGGCTCACGTGTTGAACCTTGTCGTCCAGCAATTTTTAACACACTATCCCGGCCTAGATGGCCTTCTGAACAGGGCACGAAAACTGTCTGCTCACTTCCGCCGTTCAAGCGCCGCAGCTGAGAGACTTGCATCGCTCCAGAAGTCTTTCGGCCTGCCGGTTCATCGCCTGAAATGCGATGTGGCGACACGCTGGAATTCAACTCTCCACATGTTACAGCGACTGTGGCAGCACCGCAGAGCCCTGGTGCAATACGTCATGACGTATAGCCTGGGCCAACGAGATGCAGAGGTGGGGCAGATCACCCTGATGGAGTGGTCTCAGATCAAGGACCTATGCACCCTTCTGCACAGTTTCGACATGGCGACGAATATGTTTAGCGCTGACAATGCCATTATCAGCATGACGATTCCAGTCATTTACATGCTGGAGCACACGCTAAACACTATTCGGAGTCAGGGGGTGGGACAACAGGAAGGGGAGGAACTACAGGAGGATTCATATGCGCAAGACACAACAACATCACCAAGGTCCAGACGTTCATCATCACCAACGCGGCAGGCATGGGACCATGGGGGACAGGGATCAACAAGGGCGCATGGTAGCAGGCGAGATGTTGAGGAAGGTGCAGGAGGACATGAAGATATGGAGGACGAACTGTCCATGGACATGGAAGACTCAGCAGATGAGGGGGACCTTGGTCAAATTTCAGTTGAAAGAGGTTGGGGGGAGATGTCAGAGGAAGAAAGAACGGTTAGCACCTCTATGCCACAAACACAGCGTGGACTTGGTCCGCATGGCTGCGCAAGACACATGAGTGCCTTCTTGTTGCACTACCTCCAACATGACCCTCGTATTGTCAAAATTAGAAGTGATGATGACTACTGGCTTGCCACACTATTAGATCCCCGGTACAAGTCCAAATTTTGTGACATAATTCCAGCCATAGAAAGGTACGCACTTATGCAGGAGTATCAGCAGAAGCTGTTACTCGATCTTAGATCGGCTTTTCCACCAAACAACCGTGCAGGTGCAGGGAGGGAATCTCCCAGTTGTAACTTGACAAACATGGGACGGTCTCGTCATCTTCAACAGTCTACACGTACCAGTAGGACCGTATCTGGTGCTGGTAACAGCAATTTAATGGAATCTTTTCATAATTTTTTTAGACCCTCCTTTGCAAGGCCACCAGAGACAACAAGTCTGACACATAGTCAACGGCTGGAGAGGATGATACAGGAGTATCTACAAATGAACATCGATGCCATGACTTTGCAAATAGAGCCTTGCTCATTTTGGGCTTCAAATCTAGAAAAATGGCCAGAGCTATCCAGTTACGCCTTGGAGATTTTGTCGTGTACAGCTGCCAGCGTTGTCTCTGAACGTGTCTTCAGTGCTGCTGGGTGTGTGCTGACAGATAAGCGCACGCGTCTGTCCAGTGACAATGTGGACAGACTGACGTTCATCCAAATTAACAAGTCATGGATCCAGAAGGAATTTACAACCCCTGTGTCATCCTGGGGAGAGTAAATGCTTGTGGATTTGGAATGTGCTTGATGCAAATCTAGCTGTGAAGTGTACAACTATGGCACAACTGCTGCCACTGAATGGGTGGGTGTGTGTGGGGCCCAATTTTTGGAAAAAAGGGAGGCTCCGCTTTGAGTAACCCTTGCTTACATTGTTTTTAAAAGGAGCCAAGATGACCAAGTCATGGTTCAGCAAAGACTTTATCTACCTACCCCGGTGTCATGCTGGGGACGGTTAATTATGGCGTATTTTTGAATGTGCTTGATGCAAATCAAAACATCCTGTTTGCAACTAGGGCACAAGTGCTGCCACTGATGGGGTGTCTGTGTGCCCAATTTTTGGAAAAAAGGTAGACTCCGCTTGGAGTAACCCTTGCTTGCTGTGTTTTTTAAAAATGATACAAGATGAACAGATCTGAAGGCAAGATGAAGGCAACATCATGTCTCCGCCTGCACTTTCCTCACAAACCTGCATTTTTCCAGGGACACCCTACTCAACACCGTCTACAGACAGCAGCCAGATCTCTGTCCCTCAGATGTGGTCAAATAAAAGGCCACTTAGTGCGACCCATGACAAAGCTAAGTGGTTGACTCTATCCCTCTGTAAGCTGTTGGCTACCGAAATGCTGCCTTTACGCCTAGTGGACACACAGGATTTTACAGACCTTATGTCTGTCGCTGTGCCCCAGTACCAGATGCCCAATCACCACTGCTTCTCCAAAAAAAGCATGCCCGCGCTACACCAGCATGTCGCACACAACATCACCACTTCCTTGAGAAAATCTGTGTGCGACAGGGTGCATTTCAACACAGATACTTGGACCAGTAAGCATAGACAGGGTCATTACATGTCACTGACTGGGCACTGGCAAACTATGGTGAGAGATGGAGAAGGGTCTGCTGTACAAGTCTTGCCGTCCCCACGAGTTGTTTCAATCCTTCTTCTGTATGTAGAAGTTAATACACTGCTTCTGCCTCTTCAACCTCGTGTGGGTCCTCCACCTTGGCGCAAACCCTGTGTGGTCAGGCCACCCTTCCTTGCAACTGCGCACAAGGACTACCACACACCTCCTTACTATGCTGGCAGCAGAGCTCAATGCCATCAGGCGGTCAAAGTTTTACTTTGAAATGTATGGGAAATGTGAGTCACACCGCTATTCCAGAGAATAGTAGTCAGGCAGGGTCAAAACATTAATTGAGGAACAGGAACACAATGGGACGGCCAGGACTTAATCAGAAAACAAGCAGAGGTGAAATGCGGATCGGCCAACAAGGTACATAAACAGCAAGCAGGAAAAGTAGTCAGGTAACAAGCACACAAAATCCTAAAACTGAACTGGGGGTAAAATTAACCAGAGGTTCATAGCTATGTCTGGCAGTGGTCTGCAGACAGGATGGGCATAAAAAAGGGTGTGGTGTCTTCCCATTGGTTGTAGCTGAATGATGGTATTTCATCTGTGAGATACCCACCAGCTACATTCAGCCAGAGATTCTGCATCTGTCAAGGTAATGCAGCCCAGTGGGTGAGCATAACCTGCGTCCACCTGCGCCGCTGGCATCGACTACTCTCCCATCATCAGCACTATTCATGAAAGGAACACGTTGTCACCTGGCGACCGGAGTACAAATTGACGGAGCGGACTCCGTTGGTGACTTAACAGCCGTGTGCGGCAATGATGCAAACCTGGCTGCGGGCCATCCTCAGGGCAATGTGACACACGTGCCTTGTATGGCTCACGTGTTGAACCGAATTCTCCAGCAATTTTTAAAACACCATCACGGCCTACATGGCCTTGTGCAGCGGGCACGCTCGCTATGTGCTCACTTCCATCGTGCGCACACAGCAGCTCAACAACTTTCATCACTCCGGAAGTCTTAGGGTCTGGCAGTTAAACGCTGGAAATGCGATGTTCCGACACGCAGGAATTGGAATCTGCACATGTTGCAGCGTGTGTGGCAGCACCGCAGAGCCCTGCTGAAATACGGTATGACATATATCCTGGGATAACTTGATCAAGAGGTGGTGCAGATCACGCTGCTGGAGTGGTGTCAGATCAAGGACCTATGCACCCTGCTACACAGTTCACAAATGTCGACGAAGATGTTTTGCACTGGCAATGTCATTCTCAGCGTGACAATTCTGGTCATCTACATGATGGAGCACACTGTAATTATTATTCGGAGTCAGGTGTTGGGACAAGAGGAAGGGGAGGAAGTACAGGAGGAGTCATATGCGGAAGGGATAACAAGATCTACGAGGTCCAGATGGTCAGCGGCACCTATGCGGCAGTCATGGTGAGGGAGAGGGATTAACAAGGGCGCATAGTATCAGCAAAAAGTGTTGATGAAAGTGCAGGAGCCCATGAAGAAATGGAGGACGAACTGGCGATGGGCATGGAAGACTCAGCAGATGAGTGAGAGCTTGCTCACATTTCGGTTGTGCGAGGTTGTGGGGAGAGGGCAGAGGAAGGATGCACGATTCTCACCTCTCTGCCAGCAACACACCAAGGACTTGGTCCTCCTGGATGCACAAGACACATGAGCGCCTTCTTGCTGCACTACCTACATGACCCTCGGATTGTATGAATTTGAAGTAATCCTGAATACTGGGTTGCCACACTGTTAGATCCCCGGTACAAGGCAAAATTTGGCGAACTAATTCCTGCCATAGAAATGGACGCACGTATACAGGAGTATCTGCAGAATGTGGTATGCAATCTTAGATCTACTTTTCCACTAAACACCAGTGCTGCACAGAGTGAATCTCAACGCTTTGTCATGGATAGGAGGAAATGGTCTTTTACTTGTCCACATCGGAGGGACCGAGGGATGGCTGCTGTGCTGAGATGGCGTTGAGTACGGTGTCCCTGCACAGTTGCACTTTTGGTCATATCCCAAAATGAGTTTAAAAAGGACAGATGCTGTTGGAAAGGGGAACAGGTGTGTTGGAAAGGGGAAAAAAGTTTTGGTCCGTGGATTTGGTGGTTAAGCAACAGTAACATTTGCTGAAGAAACACCATCTGTTACAGTGGGACTGGCAGATTTGGATAAAGTGGTATATAATCTGTGACCGCTATATAACGAAAATTAATAAGAAAAGAAAGAGAAAGGTATATATCCCCATCAGCAGTCAGTGTCCACCGTGCTCCCAGTTGGAAAAGGAGAGGTTGGCAACTGGAAGGTTTGGTGGAGGATACAGAGCTGTGTGGCTATGAAACTAATAGTAGCCTGAACCGAGTTAGACGCCATTCGGATCTGGAGACTGTGAGCCCTGTTAGCGTCACAGGGTCCACATGCCCACCCAGCCCAGGAACTCCCTGTTAACAACACAGGGGCCATTGAGTACGCTGACCGTGTGCGTAGGGGCCACACCTGTGGACAGCAGGCGCATCAGCAGCAGCAGGCCTGTTAATGCCACTGGGCTGCACAAGCAGGACTGGTAGGACAGGAGCTGGTCTTAACCGTTCTGCGTTACCAACTGTGGTGGTGGCCTGCATCCACCACCCTATCCCTGCCTACCTCTGGCCTAAAGCCGCAATGGGTTCAACACATGGAGGTGTGCTCTTTCGGAGCATAATAGAAGACTGCGCACCTCCTTGTTGGCTCCAGCCCCTTTTATAACCTGGGTCCGCCCCAAACCAGGGTGAACCACAATGCACCTCCTGGAGACAAAAGTAGAGTGACACGTCATGAGTGGCATAACTAGCGTCCTATTTGGAAACGCAACTTCAATGATGACCTCATGGCTGCCATGACCCAAACACCTCACCAGTCATCGTCTGACCATCAATAATGCGGGGACAAGTCATAGGTGTGGGCCTCTGCAAGCCATTTGGGAGGACACCTGATGCCCTGTGGTCTATATGGGACCCCCACATCAGGGCCAGGGCCAAAGTGTTCATTACCGGACCTAGTCTCTGATGCAGGAAGTGCCTGAGCATGCTCAGTAGCATGAAATACAGTCTCTGAAAAAAGACTATCAGCTTTAGCATGGTGTCTAGGCACAAAACAGGACTTAGACCCAGCACGGAATGCAAGCACCTGTGCAAAGAGGCTTTTCACACTTAGTGTGGGAGCATGCGCTGTATCCCGAAAAGAAGACTTAGCGTCAGGAATAACACAGTCAGGCTGAGCATACTCACTACGCGAAACACTGTAATTATGCTGCAGCTGGGGTACATCGGCACACGCATGCGCACTAGCTGCCTCTCCACACTTAGACGTGGAGGGGAAATTGCTCTTGGAGATGCTGTCTATGAACAGAAGGAAAAGCTAAAGGAAGCCTGACTTTCTATCCCTCCGAATTATGAAATGCAGCAATGAATTCCATGAGTTTGCTATAACATTAGCGTAGCAAAATGTGCATGAGAGTGTGATGTAGAGGTGCTAGAAATAGCTTGTCACCAGTGGGGCACTAATGGAATACAACAGCCAGTTCTATGATGCCACTAAATGGCAGTATTTTGTGCTATCATTATAGCTTATTAAAAACAGAGCAGGAGGTTGTCATGCAGAGGTGCTGCACATAGATTTGCAGTAGTGTGAATAGACAAAAGTCCAATAGCCACGTTTAGGATGCCACTAGGTACACTGAGTGTTTGCTAGTATAATGGCTGAATTTAAAAAAGTTTGAGTGTGCAATGCAGGCAGACGTGCTGCAAATATCGTTCCAATAGTGTGAATAGACAAAAGTACAATAGCCACGTTTAGGATGCCACTAGGTACACTGAGTGTTTGCTAGTATAATGGCTGAGTTTAAAAAAGTTTGAGTGTGCAATGCAGGCAGACGTGCTGCAAATATCGTTCCAATAGTGTGAATAGACAAAAGTACAATAGCCACGTTTAGGATGCCAGTAGGTACACTGAGTGTTTGCTAGTATAATGGCTGAATTTAAAAAAGTTTGAGTGTGCAATGCAGGCAGACGTGCTGCAAATATCGTTCCAATAGTGTGAATAGACAAAAGTACAATAGCCACGTTATGGATGCCAGTAGGTACACTGAGTGTTTGCTAGTATAATGGCTGAATTTAAAAAAGTTTGAGTGTGCAATGCAGGCAGACGTGCTGCAAATATCGTTCCAATAGTGTGAATAGACAAAAGTACAATAGCCACGTTTAGGATGCCATTAGGTACACTGAGTGTTTGCTAGTATAATGGCTGAGTTTAAAAAAGTTTGAGTGTGCAATGCAGGCAGACGTGCTGCAAATATCGTTCCAATAGTGTGAATAGACAAAAGTACAATAGCCACGTATAGGATGCCAGTAGGTACACTGAGTGTTTGCTAGTATAATGGCTGAGTTTAAAAAAGTTTGAGTGTGCAATGCAGGCAGACGTGCTGCAAATATCGTTCCAATAGTGTGAATAGACAAAAGTACAATAGCCACGTTTAGGATGCCAGTAGGTACACTGAGTGTTTGCTAGTATAATGGCTGAATTTAAAAAAGTTTGAGTGTGCAATGCAGGCAGACGTGCTGCAAATATCGTTCCAATAGTGTGAATAGACAAAAGTACAATAGCCACGTTTAGGATGCCAGTAGGTACACTGAGTGTTTGCTAGCATAATGGCTGAATTTAAAAAAGTTTGAGTGTGCAATGCAGGCAGACGTGCTGAAAATATCGTTCCAATAGTGTGAATAGACAAAAGTACAATAGCCACGTTTAGGATGCCACTAGGTACACTGAGTGTTTGCTAGTATAATGGCTGAGTTTAAAAAAGTTTGAGTGTGCAATGCAGGCAGACGTGCTGCAAATATCGTTCCAATAGTGTGAATAGACAAAAGTCCAATAGCCACGTTTAGGATGCCACTAGGTACACTGAGTGTTTGCTAGTATAATGGCTGAATTTAAAAAAGTTTGAGTGTGCAATGCAGGCAGACGTGCTGCAAATATCGTTCCAATAGTGTGAATAGACAAAAGTACAATAGCCACGTTTAGGATGCCACTAGGTACACTGAGTGTTTGCTAGTATAATGGCTGAATTTAAAAAAGTTTGAGTGTGCAATGCAGGCAGACATGCTGCAAATATCGTTCCAATAGTGTGAATAGACAAAAGTACAATAGCCACGTTTAGGATGCCACTAGGTACACTGAGTGTTTGCTAGTATAATGGCTGAATTTAAAAAAGTTTGAGTGTGCAATGCAGGCAGACGTGCTGCAAATATCGTTCCAATAGTGTGAATAGACAAAAGTACAATAGCCACGTTTAGGATGCCACTAGGTACACTGAGTGTTTGCTAGTATAATGGCTGAATTTAAAAAAGTTTGAGTGTGCAATGCAGGCAGACGTGCTGCAAATATGTTTACAATAGTGTGAATAGACAAAAGTCCAATAGCCACGTTTAGGATGCCACTAGGTACACAGAGTGTTTGCTAGTAAAATGGCTTAGTTTAAAAAAGTTGGAGTCTGCAATGCAGGCAGACGTGCTCTGCAAATGTCTTTGCACTAGTGGGACTATAGCAAAGTCCAATAGCCACGTTTAGGATGCCACTAGGTACACTGAGTGTTTGCTAGTATAATGGCTTAGTTTAAAAAAGTTGGAGTGTGCAATGCAGGCAGACGTGCTCTGCAAATGTCTTTGCACTAGTGGGACTATAGCAAAGTCCAATAGCCACGTTTAGGATGCCACTAGGTACACTGAGTGTTTGCTAGTATAATGGCTTAGTTATAATGAGTTGGAGTGTGCAGAGGACAAGAGGGTACAGTGGCAGGATTGTGGGGCTCTGGGTAGAGGAATGGAAGCCTGCCTTTCTATTCCCTCCTAATGGTGAAATGCAGGGAGGAAATCCCTGACCTTGGCTACACAGACGCTGGCGCTGTTTTCAGGACCTGTCACCTATGGCTCTCTGACCCTGCCGGTTTGAGCCCTTAAAAGGACTGCTATAAAGTGCTCTCCCTAAGCTGTCTAACGCTGTGTATGCAGCGCATACAGCTGTATCGGCGATAGGACTCAGGAGGACGGAGCTGCGACAGTGATGTCTGACACCAAAGACGCAGAAGGCAGATAATGGCGTCCTAGAAGAAAATGTCCGGTTTTATAATGCAGGGACATGTGACATGGACATCCTATCACACATGCCGTTGCTTCTCTGGCTCAAAGTCCACTTAGCTGCGTGTGTGTCTGGGATTGGCTGACATGCTGGCCCGCCCCACAAGATGCGCGCGCTTAGGGAAGGAAGACAAGAAAAAAAAATGGCGATCGCCATTATAGAAACAGCAGTGATCTGAAGGCGCTGTTCACGCACACTATACACTGAAATGTCATAATAGTGTGATTCACAGAGTGACTTACACTATTACAGCAGAAACCAAGCTAGGATTTAGCTGTTTTTTTGCTGCTAGAACCGTTCTCGAACGTTTCTAGAACTATCGAGCTTTTGCAAAAAGCTCGAGTTCTAGTTCGATCTAGAACATGCCCCAAAATCACTCGAGCCTAGAACTGGAGAACCACGAACCGCGCTCAACTCTACTAATGACCTCAAAATATTGATCAATGTGCCAATTCCCATCTTGAATAAGGTCACTCTTCCATAATCCTTACTGACAAATTCAAGTTTATGCTTGAAAGTTCCACAGCTGTTAACATCCGCAAGGCAAGCCAGAATTTTCACCTACCATCTAATAATCCATGCGATAGAGTCATTTGCTTGTTGGATGCTGAGTAATATTGTAGAGGTTTGGACTAGAACCTGATTTATCTCTTGGATTAAATTGCCATACCAGAAACCAAACGTAAGGTTGACAATAAATGACTTTCTCACTGAGCCATTAATTGGGCAGGACATACAGTAGAGGTATCATCTGTCCACCTTGTTGTTTGCATTATCTGTTCTTATAATATCCATGCAGGCACTCCCTTGCAGTGGTGCATGAGTGATGAATTGGCATACCAAATTTTCGTAATTTCTTGAAACACTGCACTCACAAAAGATTTTTTTTCTTCTTTTTAGTAATTTATTTTCATTTTCAAGATTTCATACATTAATATGACACGTTTCAACTCCTGCAGTATTTGAGTAAGGCTTGGAGATACAAGCCGAAACGCGCCATGTTGATCAATGAAATCATGTAATAGGAAAGTAAGTTACTAAAAAGAAGGAAAAACGTTTTTCAAGAAATTGTTCTTTGCATTAGTTATAGATCATCAATCAGCAATATTATAGAACACACAGATATAATTGTTTTTGTTGTAAGTCTGTGGAAAAAAACGTAACACTTTATGCAAACAACATGGTGCTGTTTTTGGAAAACTCTTCCTTTAACTTATCAGGAGTGATTTTTCTTGATTAATATTTTTGATGATATTTGGGATTGACCATTAACTAGTCTAATTCCATATTACATTCTGTGGATGCTAGAGAAAATTTGGTAAACTACAAAAGCACTGGAAAAGAAAAGGATCCAGCTGCCATGATGCAATAAAAAGAAAAACTTTATTGAATCAAAATAAAAAAATATGCATGAAGGAATCATGATAGTTGGGCCAGGGAGCCAAGAAAACAGCAACGTGTTTCGAACGCAACCAGCATTCTTTGTCAAGCCCAATCAGTAAATAGCCATTAGGCTTTACAAGGAAAGCTGGTTTATTATTCCTTATAGCAACACAGCATTTCTCCTGATCAGAGCAATGCTTAAGCATTGCTCTGATCAGGAGAAGCGATCAGACCCTACAGTCGTAAAGTCCCCTAAGTGGACTAATAAAATCAGTAAAAAAAAAATGTAAACCAAAAAAAAAAGAGTTTTAAAAAATATTTAAAAATAAAAAATTCAAATCCCCCCTTTTGCCCCATTGAGAATAAAACAATAAATAAAAAAATACACATATTTGGTATTGCCATGTTTAGAAATGCCCGATCTATCAAAATCTAAAATCAATTAATCTGATTGGTAAATGACAGCGAAAAAAAATCCAATCGCCAGAATTAAGTTTTTTTGGATTCCGCAACATTGAATTAAAGTACAATAACAGGTGATCAAAACAGCGCAAAAATTGTATAATTAAAAAACGTTAGCTCAAGATGCAAAAAATGAGCCATCACTGAGCCCCAGATCCCGAAAAATAAGAACACTATCGGTCTCGGAAAATGGCGACAAAAGTGCAATTCTTTTTTTGACAAATTTCAGAATTTTTTTCCCCCACTTAGATAAAAGTAAAATTATTGTTTGCTATCTATTAACTTGTACTGACCTGGGGAATCACACTGCCAAGTCAGTTTTATAGTGAACATGGTAAATATATGGTAAAACTAATGGTTTCATTCAAAATTGCAACTCGTCCCATAAAAAACAAGTCATCATATGGCTACATTTATGGATAACTAAAAAAGTTATGGCTCATGGAAGAAAGGGAGGAAAAAAAACGAAAACAAAAAAATGGAAAATAGCCGGGGGTGAAGGGATTAAAGTCAATAGACTTCATTTTCTGTGTTTTCACATGGATTGTGTGTTCGTGTGGACCATCTGTGTGCCTATGTGCTCCACAAGGAGAGATATCTGGGGTTTTTGGCAGCACGGTTCAAATACAGACAGCACATGGATGGCATCCATGTGACATCCATGTGAAACGTACCAGAAAATAATGGATGATATTAAAATCAATGGTTTTCTGGTGTAAAAGATGTGCAAAGCTTGCAAAATGATAGATAAATGAGAGATAGGTAGGTAGATAGATAGGTTAGATAGATAGATAGATAGTACAGCTATTTAACAGAGTTAATAAATAATTTAAGTAAAAAAATTATGTGGGGTCCCCCTAATTTTCATAACAGCACAGGTACAGCAGCTGCAGGCTGCAACGCTCAGCTGTCAGTTGTCCCTTGGCTGGTTTTGAAAAATAGAGGAGATCCCACCCTATTTTTTTAATCATTAAAAAAAAATTATTTAAAAAAACAGCGTTGGGTCCACCCCATTTTTCAAAACTACCCAAGGGACAGCAGACAACTAACTATAGCAGATAACTATAGTAATGTGAAAAAGCTGCACACTAAGCACTATATTATAAGGAAATATTGCTAAAGCATAACCGCTAAAGAATATTAGAACAATGAAAAATACATTTAGCTAACTAGAAAAAATGGAAAACATGAAAATTGCATAACTGCTAAGGATATTTGAAATAGAAGAGATATTTAGCAAATGTATTGATCAATGCAATTGTGCCCGAATACCACGACAAGGTCCTATGGAGCTTAGGCAGGCTTTGCACGTTGCGACATCGCAAGCCGATGCTGCGATGTCACACGCGATAGTCCCCGCCCCCGTCGCAGGTACGATATCTTGTGATAGCTGGCGTAGCGAAAATTATCGCTTTGCCAGCTTCACATGAACTCACGTGCCCTGCAACCGTCGCTCTGGCCGGCGACCCACCTCCTTCCTAAGGAGGCGGGTCGTGCGGCGTCGTAGCGACGTCATACGGCAGGCGGCCAATAGCGGCGGAGGGGCGGAGATGAGCAGGATGTAAACATCCCGCCCACCTCCTTCCTTCCGCATAGCCGCCGGCGGCAGGTAAGCTGATGTTCCTCACTCCTGCGGCGTTATACACAGCGATGTGTGCAGCCGCAGGAGCGAGGAACTACATCGTACCTGTCGCTGCAGCATAATTATGAAAAAGTCGGAGCCTGCAACGATGATACGATAACGACGCTTTTGCGCTCGTTAATCGTATCATCTAGCATTTACACACTACGATCTCGAAAGTGACGCCGGAAGTGCGTCACTTTCGATTTGACCCCAGCGACATCGCATGTGCGATGTTGCAACGTGCAAAGCCACCCTTAGACTATGATTTGGCTTCACAGAAGTACCAAGAAGGCAGCAGATGTGGGGGTCTTTAGTAATCCCCTGGCAGACATGGTATCCAGGAGTGGGATTCAGCCGGTTCTGTCCGATTCGGGTGAACTGGTTATTAAAATAACAGCTGGTTCGCCGAACCGGCAAGAATCAGTGTCGCAACCCAATTCCCTATATTCATTTGTATCGGTGTCTTTAAGACGCCAATACAAATAAAGCCCCGTACCTCCGTGCACACCGCACTTCCGGGTTCAGTGGAGCCAGTTTGCTCTCTGACCCGGCGTCCGGCGGCGTGATGTTGCTGCAGAGGTCACGGCAGCGTGGTGAGATTACCTCACCATGCTACCGCCTGTCAGCATCAGTAAGCAGAGTGCTGCGGAGTAGGATGGAGGAGAGGCCGCCGGCACTTGGAGTAGCTAATCGCTCTGTGAGCCGAAGATACGACTCTGCGGGGGGAGAAGGCCACATGGGACAGGAGCCTGCAGGGGAGAGGAGGCCACATAGGACGGAAGCCTGCAGGGGAGAGGAGGCCACATGGGACGGGAGCCTGCAGGGGAGAGGAGGCCACATGGGATGGGAGCCTGCAGGGGAGAGGAGGCCACATGGGACGGGACCCTGCAGGGGAGAGGAGGCCACATGGGACGGGAGCCTGCAGGGGAGAGGATCTGTATAAGAAAGGTTGTCCGTTCCAATTTGAGCAGGGTTCCTTTAGTAATCATTTTCAAACATTGTAGAAAAACTCTTTCATACAATATGCTAAGTAAATAAGTGACTGACAGTGACTGAAACAACTGGTACTTGATAGGAAAGTGAAGGTATAGGAAGAGTAAGAAGGGGAAAGTTTTCATTATTAATTACTTGTATTTTGTGGTTGAGGAAAGTGCGCAAAAATGGGTGTGGCTAACACAATGGGTGTGGTTACAGAATGGGGCATGGTTTTCAAATCGGCGGGGTTTACAGAGAACCTTTTGTTACCCTGATGGTAACCCATTGATTCCCAACGATCGTGTCATGTAAAGCCATTTAAATGCCACTGTCAGAGATTGACATTGGCATCTAAATGGTTGACAGCAATCGGAGCTCAGCTACAGCCACTATTGTAAGAGAAAGATGGCAGCAATATAACATAAACGGCATCTGCTTCATATTGAATGGACACAGCTTGAGTAGATCTGAACCTGCACCACACAACCTGACTCACTCCATGACAGATATCTCCTAAGGCGTTCAATCATTCAGTAGTTTCTTATATTATACCCCTTTATTAAAGGAAACCTGTCGCCATGAAAACGCAGTACAACCTGCAGGCACCATGTTATAGAGCAGGGGGAGCTGTGAAAAAAGATTTTGTATAACCTGTGTTCTAACCATTTCAACCTCTGCTCTTTCTGGGGTTTTTAGTCTGCTCATGACTTGATGAACAAGTAAAACACTTGTTCATTGGATGATATTACTTTCAAAGGGAATCTGTCATCAGGATTTTACTGTACAAACTATTTATATGTGCATGTAGCTTTCTCAAAGTCCAGCAATACCTTCCCATGGCCAGTCTGTTCCTCCATTACTGAAAAATTAGTGTTTGAATTAATATGCAAATGAGGCTGAGAAGCTGTTGGTAGATCTAAAGCCTCTGTCACTCAGGCTCTATTCACTGCACAGATTGTGAATTAACCCTTTCATGACCGAGCACATACCAGTACGTCCTAAATCATGAAGGTGCGATCACTGCCGGCTGCTACGATGAGCCGACAGCATTCCCTGCACATGTCTGCTAATTTGAACAGCAGACATGTGTGCCTCACAGGCACAGGTGGATCTGTGATCTACCCGCACCTGATAACCCCTTAGATCGCGCTCCCAAAATGTGACAGTGCAATTTAAATGGCCACGGCAGGGAAATAGCCTTTCCCTGCTGCCATGGGAGGCTCTGTGACGTGATCACAGGGAGCCGATGGTTGCCATGGTAGCGATGGGTCTTGTGATGACTTCTGTTGCTATTATGACGTAGTTCCTGTTACAGCCGACAGAGCAGCGGCTGTAACAGGAGAGCAACATTTCTGCTGTTCAGAGATGTGCAGCTCTGATCAACAGAAATGAATCAGTGATCAGACTGCTGATCCTTATAGTTCCCTAGGGGAACTAGTAAAATATAAAAAAAAAGTAAAAACATTTTTATAAAAAAATATTAAAAAAAATATAAACACCCCTAAAAGTTTAAATCACCCCCCATTCGCCCCATTGAAAATTAAAGGGATAAAAAATAAAAAATATACACATATTTGGTATTGTCGCATTCACAAATGCCCAATAAGTTGACATGCCCGCCCCAGGGCTGGGGGACTCAGAACCGGGCCGGACTAGTCCGGGGACGTCAGCTGTGGAGGGGTGCGGTTTCGTGACCCTGGCAGTGTTTTTTGGAGTAAATAGAGGGGGTTTTAAACAAAAGAAAATAAAAAAAAGATTATTTTTTTTTTTGACGACTACGCCACTTACGGTGTGCGGCCAGGTGATTTGGGGCCAGCACTGCAGGTTTCTGCTGGGGCTGATGGAGTTATGCAGCCTGGATGGTTAGAGCCCTCTGTGCACATTTAGCAGTGGATGATGGGGGTTGTAGTGGAAAAGCAGTCTATGTGAGTGCACGCTGTCAAGGAAACAGTCCACACCAGTGTTGTAGTTTAACTTGAGTTGTTTACTTTGCTGTGGTGGTACCTGAACCAGCGGGTGCCGGTCCCAGGTGTATCCGCTCCCCTTGTTCTCCGTGCCAGCTGTGACCTGGGTTGGCTGTCCTCCGTGCACACTTATTGATGGGCTCCCGTGGCCTAGAGCTACTTGGGAACCCCTCTGTTTCTCTCTTGGTCCCATTGCAGGCAGCCTGGACTATTTAAGGGGTTCAGTCCCCGGTCCCCTCTTTGCTGCTTGTGTTCCAGACTTTTTAGGTTGGCAATTGACCCTGGAGATCTTCTCGCCCGGCAGAGTTAAGGCCCCGTCACACTAAGCAACATCGCTAGCAACATCGCTGCTAACGAACAACTTTTGTGACGTTGCTAGCAATGTTGCTGTGTGTGACATCCAGCAACAACCTGGCCCCTGCTGTGAGGTCGTTGGTTGTTGCTGAATGTCCTGGGCCATTTTTTAGTTGTTGCTGTCCCGCTGTGAAGCACAGATCGCTGTGTGTGACAGCGAGACAGCAACAACTAAATGTGCAGGCAGCAGGAGCCGGCTTCTGCGGAGGCTGGTAACCAATGTAAACATCGGGTAACCAAGAAGCCCTGTCCTTGGTTACCCGATATTTACCTTTGTTACCAGCCTCCTCCGCTCTCACTGTCAGTGCCGGCTCCTGCTCTGTGCACATGTAGCTGCAGCACACATCGGGTTAATTAACCCGATGTGTGCTGTAACTAGGAGAGCAGGGAGCCAGCGCTAAGCATTGTGCGCTGCTCCCTGCTCTGTGCACATTTAGCTGCAGCACACATCGGGTAATTAACCCGATGTGTGCTGTAACTAGGAGAGCAAGGAGCCAGCGCTAAGCATTGTGCGCTGCTCCCTGCTCTGTGCACATTTAGCTGCAGCACACATCGGGTAATTAACCCGATGTGTGCTGTAACTAGGAGAGCAAGGAGCCAGCGCTCAGTGTGCGCTGCTCTCTGCTCTCTGCACGTGTAGCTCAGTGCGGTGGTAACCAAGGTAAATATCGGGTTGGTTACCCGATATTTACCTTAGTTACCAAGCGCAGCATCTTCCACGCGGCGCTGGGGGCTTGTCACTGGTTGCTGATGAGCTCACCAGCAACTCGTGTAGCGACGCTCCAGCGATCCCTGCCAGGTCAGGTTGCTGGTGGGATCGCTGGAGCGTCGCAGTGTGACATCTCACCAGCAACCTCCTAGCAACTTACCAGCGATCCCTATCGTTGTTGGGATCGCTGGTAAGTTGCTTAGTGTGACTGGACCTTTAACAGCTGACCATAAAGTGTCCCACTGTCCTAGGGTCTGCACCCCGCCTTGTGCTGAGTCCCGTGAACCTTGGTTCCGAACTTACACAGGCTCTCTGTGTTTCCTGGAGTCTGCTGCTTCCACAGGTAACCCACGGTGCCTGGAGTCCCGTTCCGTACTCCACAGTTCTCACTCCTTTTACAACCCTCTATTCTCACTGCAGGTCTTTTCAGTACTTTCCACTTTCTAATACTTCAGATTACTACTCCTCTCCTCCTCTCTCCTTCACTTCCTTCTCCTCAGACTTTCTAACAGACTCTCCTGACTGAGACTGCTTCCTTCTTTACCTCATTTTGACTGACTTCTCCTGACTGACTGCACACCACTTTCTCCCGCCTTTTCCAACTGACCACTGGCCCATCCCCCTCGCTGGGTCTCTCCCTGCAGGCTGGGTGGTACTATCCAATCAGTGCCCTCCCCTTTTACCTGTTGCTAGGCAGTCTCCAAGGTTGGTGTTGGGATTGTGTGTGTGAGGCCTGAAGGTGCTGGTGTGTTTACTCTGGCACGGATATTCCGGGGTTTGGGTTTTCATGGGTTACATTTGTGGCACCTGGTACCGCAGGGGTGCTACACTATCAAAATATAAAATCAATTAACCTGATTGGTAAATGGTGCAAAAAACTTCCAAATGCCAAAATTACATTTTTTGGTTGTTGCAAATTTTGTGCAAAATGCAATAACAGGCGATCAAAATGTACCATCTGCACAAAAATGGTACCATTCAAAACGTGAGCTCGAGATGCAAAAAATAAGCTGTCACTGAGCCCCATGTCCCAAAAATGAGAATACTACGAGTTGCGGAAAATGGCGCAAAAAGTGCACCACTTTTTTGGAGAAACTTCTGAATTTTTTTTAATAAAGTAAACCTATACATATTTATTGTCTACGAACTCGTACCGACCTGAGGCATCACACTGACACATCAGTTTTACCATATAGTGAACACAGTGAATAAAATACCCCAAAAAACATCGTTCAATTGCACTTATTTTTGCAATTATCCTGCATTTGGAATTTTTTTGCCGTTTTCCACTACACTATATGGTAAAACGCATGGTTTCATTTAAAAGTGCAACTTGTCCTGCAAAAACAAAGTCCTTTTATGGCAAGATTGACAGAAAAATAAAAAATTTACGGCTCTCTGCAGACAGGGAACAAAAAGAAAACACAGAAAATGGCCTGGGGGTAAAGGGGTTAATGTGATCAAAGGCAGATTAGACAATTGGAGTAAATTTATAAAGGCACAAATATGTCCTAGAAAATGCCAGGCTGTGTGGTATTGTACTATAATACTTTATGCCTAAATAAAGGCATTGTAATAATTGTCATCATATATAGTAATGATACAATAAGTCAGGATATTGAATGCTGCATGCTCTGTGAGCCTAAGCATTTACAATTTAGAGAATTGCTGATTGGCAGAAGAGTTGCGCCATCTAGTGGATATTTCCACAATAAAGTAAAGACGATTTAAGCTGCATTTGGAAATAGGATTGTAAAAGACTGAAATATTAAAAAGAAATGCAGATTTGAAGACTTTAGCAACTATAATGTAAACACTCAGAATTTTCGAGATCATAAACACCCCCAGTCCAATAGTGTCTGCAAAATGCCATTACTAGAAAGATTGTCCTTTCTTAATACTTTTGACCTATACAAGCCATGAACATCTTTATTTCTATTGCTCCTTTACTATAAAATAAAAAAGCAGACTTGCCCAGATGGAACAAACTTCCTTTGTAGTAGTTTGAAAGAATCAATTCCATCAAAATAAATATTCTCCCAATATCTCATGCAATAAGAATGGGAAACAAAAAGCGCAATAGGGTCTTATCAAAATAAATAAGGTGACATGCAGGGATATCTTGCTCACCTTGCTAACCAAAACACAGAAATCGTATTGTCATTGTCGTAGCTGTCAAAGCTACTGCAGAATCCACAGACCGAAAGGCCAAGAACTGAGAGGATGAAGGGGAAAAGGTAACTCGTTATTTTTCTGAAGTAGTTTGAAAAAGTTTCAAACGCGTCCACAATAAATCCTATCAATGTATCCTGTCTTCTGCTCTTAACGTCCATAGCAGCATGGAGAAACCACGTTTTTCCCTTCATCCTGACAATATCTAATGCAAGCACTACCGATCCCCATAATCAAGTGACGCGGGCGGAGGAGGGGACGCTGCGCTCTCCCACTGCTCGGGTCCGGCCGCTGCTGCTGCTTCTGCTGCTCGGTGGTGGCTCGAGCGGTGGGCCGGATCCCGGGGACTCGAGCGGCGTTCCTCGCCCGTGAGTGAAAAGGGATTGGGATTGATTGTGGGGATTTGGATATTGTCCGTGACGCCACCCACGGTTGTGGTGATATTGGTGACACCACCGCTGCTCTGGACGGGGATCCCGGGAGCGGTGACAGGGAGCAGCTTTGTTGTTAGTTCTCCCCTTCGTGGGTAGGGGGTTGGTTGTCCCGGGGCCCGGTGATGGGGTAGGGATGGACGACAGGCGGGTGACAGGGCCTGGTGAGGTGCAGGGTCGCGGGGGCAGCGCTGTGCCGCACGGCACGGTGGTACTCACTCAGCCAATGATGAGGACACAGTTCTCGGTAAAACACACGGCTGGATGGACGGGTCCCACAGACGGCTGCGGTGTTGTTTCTCCCGGCAGGTTGATGGTGACTGCCTTTCCCTGCACCCATGTACGTACTGCAAACGGTTCCAATGGGTTCCCACCGGTAACCCGCTCCCCAGCTTTGGATATGGGCTGGAGGAGCCCCTTTTGCCCGCAGGTGCTGGCCCTGGGAACTTTAGCCTTGGCGGTGACTGTGTTTCCCTCTCTCGGTTGAACGGTTGCCTTCTGTTGGGACTTGGCTGCTGGGAAACCCAGGAGGTTCCCTTCGCTAACGAATTTGGCAAATTCACGGCGACTCCTAGCCTTGCCGGGGTCCGTAAGGCCCTGCCAGATGGTGCTGACTTTTCTCTTTGTGTACCGGTCCGGTACCGCCGGGCCACCGCCCATCCAGGGTCCTTACGGTAAACTCCGATAGGCCACTCCTGCAGACGGTCACCACCATCTGCCAACCTTGCTGATCCGTCCGGGCCACACACCCGGACCAACTTCAGTCTGCTCAACTGCCACTTTTCTTCCTTCCACCTTCACCTCCAAAACTAATCTGTCTGTTTTCCCGCCTCCAGGACTGCAAACTCCTCGGTGGGCGGGGCCAACCGCCTGGCCCACCCCCTGGTGTGAACATCAGCCCCTGGAGGAAGGCAACAAGGGTTTTGTGTCTGACCTCGGTGTGCCTGCTGGGAGTGTGGGGTGTGTTGGTGTTGTTCTCTGTGGCCCCTGGCTTGTCCAGGGCGCCACATTCCCCCTTAGTTAAATGCAGACCGTCCGCGGGCTGCCCGTCCATCACCGGTTTTATTTTCACAAACTGGAAAATATAGAAAAAACGGTAACACATTACAATTAAAATAACATCTTCCCACATCGGGAGGTACTCTTACTTAAACGTTGCGAAACGGTTATGGCTTCCGCTCTCTCCCACCCAAGCAACCTGGCCCTGATGCTGCCCCTAAGCAAACAGGCAGCACCCCTTGACCCCAGTCCAGCACAAGTTGCCCGAGCGGGTTCTGTCCTTTTCAGGGGACCCATGTCCATGGGGAACCCCTGAAACCTCCAGAGGATCGCCACCAGTTCCGGTGGTGGCTGGGCCCCAGCCTGCTCCACTGCGGGCCCTTCCTCCAATCTGCCTCTCCGGAGGCGGTAACGGTAGAAGCCACAACAACCTTTTTATTTACAAGCCACTAGTTTGTGGTTGCCCTGCTAGTTCTCGGGCCTGTTCGTAGTAGTTTCTACGCATAACTTGCAAACAGTCCCCACGGGGACAACAGTGCTTCGTAGCCAACGGGCTACCACAAACAAAACTGTAGGGTCCCGACGGAGACTTGCCGTAGGGTCCCAACGGGGACTGTCAGCTGGGTCCCAGGGGCCATCCACAACACCTGGCTCCGGTACAGCTTCCTCCTGCAGCTTTCCCACAGTCCACCATTGAACAGCACGAGCCCCCAACGCCACCCTCACACAGGGGTGACACTGTCCCACAGGACTCCATTTTCAGCTGCCGATGATGCGGGTACGACTGCTCCTCCAACCGGACTCGTTAGCCTTGAGGGCCGTCTGGAACGTCAGCAGAGTTCCAATGGGGACCGACAGCAAGGTAACCGGGAACCGCTACCATGCTCTAACTTTTCTATCTTAATCAGCAATCCCGCGGCGCAGCTGTCTTTGCTGCCGCTCCCGGTGCGGAGCACTTTCTGCTTGCTCCGGTTCAGTCGGGGTGGGGGATGGGCCCAGCCGGAGTCCCCCCGTGCCGGCTACGACCGGTACCTTCGGTAATGAGGGACCCCGCTGTGACATGGCCTGCTCTGCCTCCTGGCAGCTGCATCCCCGCCGTGCCTCCGGTGCATCTTTGCTGACGGGCTCAGCCTTCGGCTTCTTCCATGGAAGCGGATCAGGGCGGTCACAGGCTTCTGCTGCAGGTCGGTCCGTCGGGGCGGATTGGCAGGGTACCGCTACCGGTGGTGGTGGTAGCGGGCCTAGTGGCGGGGCAGCAGCAGCCAACACGGGTAGCGGGGGAGGTAGCAGGGCGAGCGGGTATGGACCGGGTCCCTCGGCCACGATGACCGACCCACTAGGGGTACAGGGGCTTGGGTCACTTACCCTCCCTTCTAAGACTCCTTCCACCTCGCGTCTCCGTATGGCCGCCACCACTTCCACCATGTCGGCCTCCCACTCCTCCAGGAGGAGCTGCATGCGGACCTGCAGACGGCTGCTTAGCTGGACGGTCCGGACTTCCACCCACGCTGCGGGGCCAGGCGCGGGGACCACGGTGTTGTCGGTCGGACTCAGCATCTTTAGCAGCGGCCTCTTCCAGGAACCAGTCAATGGCCGCAGGGTCCTGGCGTCCCTGCTTCTATAGCCGCGGGCTACATGCGGCCAGACGCCATCAGTCCCCCTTAGTCTTTTTTCCGGCTCCTCCTCTACAGGGGCGGGGTTTTGGCCTTCGCGCCTCTACTACTCGAGGAGTCGCTCGAGCGGGAATTCTTCGCGGTTTTCAAATTTTCCGGCCGGACACCTCCTGCGGTCACACAAGGCGCACTTCCACCAGTCGGTAGAACGGTAGGATCCTGTTCGTGACGCCAAGTTGTCGCGGGCGAAGGAGGGGACGCTGCGCTCTCCCACTGCTCGGGTCCGGCCGCTGCTGCTGCTGCGGCTGCTGCTCGGTGGTGGCTCGAGCGGTGATCCGGATCCCGGGGACTCGAGCGGCGTTCCTCGCTTGTGAGTGAAAAGGGATTGGGATTGATTGTGGGGATTTGGATATTGTCCGTGACGCCACCCACGGTTGTGGTGATATTGGTGACACCACCGCTGCTCTGGACGGGGATCCCGGGAGCGGTGACAGGGAGCAGCTTTGTTGTTAGTTCTCCCCTCCGTGGGTAGGGGGTTGGTTGTCCCGGGGCCCGGTGATGGGGTAGGGATGGACGACAGGTGGGTGACAGGGCCTGGTGAGGTGCAGGGTCGCGGGGGCAGCGCTGTGCCGCACGGCACGATGGTACTCACTCAGCCAATGATGAGGACACAGTTCTCGGTAAAACACACGGCTGGATGGACGGGTCCCACAGATGGCTGCGGTGTTGTTTCTCCCGGCAGGTTGATGGTGACTGCTTTTCCCTGCACCTATGTACTGTAAACGGTTCCAATGGGTTCCCACCGGTAACCCGCTCCCCAGCTTTGGATATGGGCTGGAGGAGCCCCTCTTGCCCGCAGGCGCTGGCCCTGGGAACTTTAGCCTTGGCGGTGACTGTGTTTCCCTCTCTCGGTTGGACGGTTGCCTTCTGTCGGGACTTGGCTGCTGGGAAACCCAGGAGGTTCCCTTCGCTAACGAATTTGGCAAATTCACGGCGACTCCTAGCCTTGCCGGGGTCCGTAAGCCCCTGCCAGATGGTGCTGACTTCTCTTTGTGTACCGGTCCGGTACCGCCGGGCCACCGCCCGTCCACGGTCCTTACGGTAAACTCCGATAGGCCACTCCTGCAGACGGTCATCACCGTCTGCCAACCTTGCTGATCCGTCCGGGCCACACACCCGGACCAACTTCAGTCTGCTCAACTGCAACTTTTCTTCCTTCCACCTTCACCTCCAAAACGAATCTGTCTGTTTTCCCGCCTCCAGGACTGCGAACTCCTCGGTGGGCGGGGCCAACCGCCTGGCCCACCCCCTGGTGTGAACATCAGCCCCTGGAGGAAGGCAACAAGGGTTTTGTGTCTGACCTCGGTGTGCCTGCTGGGAGTGTGGGGTGTGTTGGTGTTGTTCTCTGTGGCCCCTAGCTTGTCCAAGGCGCCACACAAGCATTTCTTATAAACTTCTTGAGGGCAGGCTCGGAGACTAGACGTAGCTTACAAATCATTGATTAAATCCATTACCTGTGGGGACATTGCTGGACATCACAATGTATTACAAAGCGTCACTATTGACATAAATCCTCAATTGGTTTCATCATGAAAAAAGATAAACAATGTCTAAACCTTCAGAAAGAGGCCTGGCAATCAGACCCCTCTACTGTGGATGAATCATTTCCACATGCGCCCTACACTATCTAAAATCCTGAACACCTTCACTGTGCTCAAATAGGACAGTATCTTAGCCCTCCTGGATTTATCATCCAACCCTAGTTCACTCACCCCAGTGTTAATAACTCTGCTTTATGTGTTGGTTTTGGGCCGTTACATATTTTGGGCCTAATTAGATTAGAGGATTCTCAAGTTAGGCAATTTATGCAATCAGGGATGGTGAAACCCCACACTGCTTTCCCGGGGACAATGGTTAATGAAAGCTTGCGGTTCTCCTGCCCTCCTTCGCTATTCTCCACGTGCCTCCTGTGTCTGACTGACAGGTCACTCTTATTTTAGTAACCTGCTTTTGTGGCGCCCTGGACTAGCCAGGTAGCCACAGACAAAACACCCCCACCCCCCCCACCCCCGGACAGTTACATTAGTCAGATACAAAACCCTTGTTGCCTCCCTCAAGGGTCTGATGTCCACACCAGGTGGGGCGGAGCCAGGTGGTTGGCCCCGCCCACCGAGGAGTTCAAAGGTCTGGTGGCGGGAAAAAGAGGTCAGATAGAGTCAGGAGGTGAAAGTGAGAGGTCACGTACTGCGAGTGTCTGGGTTGGAGCCCAGGCACTGAGAGCAAGGTTGGCAGACGGTGGTAGCCATCTGCAGGAGTTGGTGGAACTCCGCAGAGCCGTAAGGACCGGGGCTGGGCGGTGGCCCACCGGTACCGGACCGGGGAACGGAGTGAAGCTAAGCACACAGGCAGGGCCATCGGACCCCGACCAGGCTTGGAGCCGCCGACAATAGTCAAATCCGAATGTGACAAGAACCCCCGGGGTTCCCTAACAACCAAGTTCCGATTGAAGGCAACCGCTCACACCGTGAGGACATACAGCCACCGCCACTGGCTAGAAGTCCAAGGGCCAGCGCCTGCGGGCAAAACGGGCTCCTCCGGTATCTGTACACTGGGGAGCGGACTACCGTTGGGAAGCCATTGGAGTCATCACAGTACACAAAGGTGCAGGGAGAGACAGCCACCATCACCTGTCTGGGGAGAGACACAGCAGCCGGCTGCGGGACCCGTCCATCCAGCCGTTTCGTTTACCGGAGACTTTGTGCATCTCTTGCTGAGTGAGTACACCTGTGCCATCCGGCATCGCGCCGCACTGTCCCTGCAACCCTGCACCTCACCGACCCTGCCTCCCCGTCACACCACCGGGCCCCGGGACCACCAACACTACCCATGGAGGGGGAAAACAACATCCCAGCTGCTCCCTACCATCGCTCCTGGGATTCCCGTCACCAGCAGTGGTGGTGCCCATCTTCACCACAACCCATGGGTGGCGTCACGGACTAAATCCCCAAACAAATCACCCCCTTTTCACTCACGGGCGAGGAGCGCCGCTCGAGTCCCCGGATCCGGCCCATCGCTCGAGCCACCGAGCAGCAGCAGCAGCGCTGGACCTGAGCGTTAGCGAGCGCAGCGCCCCGCCGCCCACGACAACTTGGCGTCACGAACAGGATAGAACCGATCTACTTACCAGCAGAAGTGCGCCTCGTGGTCTCCGCCGGCGGTGTCCGGCTGAAAAATTTGAAGCGCCGCCATCTTTGGCGCGAAGATTTCCCGCTCGAGCGTCTTCCCTGAGCAGGGAAGGCGTGAAAAGCGAAGCCCCGCCCCAACAAGCGATAGTGCTAAAGAGAACCAAGGAGGGACGGGAAAAAGATGTCTGCGCCCAACAGAGCCATCGGAGGAGTGGCGGTCGCAGCCGCAGCAGCGCCCGTAGACGGAAACAGGATAGCCCATGCTCCGGGCGCAAGAGCGGGGGAGGCCGCGGGCCCAGCGGTCGCCCAGGTGATGCTGTTCTCCCTGCCCTATGTGCCCGGTGCTACCTGGCTACCGCAGTACGATGGGAAGCCTGATGCTTTGCAGGTGTTCCGGAAAAAGATTAGCCGGTCCTCGATTTATATCCCTTGACTAACAGGCAACGGGCAGCGGTAGTGCTAGGGCAGCTAACCGGCGTGGCTGAGCAGGAGACGGAGACCTGGACCGACGCGGACCGGGCCTCAGTGACTACCATTTTCAAGAAACTACAAGTCGCTTTTGAGACCCGCACGGAAGCGGAGCTGCAGATGCAGTTTTAGCAGTGTCGACAGCGTTCTGCGGACAATATAAGAGACTATGCCCTGCGTCTGCAAACAGCTCTCCGTACGCTGAAGAGGGTGGACACTATTAATGATGCGGATAGCAATAAGATGCTAGTGGAACAATTCCTGCAAGGGCTGGAGTCTGCGGAAGACCGCAAACAGCTATGGCTGTGGGCCCTAGAACACCCCAATCTGGACTTTGCAGTGTTGAAGGAGCAGGCCATCAAGGCCCTGCAGGCCCCAACGCCAGACGCTCCTGAGGCGGCCCCATAGCCGGCTGAAACTGCTCCCATCACGGTGGCACCTCCTCTCCCGGCTCTACCGGCCCCTGCAGCGCCAGTCGGGATGATGGAGGAGCTAGCTGCCTAGGTCCGCCGCATGGATGGAAACCTAGCCAAGATCCTCGCCGCACTCCAGCTTCCGACTAGAGTCAAGCCCCCAGGGAGGATCCAGCTCGCCGACAGTCTGGAGGACGTCCCCTGGATGCAGCGGAGAAGGACCAATGACTCACGGTATGGGCCTCCTATTTGTTACAGGTGCAGCAAGCCTGGCCACTACTCTAGGCGGTGCCCGTTAAACGAGCAACCCCTGGGGCCAAGGGCCAATCCTCAGGAGTAGACACCAATGGCCCCCCCGATTGGTGAGATCGGTACGTCGGAGCTCGCCCCATCATCCCTCTGGCAGTGGACGGCATCCCGCTCATGGACCTCTTGGACACAGGATCACAGGTAACCACTATACCATATACACTGTACCAGCAGTATTGGGGTACTGACGAACTTGCCCCCTCTGATGATAGCCTGACCCTTGTCGCAGCTAATGTACTCCCTCTAACCCAAGTGGGATACAAACAAGTGACCCTGACCGTGTGACGTGCGGACTTAAAGGACCAAGGGATGATTGTGGTGATGAATGAACCCAGTGACCATAACCCAAAAGTAATCCTAGGGACCAATGTGATGGAGCATTGTATGAGTGAGGTGCTGAGTCTGTTGCAGCAGTTGGCCGCCACAGCAGGAGGAGGCAGACAGATGGCTGTGCAGCGTGAGATCCGGGCCCTTCTGTATCGGCAGCAAGTGAACTCAACTGGTGGAGAGATTGGTGGAGTAAGGGTGATGGATGTGGCCCCCTTGGTAGTGCCACCCCGAAGTGAGATGATGATTTGGTGCAGGGCAGCAGTAGGCCCCCAGGGCGCGACTACCCGGCGATAGTGGAACCCACGCATTCTGAACACTGGCCCACAGTGATGGCAGCCAGAGGGGTGGTTGACGTTAAAAAGGGGAGAGTGCCTGTAAGAGTACTAAATTGTGGAGAGGAGGAAGTCAGGCTCCCCCGTTACGCTACCCTTGCCAAGTTGCTCACCCTAGACCCTCACACCATTCACAAAGCCGTCCCTCCTACCTCAGCCTCCCCTGCCAGTAACCATCCACCCCCTGAACAGTTAGAGGAGTGGTGCCAGGAACTACACGTAGGCACTGACGCCACACCCACGCATCATAAAGAGGGGGTATACAGGGTGGTACAAGAGTATGAACAGGTTTTCAGCAAACACCCGTTAGATTTCGGGAGGATTAAGGGGGTTCAACACCATATCCCTACAGGCCTACATCCACCCATCAAAGAGAGGTATAGGCCCATTCCGCTGGCACACTATCAATGCGCCAAAGATATGTTGAGGAACATGAAGGAGGCAGGGGTCATTCGGGATAGTTGTAGTCCCTGGGCATCCCCACTGGTGCTGGTAAAGAAGAAGGACGGCACCATGAGGATGTGTGTGGATTACCGGAAGATCAACCAGATCACACATAAAGATGCCTATCCTCTCCCTCGTATCGAAGAGTCGCTAGCTGCACTGAGAACTGCTAACTTCTTCTCTACCCTTGACCTTACTAGCGGGTACTGGCAGGTAGCGGTCGCACCAGAGGACCATGAGAAGACTGCATTCGCCACTCCCATGGGACTCTGCGAGTTCAACAGCATGCCGTTCGGGCTGTGCAATGCCTCTGGAACCTTCCAACGGCTCATGGAGTGTTGCCTGGGACATCTCAATTTCGAAACGGTCCTACTGTACCTGGACGATGTGATCGTGTATTCACAGACGTACGAGGCCCACCTGGAACATCTGGCTGAAGTGTTCGCGTCCCTAGCCAAATATGGGATGAAACTGAAGCCCTCTAAGTGCCACCTACTGAAACCCAGGGTGCAGTACCTCGGACATGTGGTGGGCGCGGAAGGCGTCGCCCCAGACCCCGAAAAGATCACTGCCATTCAGGACTGGCCGAGGCTGACCACGGTGAGAGAGGTGAGACAGTTCCTGGGCATGGTGGGCTACTATCGCCGTTTCATTAAGGGATGCACGAAGATGGCTGCACCTATGCAAGACCTCCTCGTGGGACAGGCCAAGGGCGGCAGAGCCCCGGGACCCCCGTTGGTGTGGGAAGAGAAGCATGAAGAATCCTTCCGCCAGCTGAAGACGGCCTTGACCGGGGAAGAAATCCTGGCGTACCCCGACTACAGCCTCCCATTCATCCTCTACACTGATGCCAGTAATGTAGGCTTGGGAGCAGTCCTGTCCCAGGTCCAGAACGGAAGGGAAAAAGTGATCGCATACGCCAGCAGAAAACTCCGGCCCACAGAAAGGTACCCTGAGAATTACAGCTCCTTCAAGCTCGAGTTCCTAGCGCTGGTGTGGGCCATTACCGAGCGGTTCCGCCATTACCTCGCAGCAGCAAAGTTCACCGCCTATACCAGGGTTCCCCAACTCCAGTCCTCGAGGGCCGCCAACAGTGCATGTTTTCAGGATTTCCTTAGCATTGCATGGGTGTTGGAATCATCAACTGTGCAGGTGATTAAATTATCACATGTGCAATACTAAGGAAATCCTGAAAACATGCACTGTTGGCGGCCCTCGAGGACTGGAGTTGGGGACCCATGGCCTATACGGACAATAATCCGTTAACCCATCTGGACACGGCCAAGCTGGGTGCGTTGGAGCAGTGGTGGGTGGCCAGGCTGTCTAACTATGAATTCACTATCATGTACCGAGCCAGCTGCAAGAACATCAACGCGGATGCGCTTTCCCGGATACCCCACCTGCCGGATCAGAAGACGATGACCTCGAAGAAATCGAGTTGCCCGCGTTCCACCAGCCACTGGTCAAGAAGTTGCATGTCACGCAGCAACAGGTGAGCTTGGACCCGCTACCCAGTCAGGGATGGCGAGAAGCCCAGGACCAAGCGCCTGCCGTCTAATTGGTCAAGACCATGATTGAACAAGGCTCTGCTGGAATGGACTCTGCCGCTCCGCCCGAGGCCCAATGGCTGTGGAAGGAACGAGCCTGGCTGCACCTGTCCCAGGGGAAGCTGTTTCAGGAACTGATCAACCCGAAGACTCATGAGAAGGTTCGCCAGCTGGTGGTTCCTCAGGCTAACGTGCCCGCAGTTCTACAAGCTTACCATGACGGTGCCGGGCACTTTGGGTGGAAGAAGCTGGAGATGCTGTTGAGAGAGCGGTTGTATTGGAGTGGGATGCGGGAGTCTGTAGAGGCTTGGTGCTGAGAGTGTGGTCCCTGTGAACTGAGAAGGGACGAAGCCAGCCAGAAGGCCCCTCTACGACCAATCATTACCCATCAACCGCTGGAGTTGGTTGCTCTGGACCACGTCAAGCTCACCCCTAGCCGAAGTGGGTACACCTACGCCCTGACCATCGTAGACCACTATTCGAGATTCATGGTGGTTGTCCCAGTCAAAGATCTGACCGGCCGTACCGCGGCTAGAGCATTCCAGGCCTACTTTTTCCGATCGCACAGATACCCGGAGAGGGTACTTACGGACCAGGGGTCAGCCTTTGAAGCAGAGGTGTTTCAAGAATTCTGCCAATTGTATGGTTGTAAGAAGATCAGGACCACCCCATACCATGCCCAGACTAATGGGATGTGTGAGAAGATGAACCACCTGGTCCTGGATCTCCTCAAGGTGATACCGTTGGAAGAGCGGAACTTGTGGCCCGAAAAGCTGCCTGATCTGATAGACATGTACAATAACATTACCTGTAGCTCTACCAAATGCACACCAGCGTATCTGATGAGAGCCCGACCGGGCCGGTTGCCGGTGGACCTGGAAATGGACTTGGAAGCTCCAGAGGCCCTTCCCTCGACTGCTGACTGGGACACCCAGCAGAGAGCGCAGTACCGACAGGTCCAGGAGTACGTGGAAAAGAACCTGTGTCGGAGCCGGGAACAGCAAGAACAGTGCTTCAACAAGCGGGCTCCAGCTGGTCCCTTTAAGCCTGGGGATGTAGTGCTAAAACGAAAAAGAAGAACCCATAAGCTTGACGACCAGTGGGAGAAAACCCTGTATGTCATACAACCCACTGAATGGGAGAATGAGAAGGCCTACCAGATTAGTCGTGACCAGAGGAAGACTTCGGCCACAGTTTCCAGGGACCACCTGAAGAGGTGTCCACCTCCATTGAGGGTGGCAGCTGAAGTCCCGGCCCCCAGACCAACCGGGGAGAAAGAAAAAGAGGTGATCCACACAGTGATGGGTGATTTTCCAGCGGACTGGCCTACGCAGAACGACGCAGTGATTATTCCGGTAATAATGTTCCCACAACATGTGGAAGAAACGGAGACGGAAACGTCCGCCAGTGAGCCACTCGAACAGGCGCCCAGGGACGCACCTCTACCCCCTCCCCTTGGGTCTCCACTTGCCATACCGGCCATAAGGGAAGAGGAACTGACTGTCTCCTCTGTCCCCTTGCCCTCCACTGATAACATTGGGCCCAGAAGGTACACACGCCCCAACCTAGGTCGACCCCCACTTAGGTACAGGGAAACTACCATCTAGGGGTGTCGTATGTCAATTGTGTAAATATGTGAGTGAATGAAAACTAATCAATCCGAAAAATCACCAGATTACCTTCCGAGAAGAGAACCGTCCCCGTTGGGACTGGAGTTGCCCCCTGTTGTTAAGTTAACTCCCCATACTCACATGAGAAACTGCTCATGGACATGGCCGAGAATTCGCAGGCCACCCACGAACTTGTGGGCCTGTAAATAATGTTGTGGGATGGATACCGTTGCCGCCTCCGGAGAGGCAGATTGGAGGAAGGGCCCGCAGCAGAGCAGGCTGGGGCCCGGCCACCACCAGGACCGGTGGCCATCCTCCGGGGGTCAGGGGTTCCCCTTGGACATGGGGTCCCCTGAAGTGACAGTCGGGTGCAGGTTACCGTACCCGTTCCCACTCGGGCAGCCTGAACCTGGACTGGGGTCAAGGGGTGCTGCCCACTTCCTAGGGGCAGCATCAGCGCTAGGTTGCTTGGGTGGGAGAGCGGAAGACATCCGTCCGTCAGTATTAAAAATGTTTTATATGTGCAACGTTTAAAGTGACCAGAACAATGCTTATGTTGATATGTTTACCGTTTACATGTTATTTATATTTTTACAGTTGAAAAATAAAACCGGTGATGGACGGGCAGCCCGTGGATGGTCTGCATTTCACCAAGGGGGAATGTGGCGTCCTGGACTAGCCAGGTAGCCACAGACAAAACACACACACACACCCCCACCCCCGGACAGTTACATTAGTCAGACACAAAACCCTTGTTGCCTCCCTCCAGGGTCTGATGTCCACACCAGGTGGGGCAGAGCCAGGCGGTTGGCCCCGCCCACCGAGGAGTTCACAGGCCTGGAGGCGGGAAAAAGAGGTCAGATAGAGTCAGGAGGTGAAAGTGAGAGGTCACGTACTGCGAGTGTCTGGGTTGGAGCCCAGGCACTGAGAGCAAGGTTGGCACACGGTGGTGGCCATCTGCAGGAGTTGGTGGAACTCCGCAGAGTCGTAAAGACCGGGGCTGGGCGGTGGCCCACCGGTACTGGACCGGGGAACGGAGTAAAGCTAAGCACACAGGAAGGCCATCAGACCCCGACCAGGCTTGGAGCCGCCGACAATAGTCAAATCCGAATGTGTCAGGAACCCCCGAGGTTCCCTAACAACCCAGTCCCGATTGAAGGCAACCGCTCACACCGTGAGGACATACAGCCACCGCCACCGGCCAGAAGTCCAAGGGCCAGCGCCTGCGGGCAAAACGGGCTCCTCCGGTATCTATACACCGGGGAGCGGACTACCGTTGGGAAGCCATTGGAGTCATCACAGTACACAAAGGTGCAGGGAGAGACAGCCACCATCACCTGTCCGGGGAGAGACACAGCAGCCGGCTGCGGGACCCGTCCATCCAGCCGTTTGGTTTACCGGAGACTTTGTGCATCTCTTGCTGAGTGAGTACACCCGTGCCATCCGGCACCGCGCCGCGCTGTCTCTGCAACCCTGCACCTCACCGACCCTGCCTCCCCGTCACACCACCGGGCCCCGGGACCACCAACCCCTACCCACGGAGGGGGGAAAACAACATCCCAGCTGCTCCCTACAATCGCTCCCGGGATCCCCGTCACCAGCAGCGGTGGTGCCCATCTTCACCACAACCCGTGGGTGGCGTCACGGACTAAATCCCCAAACAAATTACCCCCTTTTCACTCACGGGCGAGGAGCGCCGCTCGAGTCCCCGGATCCGGCCCATCGCTCGAGCCACCGAGCAGCAGCAGCAGCAGCGCCGGACCCGAGCGTTAGCGAGCGCAGTGCCCTGCCGCCCGCGACACTTTCCCTTCCAAGATCTCTCGCCTGCGCTGTTAATGCCGGGGGTGGTGTTGCTACAGTAAGGTACTCATGATGTCACAAGTGTTTCAAACTGCGCATCCTATCACAGAGGAACTATCTGTTTTTATACTAAAAGCCCCTGTACACATTACACAAAAGTCAGCTGCACCCACAGATATTAGTGAGATCGTCCAATAATCTAATACTTTTCATGACTATCCTTAGTTCTAATATTTAAAATATGTGACACCAGGGATGAATATTACTATTTGTCCTTCGTAATGTGTAAATGATCCCCAAACAATAAATGATTCCATATCTAACTTGAAATTGCACTCCATTTTGAGCCTCACCTATGAAGTACGCCATTTTTTTCAACTTATTTACTTTTGCTGGTATTTTTTAGTGAAAAATGTAAGTATTGGAGGGGATGCACTTACTCTCTGACTCATTCCTTTACTTGGGGCTAAGAGTTCATCGGGGGTAGGGGAGGCACCATCACCACCAAAATACCTAGTCCTGGACCTGCCCACAGTCATTTTTCTTGAGAAACCTGATATCATATGCATACAACTGTCTTCTCCTTTCCACCTAAATCCACTTCTCTATGGAGGTGCCAAAACATCCAATCCACAAGAATTGTGTAAGGGTTTCTTCAATTTCACACAAATCTTCCATCTCTTGCAAATTCTAGGAGAAAAATTATAAAATTCTGTCCAGGTGGTACAAATCCACAGCCTTACTCCATTCCTTTTATCCACTATGCTCAGATCTCTGTTGCAGATGGGGGAAAGAGAGAGGTACACATGTGCCGCACCCACGCCCGCAGCAACCGGGCTGCTCGGATCCGGACCCGCTGAGTGGCTCGAGGGATCCTCCAGACCCGGGGGTCACGCGGACACGCCGAATAAAAGGGGGGACGTAGTTGTACGGCCTTGGCCGTATTCGGTTCGTGACGCCACCCACGGTGTGTGGTGAAGTGGGACACCACCGCTGCTGCTGTGGGATACCCGGGGGAGATGTAGTGGCAGCCGGATGTTAACCCCTCCGTGGGTAGGGATGGTTACCCCGGGACACAGTGTCTCTGTGCAGGGTATGGCGATCGCAGGGGCTTGCATGCCCGGATGGACCAGGGGAACTTTGGTTACTCACAATTGAATTAATCACACGAGTCTTTTGGTAAACGAAGGTGCTGGTGGCCGGCCGCCACGGCTGGTTCTACTCTGGTCCCTCACCCGGGCTGGTTGTCGCCGTCTTTTACTCTGCTGTAGATGTGGTTGTGTGTTTAGACTTCCCGGTGTGGAACACGGGAGTCCGCTCCCAGCTTTCTGTGTGCCTGAGGAGCTGTGCCCACTGACGCTGACCCGTGGGATCTATGGGCCCTGGCAGTTGCCCTATCCCTCTCTGTGGGTGGTTGTCTGCTTTTGGGACTTTGGTTGGGACAGCACCTGTAATCCTGCCCTCAATCGGTTGATTAGCTAGGCCGTTGGTTCCGGTCCTGGCTTCAGGGTCCGAGTACCCCCCTCTGTGCACGGTTTCCGGTTGGGTCTCCGGTATCGGTACCGGCGGATTCCAACCATGTCCCGGTCCTCCTCGGATCTGCCGAGCCGTCTTCCCGTCTCCTGCTGATGGAGACCACCGCCTGCCACCTAGCCAAGGTACCAGGGCTCCGACCCAGGCAGCCTCCAACTTGAACTTCTCCTCCGCTGGAGCTACACCTAGCTCCAGCCTCACTCCTCTCAACTCGCACTACAACTTCATCTGAAGCTTAACTGCTTGTTTTCCCGCCTCGGGTTATCTAGACCCCTAGGTGGGAGTTTCCTAACCGCCTGGTCCCGCCCACTGATGTGCCTGTCTTGCCCTAAGGGGGGTGACTAGGGTTTCAGGTCGGCTGTATGTGACCTAGGTGAGGGAAGGTGTTATGCGGGGGCCTATTGTATGACTACCTGGTTTTGCCAGGGCGTCACACACATATCTGGTGATGTTGTAATAAAGTTGCTACCTTTTGGATGTCTACAAACAACCTATACAATAAAGTATTTTCAGATATGACCCACTGGTCCTCGGCGATGGTTGTTATTTCTTCTAGTAGGCTCCCTCTCTTCACTGAAGAAAGGTCTACTGGGATTTACATCCAAGTAGATCCCTTGGTTATTCAGCACTACTTGAAAACTACACGTTTTCTCCCTAGATGAATTGTTGGAAACCTTCTCTGACATATCCAGAATGGAGGGGCTTATCATCCAAGTTTCCAACAGGATTAATCAGTTCTTCAAAACATTTAGCCCCTGGTTCTGTTCAAGGAATCTAATGAATTCCTGTTTCGTTTGGGTACTCAATCCAAGTCAGACTTGAAAGCACTGGCCTTCACCCGAAATGCCCCTGTGGCGCCCCTGAGACACCAGGTTGCCACAGGGTAATGCATCTCTTGGAGGTGTGATAGCCATCCTGGATTCTTAGGACTCCTGTGTCGGTAAAAGCCACTAACAACACACCAGCACCATCAGGTACACACATACACCCAAAACCAGGTTGGGGGACTCCCTTAGAGCCAGGTGAGAGGGTTGGGCACTGTGAGCTAACAGGCAGCCAACTGGGGGGGAGAGACCCAGCAGGGGGAGGGAACAGTGGTGTGGGAGATGTGAGCTGGCAGGAAGAGAGTTCAGTTAAGTCTGTGAAAGTAAAGAGTTCAGTCAGGAGTGAGGTGTGAGAAGAACAAGAGGCTGAAGGGAGAGTTCTATGGGACCCGCATTCTGGGCGATGTGAGGACTGGGGTCCGGCCTGGCCACCGGTGTCAGGTGGACCAGAGGAGCGGACAGAGAGGAGCAGAGGACAAGAGCAGTGAGGGGCCAGAGAGGAAAGTTGATCTGGTGGCGCGGCAGCCCTAGACCTGGCAGGAGCCTAAGCTGCTTTAGTACCTGTGTGTAGTCTGGGGCTGGTAACTGAGCTCAGCCCAGGTTCTGTCTGTTAACCGCTGGGGAAACTGAAGGTGCAGGAAGGGTTCATCTGACACGGTACCGGCACGGGAGTCTGAGAAGGGATTCCCTGGAGTCCACCTTGGTAGAAGACAGTACCAGGCGGCTGCACCCTTTTACCGTGAGCAAAGTGACATCAACCACAGCACTTGTGTGGACTGAATCATTGCCGGCACACTGCACCGCAACACCAGCTCCAAACACTACTACCACCAACATCACCTGCTGGGAAAAAGCCCTACTTGCGGAGGGCCCAAGTCATCAGAGCTGCATATTACATCAGCCCCAGCAGAACTCTGCGGCGACGGCCCCCAAATATGGCCGCAAACCGCAAGTGGCGTAGTCGACAAAAACTCTTTTTATTTTATTTTATTTAAAAACTCCTTTTTACTCCAAAAGATACCGCCAGGGTCACGGAACCAGACCCTGCCATGGCTGACGTCCCCGGACTAGTCCAACCCAGTCCTGAGTCTCCGTTTGTCCTGAACAATGGTCAGCACTTCCATGTCCCTGTCCCCATACTGGTATCCTCCGCTTCTCCTACTGTGGCAGATTGGGCAGTCCAGGCCCAGGAAGTATGAGACCAGACACAGGAAGCAATACGAGTCTCAAAAGAGAGGATGCGAACAACAGCCGATAGATATCGCCGTGCGGCCCCTTCCTTTGCCCCCGGGGATGAGGTCTGGTTATCTGCACAGAATATCAAACTTCGGGTTGAGTCCACCAAGTTGGCTCCCTGGTACTTGGGTCCTTATCAAATCGTGGAGTAACTGAACCCGGTGGTTTATCGGCTGGCTATACCTACCCACCTACGTATAGCTGACTCCTTTCATGTATTCCTGCTTAAACTGGTACGTCTCACCAAGTTCTCCAGGGACCTTCCGACAAACCCCAACTCCCCGAATAGGGAGAGGTCCGCTCAAGTGGTGGTTGGATCCAAACGAGTCCGAGGGAGAATGCAGTACCTGGTGGACTGGGAGGGTGTCTCCGCAGCGCCACCTGTCTGTAGATCCAGGCATTTGGCTGAGAGGCATCAGGTGGCTAGGGTTTTACACTGGTCTGAGCCTAAGTGCATGTGCGGGCTCCCGCAGCCTCTCCAGGAACTAAGTGTGGGATGCCCGCTACCGCTCATGCGCATGACATCACTTATGATGCGGCGACCGCTGATTCATCATCTGTGACGTCAGCGGTGATGTGCCAGCTACTGTATGGCCATAACCGTCGCCATTACCACACGGCATGTAGTCTGGGGCAGGGTGGAGTGTTACGAGGGGGACCCGGGGAAGCGTGCCAAGATGGGAAATGGACTGCTTCCGCTGGTCAAGGTCCACTGTGCGGTGTAAGGGACCGCCGCTATGGTGGGTGAAGAGTGAGCGGGTTGCTGCTAGCGATCGTCTGGAATGTCACAGACGATCTATGTACACCGAACTGCCCTAACCCCTGAGGGTTGTATGGTACAGATCTCACGGCTCAGTGTACCTGTTGCACGGGGAAGCACAGAGGTGCCCACGCACGTGTGCCAGTGGAAGTCACGAGAATATGGCACGAGGGTAGCACAGAGGTGCCCACGCACGTGTGCTTTCAATAACCAGGTGAGTCCAATGGAGACTTGAGGAGCTCACCTGGGACAGGAACACAACCTGTTGACGGGGGTACTGCCGGAGCAGCAAGGCAGGAACACGGCCTGCAAACGAGGTACTGCCGGAGCAGCAAGGGCCAAGCCCACAAGAGACAGTAATGCCTGAGCAGTGGCGTGGCAGCACGCTGCCAGACATCCAAACATAGAAGGACGGTCGCGCACCGCCATGATGGCAGGGGGAGCTTTTAAGGAGGTGCAGCTCCACCCGAGGGCGGGCGCGAGGCGGAGATGACGGACTTGACCCAATCAGGGTCCACGACGTCCCAGCCTGGCCAGTCAGGATTCACCACGTCACCAGCCTTGTCATCAAGCCGTGTGACGTCAGTGAGCGAATCAGGACCCACCACGCATTGCACATGCTCACCCTCCTGCCTCTGGGAAATAGAGGCGGGATCCTCGGTCTCACAATGTGCAGAGATAACGGGAATCTCACTGCTTCCCTGAGCAGTAAACCTCTGCACATTGCGCAGCCTCGCAGACCTTCGGGGCCGCTGAGCAGGAGAGTCTGCGGCAGGCCAGGAATGGGAGACCGCTTCACTCCTTGTAACAGGAGAACCACTAGGTGTCACCCTTCTGCTGCCTCTCTGAGAAGGTATCTCCTGCACACTGCGCAGTCTGGCAGACCTTCGGTGCTGCTGAGCAGGAGTGCTCGTGGCAGGCAAGGAATGGGAGACTGCCTCAGTCCTTGCCTCAGGAGAGCCACGAGATGTAACATTACCCCCCCGTCTAGGCCCCCCCCCCCCCTGTCTGTGCTCAAAGGCCGCTATCAAACCCGGGGCGCGGATATGATCCTCCAACTCCCAGGATCTATGCTCCGGACCACGGCCGGCCCACTCCACGAGGTAGTACCTCTTGCCCTGTATGACTTTTGTCTCCACAAGTTTTGCCACCTCAGGGTCGTCGGACGGGGAGTCGGTTTGAGCCGGCAGGGACCCCGAGAATTTATTAAGTCGTACGGGTTTCAGGAGGGACACGTGAAAGGTGTTGGCTATAGCCCAGCGTGGAGGGAGCTGGAGTCGATATGCCACTGGGTTTACCTGCTGTAGTACTTTAAACGGACCCAGATACCTAGGGGCGAATTTGGCTGCCTGTACCCGTAGGTTAACATTCTTAGAGGACAGCCATACTAGGTCACCAGGGGCGAAGGATGGTGCAGGGCGGCGGCGAACATCAGCCGTTGTCACCATCCGGTCTTTGGCCCTTTTAAGAGCCTCTTGGGTGTCATCCCAGATCTCCCGGGCCTTGGTCGCCCAATCCTCCACTCTAGTATCGGGTGACGTAATGGGCATCGGAACCGGGATTCTGGGATGTTGTCCGTTATTGAGTAGGAACGGAGTCTGGCCAGAGGATTCATGGATCGAATTGTTAATGGCAAATTCGGCCCAAGGAAGGAGGTTAGCCCAGTTGTCGTGGTGCGCGGATATAAAATGGCGGAGGTAAGTTACCAAGGTCTGATTAGTCCTCTCCACTAGTCCATTGGTCTCGGGATGGTATGCGGAGGAGATGTTCAGCTCTATCTGCAGGAGCTTACAGAGCTCTCTCCAGAAGCGAGACGCGAACTGGGGACCCCGGTCGCTCACCACCTTGTCAGGCATGCCATGCAACCTAAATACATGCCGAATGAACAAGGTGGCGAGAGCACGTGACGTCGGGAGTCGTGGGAGAGGCACCAAGTGGACCATTTTAGAGAAGTGGTCCGTGATGACCCATACGACCCTGTGCCCTGCTGACTTGGGCAGATCTCCCAGGAAGTCCATCCCTACCACTTCCCAGGGACGATCCGGCACTGGCAGTGGGTGAAGAAGACCTGCCGGTCTCTGCCGGGACGGCTTATTCCGAGCACACGACATACAGGCTCCCACATATTCCTGTATGTCCTGGGGTAGTCTCGGCCACCAATAATGCCTGGTCACCAGGTCTCTGGTCCTTTTGACCCCGAAGTGACCCCCGACCTTGGAGGCATGGGCCCGCGATAGCACCTCGTTCCGTAGTTCAGGGGGAACGAGGGTTTTGCCAGGTGGCACCTGGTCCAAAGAAGTGGGAGTGACCATCCTCAAGCTGTCCGGGGGTAGTATAAGACGAGGCTCCTCCTCGTCCTCCTCCAACACAACCATACAACGTGACAAGGCATCGGCCCGTACGTTCTTCTCACCGGCCAGGTGGCGGATAATAAAGCGGAACCGGGAGAAGAATAAAGACCAACGGGCCTGCCTTGGGTTCAGGCGTTGTGCTGTCTGGAGGTATGTGAGGTTTTTGTGGTCAGAAAAAACCTCAAATGGATGCTTCGCACCCTCCAGGAGATGCCGCCATTCCTGGAATGCTAGTTTCATCGCCAGTAACTCCCTATGCCCTATGGAGTAGTTCCTCTCGGCCGGAGAAAAGGTCTTGGAGAAAAAGAAACACGGATGTTTCCTTCCTCGTTCGTTTTTCTGGTACAGTACTGCACCTGCACCGACCGAAGAGGCGTCTACCTCCAGTAGGAAGGGTTTGGAGATGTCTGGACGATGAAGGATGGGAGCTCTGGAGAAGTGAGTTTTGAGAGTGTGAAATGCCTCTACCGTTTCCCGTGTCCATGCTTTGGGATTAGCGCCCTTGCGGGTAAGGGCAATGATGGGTGCTGCCACCGTCGAGAAGTTGGGAATGAACTGGCGATAATAATTGATAAACCCCAAGAATCGCTGGATCGCCTTCAGCGAGCGGGGCTCAGGCCAGTTCATCACTGTCTCCAACTTCCCCGGATCCATTGCTAACCCCTGACTGGACACTATGTACCCCAGGAACGGCAAGGATTCCTGTTCAAAAACGCACTTTTCCAGCTTAGCATATAACGAATGGGTGCGGAGCCTCTTAAGTACTCGGATGACATCCCTCCGATGGGTGGTAAGATCGGGGGAGAAGATAAGAATGTCATCCAGGTATGCAACCACGGAAAGATACAAATCCCGGAAAATGTCATTCACAAAGTCTTGAAATACGGCGGGGGCATTGCAGAGTCCGAAGGGCATTACTAGATACTCGTAGTGACCGTCCCTGGTGTTAAAGGCGGTCTTCCACTCATCGCCCTTTCGGACTCGCACTAGATTATACGCCCCGCGTAGATCCAGCTTTGTGAAGACCTTTGCCCCGCGGAATCGATCAAATAGCTCAGTAATGAGGGGCAAAGGGTATTTGTTCTTGATTGTGATTGCATTTAATCCCCTGTAATCGATACAGGGGCGCAGATCCCCTTCCTTCTTCTGCACAAAAAAGAACCCTGCACCAGCCGGTGAAATAGACTTGCGAATGAACCCCTTCGCCAGGCTGTCCTGAATATATTTGGACATAGCCTCCATCTCTGGAGCAGAGAGTGGATACACTCTGCCCCTAGGGGGCTCGGAGCCTGGCTTCAGGTCTATTCGGCAATCATATGGCCGGTGGGGAGGAAGAGTATCTGCGGCCCTTTTGGAAAAGACATCCCTGTAGGCCTCATAAGGTGTCGGTAAACCCGGCCCCTCAGTATTCCCTGAGGACCCAACCGACCTAATGGTAGCGGGTGGTTCGGTAGTCACGAGGTGCTCTCTACAGGATCCTGCCCAGGATGAGATCTCCCCTGTTGCCCAGTTGAGTATAGGAGCATGCTGTCTCAACCAGGGAAGACCCAGTAGGATCTCATCCGTCCCCCCTGGAAGCACCAGGAAGGACACCTGCTCATGGTGTCCCGGTGGTACATCCATCCTGAGAGGGATGGTGATCTGGGTGATAGGATCAAGTAGTATGGACCCGTCGACTACCCGGACCCTGAGTGGCTTGGGCAACAGAACCAGGGGAACTGAGTATCGGGTTGCCAGGGAGGTCGAGATGAAATTGCCTTCAGCGCCTGAGTCCAAGCAAGCCAGGGCAGAGAAGAGAGTAGTGCCGAACTGCAACTGGGCGCTGATAGTCAACCTAGAGGGAGAAGTAGCGTCTAGAGTCCCCCCTCTGATAGAAACTAGACGCTGTCTTTTCCCGACGGTTTGGGACATAGGGTAGCTATGTGTCCCCTCTGCCCACAGGAAAAGCAGATGACACAAGACCGAGAACCTGGGGCAGAGGAGACCACCTTGGACACTTCCATTGACTCCACGGAGTCGCCTACAGGACTGGCTGGGGGACCTGTCTGATGGAAGACGGGAGTCAGACGCTTTTTAGGCCGAGAAGACGTGGGTGCTGAAGAGACCTCGAGCCTTCGCTCCGCCTGGCGGATGTCTATGCGAGAGGCAACCTGAATCAAGGACTCTAAAGTGGCAGGCACCTCACGTGTGGCCAGTGCGTCTTTGACAAACCCTGCCAGGCCCTCCCAAAACACAGGGACAAGGACCTTATCCGGCCAGTCCAGCTCTGCGGCCAGTGTCCTAAAGTGTACAGCAAAGTCCCCGACTGAAGCAGACCCTTGCCGAAGTCGTAGGAGGCGCAGCGCGGAATCGTGGGTGACTTGAGGCCCGAGGAACACCATTCTCATGGCCCCAAGATAAGCTGCTAAGTTATTCACCACACGATCTCCGCGCTCCCACAACGGCGTGGACCACTTCAGCGCTCTCCCTGTGAGCAGGGACTGGACGAAGGCTACCTTCGCCTTCTCGGTAGCGTAAAGAGTCGCGGACAGCTCTAAGTAGGTGGTAACCTGGTTTATAAACCCACGGCACTCAGAGCTGTTGCCGCTAAAGCGCTCTGGAAGCGCAAGGCGAGGAGACCTTCCGCCCAATAGCACAGCCTGGGTAGCCGCCTGGGTGGCGACTGTCGTCAGAGTAGTCTTATCGGAGGAAGACTGCTCCACTGCTGCCAATCGTGACTCCAACTGCTGCACATAACGCAGCAACTGCTGCTGCTCTTCAGCCATAGCCAGACCTTTGGCGCGACCGTAATGTTACGAGGGGGACCCGGGGAAGCGTGCCAAGATGGGAAATGGACTGCTTCCGCCGGTCAAGGTCCACTGTGCGGTGTAAGGGACCGCCGCTATGGTGGGTGAAGAGTGAGCGGGTTGCTGCTAGCGATCGTCTGGAATGTCACAGACGATCTATGTACACCGAACTGCCCTAACCCCTGAGGGTTGTATGGCACAGATCTCACGGCTCGGTGTACCTGTTGCACGGGGAAGCACAGAGGTGCCCACGCACGTGTGCCAGTGGAAGTCACGAGAATATGGCACGAGGGTAGCACAGAGGTGCCCACGCACGTGTGCTTTCAATAACCAGGTGAGTCCAATGGAGACTTGAGGAGCTCACCTGGGACAGGAACACGGCCTGTTGACGGGGGTACTGCCGGAGCAGCAAGGCAGGAACACGGCCTGCAAACGAGGTACTGCCGGAGCAGCAAGGGCCAAGGCCACAAGAGACAGTAATGCCTGAGCAGTGGCGTGGCAGCACGCTGCCAGACATCCAAACATAGAAGGATAACTAAAGATGGAGTCGGTGGTGTTAACTTCACACCACTGTATGTGAATTGTGCCCTGTTACAGCACAGGGGCACAGGGTAGCGGCAGCAAAGAGGCAGCCGAGACAGCAGTGTCACAGGCTCTGGTGGCAAGCGTTTTCGTGAAAAGGGATGACAGATCCAGCCAGCGTGAACCTAGTTCTGGCAAGCCCGACAGCAAAAGACCCTCCAAAGGAGGAAAGTCGGATGACATCACTCCTGACCCGGTACCGCCTCTTTTGCGTCTGACTGGTGAGTGATCTTCGAGAAAGTTCATCTTCTTTTAAGGTTGTTTTTTTCTGTTTCTTCCTTCAAATAGACAGCTTCAAGATGGAGTCTGTGAGATCCACAGTAAAATATCTGTATCCACATTGTCACATGGCGGTGTTAGACCTGCGCAACGCATACTACCATGTCCCGATACACAGTCTGTTCCAGAAGTTCTTCAGAGTAGCCCTGACCATGGATGGACGGATCTGCCATTTCCAGTACAAAGCTCTCCCTTTCGGTCTGGCAGTGGCTCCGAGGATTTTCACGAAGCGGATATCGGAAATAACTGCTTATCTGCATCAGAAAGAAGTCGTCATCATACCCTATCTGGACGACTTCCTAATTGTCGGCACCTCTGCTCAATATTGCACAGCCCTTTTACGAGAAGTACAGTCTTCCCTGACGAAGCTCGGATGGCTCATAAATCAAGAGAAGCTCAGATTATACCAGTCCAAGAGGCATCTATTTCTAGGCCTCACCTGGGACTCAACCACTCAGATGTGTCTTCTACCAGATTCCAAAGTGGATGGTCTCCGGACTCACATAGAGCGAGTACTAAATTCCAACCAGATTTCTCTCAGAGGAGCAATGTCCCTTCTAGGCTCCTTAACATCGGCCATCCCGGCAGTCTGATGGGCTCAGTCACACACCAGAATCCTCCAGTGGGATATCTTGGGACATCAGGAAGCTCTGGGGGATCACCTGGACAGGTCCATTGTTCTCGGCCCTCACACAGTACAGTCCCTTCATTGGTGGATGAATCCAATCAATTTAAGAAGAGGGGTGCCTTGGATAATCCCAGAACCAGTGGTTGTGACCACCGACGCAAGCTTGTACGAATGGGGAGCCCACCTACACGATCATCTAATAAAAGGGAGATGGTCTGGAGGAGAAGCTCAAGGTTCTTCAAATACCGGGGAATTACTGGCGGTAGAAAAAGCATTAAGTCAGTTTCTGCCATCACTGAAGGGTCACAATGTCAAGGTCCTATCAGACAACCAGGCAACAATTGCATATCTCAACCATCAGGGAGGTACTCGTTCCCGGCCACTCATGGGTATAGCAAGCAGAATTCTTGCCCTGGCGGAGAACCATCTGGAATCCTTATTGGCTGTCCACATAAGAGGGAAGGAAAACTGTATGGCGGACTTTATCAGTCGCAGCAGGTTACATCAAGGAGAATGGACGCTAAAACAGTCAGTTTTCAACCAGATAGTGGAGCAGTGGGGGGTTCCAGAGATAGATCTCTTTGCGACCAGGAAGAACAGGAAAGTTCTCCACTTCTGCTCACTAGATCCTAGGGATTATCCTTACTCGGTGGACGCTCTGTTGCTCAAATGAGACTTCAATCTCGCTTATGCCTTTCCTCCAATCACCCTCATTTCAGCAGTTCTGAGGAAAGTGCAGGAAGACAAAGCAGCAGTCATTCTGATAGCCCCCTTTTGGCCAAAGAGGCCATAGTTTTATTGGATGACCAGTCTGTCCATAACCAAACAATGGGTTCTGCCGGAATTGCCAGACCTGCTCTCTCAGGCTCCAGCCTTCCACCCCCAGAACGACAGGCTGCACCTCACAGCTTGGAATTTGAGAGGTCACTTTTAGAAGGCAGGGGGTTTCTCCAGGTCTAGTTTGTACCTTGATGCAGTGTAGAAAACTGTCACTATGCAGATTTATGGGCGAATATGGACCAAGTTTTAGCCTCCACAGGTGCAGATCCAGCCAGGCCAGTCCCAGTCCCTGTCATTCTAGAATTTCTTCAGAAGGGTTGGGAATTGGGTCTATCGGTTAGTACCCTCAAGGTTCAAGTCTCAGCCCTGGGTGCCTTGTATAAACATAACCTGGCTGGAGACCGTTGGGTCTTCAGGTTTATTAGAGCATATTCTAGGTCCAGACCACGACACAGTATGCCCCTGCCATCATGGGATCTCAATTTAGTCCTCTCTGCTTTAACTAAGCCCCCCTTTGAGCCCCTAGATTCTATATGTCTCAAGAATCTGTCCCTCAAGACTATATCGCTCTCACCTCAGCACGCAGGGTTAGTGACCTCCAGGTCTTGTCAGTAAATCCACCCTATACTCAGTTTTTTGATGACAGAGTAGTATTAAGAACGAACCCTGCTTATTTGCCAAAGGTTAATTCTCACTTCTACTCAGGAGATTGTTCTCCCTTCCTTTTATGATAATTAGTGATGAGCGAGTACTAAAAAGCTCGGGTGCTCGAAGCTCGGGCCGAGCCTCCCAAGATACTCGTGTACTCGGCCCGAGCAACGAGCCCAATGTTATCCTATGGGAGACCCGAGTATTTTTGTGAAATGACCCCCCGGCAGCATGGAGAAACCCTAAAAATGTCACAAAAGTCTCAGAAGAGTGCTCAAATGACATGGCAACAGCATGGGGAAGACCCCTTGAAGCATTTATCACTCAAAAGTCACAGCTGTGAACAATTTTGTCCGCGTTTTACGCCATTTTTACGGACTCACCAGAAAACCTTCCAAAATGACCCCAAAATGAATTTTCATGGCGGAAATGTTAAGGGCACATACCCAATAGTGAGATAGAGCTGGTGTATGTTACTTTTTGAGATTAATACATGAAAGATTTTACGTGAAAACATTGTGTGGCACTCCGATGTCCCTGAGAAGAGACGTACATGAAGGCCTCTTGAGTCTAATGTGCCAATTTTGAGGAAGTGAGTCTTTGTAGTATTTTCCTTTGCCAGGGCAGTCCAAAATTGTGAGGTTCACCAATGCCCCTGCATACAGACGTGCATGAGGGCCTGTAAACCTGAAGTGCCCATTGTAAGGAAGTGGGTCTATTGTAGTATAGCCCTTAGGCAGGGCAGCCAAAAATTGGGAGGCTCCACATTGTCCCTGGATAGAGACGTGCATGAGGGCCTGTAAACCTGAAGTGCCCATTGGAAGGAAGTGGGTCTATTGTAGTATAGCCCTTAGGCAGGGCAGCCAAAAATTGGGAGGCTCCACGTTGTCCCTGGATAGAGACGTGCATGAGGGCCTGTAAACCTGAAGTGCCCATTGGAAGGAAGTGGGTCTATTGTAGTATAGCCCTTAGGCAGGGCAGCCAAAAATTGGGAGGCTCCACATTGTCCCTGGATAGAGACGTGCATGAGGGCCTGTAAATCTGAAGTGCCCATTGGAAGGAAGTGGGTCTATTGTAGTATAGCCCTTAGGCAGGGCAGCCAAAAATTGGGAGGCTCCACGTTGTCCCTGGATAGAGACGTGCATGAGGGCCTGTAAACCTGAAGTGCCCATTGGAAGGAAGTGGGTCTATTGTAGTATAGCCCTTAGGCAGGGCAGCCAAAAATTGGGAGGCTCCACATTGTCCCTGGATAGAGACGTGCATGATGGCCTGTAAACCTGAAGTGCCCATTGGAAGGAAGTGGGTCTATTGTAGTATAGCCCTTAGGCAGGGCAGCCAAAAATTGGGAGGCTCCACATTGTCCCTGGATAGAGACGTGCATGAGGGCCTGTAAACCTGAAGTGCCCATTGGAAGGAAGTGGGTCTATTGTAGTATAGCCCTTAGGCAGGGCAGCCAAAAATTGGGAGGCTCCACGTTGTCCCTGGATAGAGACGTGCATGAGGGCCTGTAAACCTGAAGTGCCCATTGGAAGGAAGTGGGTCTATTGTAGTATAGCCCTTAGGCAGGGCAGCCAAAAATTGGGAGGCTCCACATTGTCCCTGGATAGAGACGTGCATGATGGCCTGTAAACCTGAAGTGCCCATTGGAAGGAAGTGGGTCTATTGTAGTATAGCCCTTAGGCAGGGCAGCCAAAAATTGGGAGGCTCCACATTGTCCCTGGATAGAGACGTGCATGAGGGCCTGTAAACCTGAAGTGCCCATTGGAAGGAAGTGGGTCTATTGTAGTATAGCCCTTAGGCAGGGCAGCCAAAAATTGGGAGGCTCCACGTTGTCCCTGGATAGAGACGTGCATGAGGGCCTGTAAACCTGAAGTGCCCATTGGAAGGAAGTGGGTCTATTGTAGTATAGCCCTTAGGCAGGGCAGCCAAAAATTGGGAGGCTCCACATTGTCCCTGGATAGAGACGTGCATGAGGGCCTGTAAACCTGAAGTGCCCATTGGAAGGAAGTGGGTCTATTGTAGTATAGCCCTTAGGCAGGGCAGCCAAAAATTGGGAGGCTCCACGTTGTCCCTGGATAGAGACGTGCATGAGGGCCTGTAAACCTGAAGTGCCCATTGGAAGGAAGTGGGTCTATTGTAGTATAGCCCTTAGGCAGGGCAGCCAAAAATTGGGAGGCTCCACATTGTCCCTGGATAGAGACGTGCATGATGGCCTGTAAACCTGAAGTGCCCATTGGAAGGAAGTGGGTCTATTGTAGTATAGCCCTTAGGCAGGGCAGCCAAAAATTGGGAGGCTCCACGTTGTCCCTGGATAGAGACGTGCATGATGGCCTGTAAACCTGAAGTGCCCATTGGAAGGAAATGGGTCTATTGTAGTATAGCCCTTAGGCAGGGCAGCCAAAAATTGGGAGGCTCCACGTTGTCCCTGGATAGAGACGTGCATGATGGCCTGTAAACCTGAAGTGCCCATTGTCAGGAAGTGGGTGTATTATAGTATAGCCCTTAGGCAGGGCAGCCAAAAATTGGGAGGCTCCACGTTGTCCCTGGATAGAGACCTGTTAGGTTCTTAGTGCCTCCGTGCTTGCATTTAAAAACCGCACGTGTGTGCCTGTTGGTGGCAGCTTTCCGCTGCATTTGTGTGAGTTTTGCAAAAACTTGGATATAACGCACAAGTCTAGTGAATACACATCAGCACAGCATTGCAAAATGCGCAAGGGCGTTGTCAACGAACAAGGAAGTGGACGTGATGGTGGTGCAGGCAGAGACCGAGGTTGTGTGCAAGCTCTAATTTCGCCACAACAAAGGGCCACATCTAGTCGCTCGCACGTCCTGTCCCAAATTCTTGGGGACCGCAGCAGTACACCGCTCTTGAACCAAGACCAGTGTCAACAGGTTGTTAGTTGGATAGCGGATAATGCTTCCAGTCAGATTGGCACCACCACAAACACTGTCTTCCACACGGTCAAGTGTCAGTAGCCGTGATACTGCACCGCACATTTCAGAACCTGATCCTCCTTCCTACCACCAGGCCGAGTACACGTCCACGGACATTACTGATCCCACACTTGGACACTCGGAAGAGCTGTTCGTTCACGTTTCCATTCACAAATTCTGGCCTCTCGCCAGCTCCTGTTGAAGTGGGCCATGACGAGATTGTATGTACAGATGCCCAAATATTTGAGCAGCCACGTTCTCACGAAGTTGGCAACGTGTCTCAACAAGGGGTGGACGATGATGATACACAATTGTCAGGAAGTCAGGAGGAGGAGCAGGGTGCGGAAGAGGAAGACGACGTGGTGGATGATCCAGTAACTGACCCAACCTGGCAGGAGGATATGCAGAGCGAGGACAGCAGTGCACAGGGGGAGGGAGGCGTAGCATCCCAACAGGCAGTAAGAAGCAGAGTGGTGGCCCCAGGCAGACGTCAGGCAACTGTTCCCCGGAACAGCACGACACAAGGTGCCTGTACAAATGTTAGGTCTTCCCGAGTCTGGCTGTAATACTATTGTATGTATTGAGGATTTCGATTGCGTTAGGGCAATGACAACCAGAGACGAGTTCTTGGTGCAAGACGTTTATAATATGCAACCAGCAAATATGTACATAAACGGAACAAAAACACAGTAGAACATAAATACAGGAAATACCTTCCAGGGACGGAGCGAAAGGGAATTCCCGGGACCGCGCACCGGACTCCCCCAGGGAGACCACCAAGAGCGAACCCCTATACAGGGACTGTCTGGCAATCACCCCAGAAGCCCTAAATGCGCAGCAGCCGGGACACAAAAGGGCAATAGGTAAGTCCAAAAATGTCCGTACGTAATGCGAGTCCAGAGTGGTATTAAACGGAAGGAACCGGGCAGAAGTGCCGACCAAAGACGGCAAACGGAGTCCGGGCACAGCTAGATGATACCAGATGAAGTCCAGAGTCGGTGTCGGTTTTTTTCCAAGAGGATCCGAATAACAATCAGGAACCAAAAGCAGCAGGGCAGGAGCACACAGGAAGCAGTATACTCAGGCACTGGACTAAGCTTTAGGGGCGGCTTTTAAACAGATGGACAGGAAGTAGGGCAACAGAACAGAAAACTCCATGTTAACAAAGGGCAAGCTCTTTCAAAAGAAAACTGGAAAACCCGGAACTCTGACACTGGCAGTTTTTTAAGTTGGCTCCAGATGATTCTAAAAAGGCCATTTGCAACACCTGCCATGCCAGCATCAGCAGGGGTACCAAAACTAGCAGCCTGACCACCACCAGCATGATCAGGCACATGTCAGCCAAGCACCCGACTTTGTGGGAAGTACAACAGAGTCGAGGAGCAGTGCTTGCTGATGTCACTGCTACGTCTTCACTGGTTGTGCATGCGAGCCAATCCCCTGTCCATGCTGCCTGCGAACAAGCCTCCTCCGGCCATGCACCTGCAGTTACCCACGCAGAAATAACACCATCATCAAGCACGTCCTTGTCCCAGCGCAGCGTTCAGTTATCCATTCAGCAAACCTTTGAACGCAGGTGCAAATACACTGCCAACGCCCCACATGCCACACTTCTAAATGCTAACTTTTCGCGACTGCTTGCGCTGGAAATGTTGCCTTTTAGGCTGGTTGAGACAGAAGCATTCCGCAACCTGATGGTGGCAGCTGTCCCACGTTACTCGGTCCACAGCCGCCACTATTTCTCCCGGTGTGCCGTCCCCGCATTGCATAACCACGTGTCACAAAACATCACACGTGCCCTGAACAACGCTGTTTCAGCCAAAGTCCACCTAACCACAGACACGTGGACAAGTGCATGTGGGCAAGGCCGCTACATCTCGTTGACGTCACACTGGGTTAATATTGTGCAAGCTGGGACCCAGTCTGAGCGAGGGACGGAACACGTCCTTCACACACCAAGTTTTGCAGGCCCTACCTCAGTCAGGGTTTCACACACACTCTACAGCTCCGGAATGTCATGCTCCTCAGCCTCCTCCTCCTCCTGCGCATCCTGATCCACTTTACCCTCCACACCAGTCCCAAGCTGGAAGTGTCGCGGGCGGAGGAGGGGACGGTGCGCTCTCCCACTGCTCGGGTCCGGCTGACGCTGCTCTACGGCTGCTGCTGCTCGTTGGCTCGAGCGATGGCCGGATCCCGGGGACTCGAGCGGCGCTACTCGCCCGTGAGTGAAAAGGGGTGGTTTGGGTTTTGGGGATATTGTCCGTGACGCCACCCACGGTTGTGGTGATTGTGTGGACACCACCGCTGCTCTGGACGGGGATCCCGGGAGCCTGTGACAGGGAGCAGCTTTGTTGTTATTTCTCCTCTCCGTGGGTAGGGGGGTTGGTTGTCCCGGGGCCTGGTGATGGGGTAGAGATGGATGACAGGCGGGTTGCGGGGCCTGATGAGGTGCAGGGTCGCAGGGGCAGCGCTGTGCCGCACGGCACGGAGGTACTCACTCAGCCCAATGATGATGACACAGTTCACGGTAAAACAAGTGGCTGGATGGACGGGTCCCTCGGACGGCTGCGGTTGTTCCTCCCTGCAGGTTAGTGATGACTGTCTCTCCCTGCACCTAAGTTAAGTGTTGGTAGTGATGGTTTCCCAACGGTAACCCGCTCCCCGACCTGGATATGGGCCGGAGGAGCCCCTTTTGCCCACAGGCGCTGGCCCTGGGAGACGGTTGCCCTTGGCGGTGGCGGTGTCTCCCCTTCACGGTTGGACGGTTGCCTTCTATCTGGACTTGGCTGTTTGGAAACCCTGAGGTCCCCTTCACTAACGGATTTGGCAAATTCACGGCGACACCAAGCCTTGCCGGGATCCGAAAGTCCTCTGCAAATGGTGCTGGCTTCTCTTTGTATACCGGTCCGGTACGGCCGGGTCACCACCCGTCCACGGTCCTTACGGCAGACTCCAATCGGCCTCCACTGCAGACGGTCACCACATCCTGCCAACCTTGCTGTCCTGTCCGGGCCACACACCCGGACCAACTTCAGGCTCTTTGCTGTCACTTTTCTCCTCTCTACTACTTTCCTCCTTCCACTTCCTTAGCTTAACTCTCACTGCCTGTGTTTTCCCTCCTCCTCGGTGGGTGGAGACCAACCGCCTGGCTCCACACCCTGGTGTGGACAACAGCCCCTGGGGAAGGCAACAAGGATTTTGTGTTTTGACTATGATATGCCTGCAGGGAGTGTGGGGTGTTTAAGTGTTGTGCTCTGTGGCCCCTGGCTTGTCCAGGGCGACACAGAAGCACTGCAGCCTCGGCGAAGCGGCAACAGGCAGTGCTGAAGCTAATCTGCATAGGTGACAAACCCCACAATGCAGAAGAGGTGTGGACAGCTCTGAAACAGCAGGCAGATCACTGGCTCACAACTCTGAACCTAAAGCCAGGAAAGGTCGTGTGTGACAATGGCCAGAACCTGGTGGCGGCTTTGAGGCGAGGCCAGCTGACACATGTTCCATGCGTGGCCCATGTGCTCAACCTCGTGGTTCAGCGGTTTCTAAAGTCATACTCAGAGCTGTCTGATCTGCTGGTAAAAGTTCGCCGCCTGTCTGCACATTTTCGAAAGTCATCTACTGCTTCAGCCGGCCTTGCCGGCTTAAGACGCCGTTTGCATCTTCCGGCACACAGACTGGTGTGTGATGTCCCCACGCGTTGGAATTCAACTCTGCACAAGTTGGTCAGGATATGTGAGCAGAAGAGGGCAGTTGTTGAGTACCTGCATCACCTAAGCCGTCGGGAAATGGGTCAAACTCCACACATAACACCTAAGGAGTGGAGATGGATGTCCAACCTATGCACCATCCGCCAAAACTTTGAGGACTCCACCAAGATGGTGAGCGGCGATGACGACATTATTAGCGTCACCATACCGCTTCTCTGCCTTCTAAAATGGTCTCTGCTCAAAAAACAACCATGATGCATTGCAGGCGGAGCGCGATGAGTTTGAGCAAGAAACAGTAGTGGGTGTGGGTGATAACACACAGCCCAGCCTCGTCTCATCACAACGTGCAGTGGAGGACTATGACGAGGAGGAGGATGAAGACATGGAGCAACTCTGTGGCCAAATTGAGGATATGACATGCAGTCATATCCTCGGTTCAGCGTGGCTGGCCAGAGGACAGGGTAGATGATGAGGAGGAGGAGGAGGAGGACAGCATGTTCAGTCATCGTGTTGGTCAGGATACTGAAGTGATGGCTGTTAAGAGTCTGGCATACATGGCTGACTTTATGGTAAGCTGCCTGTCTCGTGACCCTCGCGTTAAGAACATCTTGGCCGACAATCATTACTGGTTGGTAACACTGTTAGACCCACGCTAAAAGGAGAACTTTATGTCGCTTATTCCCGAGGCGGAGAGGTCAGGCAAAATGCAGCAGTTCCAGAAGGCCATAGTCACGGAAGTAGGCAAAGCATTCCCCTCACAAAACGCTAGCGGCATAGGTCAGGAATCAGTGGACAACCAAGGCGTACAGCCGAGAGGGGCACAAGTCCAATCCGCCAGAGGTAGGGGAACAGTCTTTAAGATGTGGGACAGTTTTCTCAGCCCCTCACATACCACAGCCCCTGAGGTGAGGGGTAGTGCCACAAGAAATCCTAAGTTTGGCCAGATGCTCAAGGAGTACCTTGCAGATCAAACAACTGTACTCCGACATTCCTCTGTGCCTTACAATTAATGTGTATCCAAGCTGGACACGTGGCATGAATTGGCTCTCTACGCCTTGGAAGTCCTGGCCTGCCCTGCCGCTAGCGTTTTGTCAGAGCGTGTTTTTAGTGCCGCAGGTGGAATCATTACAGATAAACGCACCCGCCTGTCAACTGTAAATGCTGACAGGCTGACTCTGATCAAGATGAACAAGGGTTGGATTTGGCCAGACTTCACCACACACCACCAGCAAATGACAGCGGAATTTAAAGTTTGTAACGGGAATTTGCCATGTACCTCCACTCACCCATGGTAACACACTTCTGGACTTTGGCTAATCGCTGGACTGCTCCTCCTTCTCCTCATGCGCCATCATGGTGACCGTTACAATAGTTAAGCCGTTGTTTCAGGTATACCCCCAGTGGTAAATTTTTTCGCCCATTCTTTCTGAATGGGCATTACAACGACAGGAGACCCGCTCCTTTGCAATGGGAACAATGTTTTGAGGCCCTCATACACATCTCTATCCAGGGACAATGTGGAGCCTCCAAATTTTTGGCTGACCTGCCTAAGGGCTATACTACAATAGACCCACTTCCTTACAATGGGCACTTCATGTTTACAGGCCATCATGCACGTCTCTTTCCAGGGACAATATGGAGCCTGACGCTGCCACCGACTGCCACACACGTGCTGTTTTTAAATGCAAGCACGGACGCAATAAGAACCTAACTGGTTTTTAGGAGCGACAATTACTGAGAAGTCTGACACTATCAGACACTGCTGACTGACGTGTATTATACAGTAGACTTGTGCGTTATATAATAGTTTGTGCAAAACGGCACCTGTACGCTGCCACCGACAGACACACACGTGCTGTTTTTAAATGCAAGCACGGACGCAATAAGAACCTAACTGGTTTTTAGGAGCGACAATTACTGAGAAGTCTGACACTATCAGACACTGCTGACTGACGTGTATTATACAGTAGACTTGTGCGTTATATAATAGTTTGTGAAAAACGCACACAAGTGCACCTGTACGCTGCCACCAACAGGCACACACGTGCGGTTTTTAAATGCAAGCACGGACGCAATAAGAACCTAACTGGTTTTTAGGAGCGACAATTACTGAGAAGTCTGACACTATCAGACACTGCTGACTGACGTGTATTATACAGTAGACTTGTGCGTTATATAATAGTTTGTGCAAAACGTGCACCTGTACGCTGCCACCGACAGACACACACGTGCTGTTTTTAAATGCAAGCACGGACGCAATAAGAACCTAACTGGTTTTTAGGAGCGACAATTACTGAGAAGTCTGACACTATCAGACACTGCTGACTGACGTGTATTATACACTAGACTTGTGCGTTATATAATAGTTTGTGCAAAACGTGCACCTGTACGCTGCCACCGACAGACACACACGTGCTGTTTTTAAATGCAAGCACGGACGCAATAAGAACCTAACTGGTTTTTAGGAGCGACAATTACTGAGAAGTCTGACACTATCTGGACTGTTTTAGACTGTGTACACCAGCCCCAGATATGATGAAGGCTGGTATACGGTCACCACTAGGAATGGCTATATACCCTGCCTGCCTGCCTGTATACTGCTACAATAGTCCTGACAAGGACTCTTCTGGTCACTAGCCTGTATTCCGACCTGGCTATACCCTGCCTGTATATAGCAACAATAGTCCTGAGAAGGACTCTGCTACTGTACTCCGACCTGGCTATACCCTGCCTGCCTGTATACAACTAGAATAGTCCTGAGAAGGACTTCTGGTCACACTGTTTGCAGCCCTGCTCCGGAACTAACTATAAAGGGCCGCAAAGCTTTCCCTGAATCAGCGACACTCTCCCTGCACTCACTGTCTGGATAGCTGTGAGCAGAGCACAGCGCGCCGGCCGGTATAAAGGCTCGGTCACGCTGTGCAGGCCGGCCAATCACTGCAATTCCACAACTAACAGGGCTGTGGCATTGCAGTGGTCTGCCAGCCAATCCCTGCATGAGGGCTGGCTCTCAAAAGAGCGCCAACATGCAGGGATGAAGACCACGAGTACAGCACGAGTATCGAGAGATTACTCGGTCCACGCCGAGCAGCCCGAGTATAGCGATACTCGTGCGAGTACCGGGTAGTTACAAGCATGCTCGCTCATCACTAATGATAATCCCTCTACTCAGGAAGAAATAGGGTGGCACTGCCTAGATGTTAAACAGTGCCTTCAGCATTATTTATCGGTCACTTCAGAATGGAGAAAGGATAGGTCCCTATTTGTAGTATTTCAGGGTATTAGGAAGGGGCTTAGGGCTTCTGGGTCAATCTTAGCCAGGTGGAACAGAGATGCCATCTCCATGGCTTACACGGCTAGTGGTGAGGATGTTCCTGCTGGTCTCAAGGCTGACTCCACAAGAGCGATGACATCTTCCTGGGCGGAAAGATCAGAGGTCTCCATTGAACAGATTTGTAAGGAGGCCACATGGTCTTCTCCGTCCACCTTTTTTTAACCACTACCGACTTGATTTGTCCTTCACCAATATCACTTTTGGTAGACGGGTTCTACAGACAGTAATCCCTCCCTAAGATATTATCTATGTAATTCTCTCGTGGTGCCGTCATGTGTACTGGAAAAATATGTAATTACTTACCGGTAATGTGTTTTTTCTGAACCCATGACGACAGCCTTACATCCCTCCCTGCACTTAGGTGTTACCAGTTCTTATTTCGCTATTCACGGAGGTAGTTTTTTTGGTGGTGGGGCGTGTCATAACGATGTTCCTTTTTTTGGAGGTCTGTTCATGCTCTGTAATCCAACTGATGTGGGGAGAGGTACCATCCCTTTTTATCCTGGAGGTTTCCTGTCCTTGAAGGGTGGATCCCCTCTCTCGTGGTGCCGTCATAGGTTCAGAAAGAACACATTACCGGTAAGTAATTACGTATTTCTCACTTGTTTGTGGTATTATTCGGTCATTATGTGGTCTGGTCATGGAGTTACGGTATTTCTCCTTTGTATTTGGCTGTATTCGGTCACTATGTGGTGGTAATATGTTTTCTGGTCATGGTGTGGCAGTTTTTCTCTCTTGTATGTGGTATGATTTGGTCATTATGTGGTCTGCTCATAGTGTTTTGGTACAGTCATATGAAAAAGTTTGGGCACCCCTATTAATGTTAACCTTTTTTCTTTATAACAATTTGGGTTTTTGCAACAGCTATTTCAGTTTCATATATCTAATAACTGATGGACTGAGTAATATTTCTGGATTGAAATGAGGTTTATTGTACTAACAGAAAATGTGCAATCCACATTTAAACAAAATTTGACCGGTGCAAAAGTATGGGCACCCTTATCAATTTCTTGATTTGAACACTCCTAACTACTTTTTACTGACTTACTAAAGCACTAAATTGGTTTTGTAACCTTATTGAGCTCTGAACTTCATAGGCAGGTGTATCCAATCATGAGAAAAGGTATTTAAGGTGGCCACTTGCAAGTTGTTCTCCTATTTGAACCTCCTATGAAGAGTGGCATCATGGGCTCCTCAAAACAACTCTCAAATGATCTGAAAACAAAGATTATTTAACATAGTTGTTCAGGGAAAGGATACAAAAAGTTGTCTCAGAGATTTAAACTGTCAGTTTCCACTGTGAGGAACATAGTAAGGAAATGGAAGAACACAGGTACAGCTCTTGTTAAGCCCAGAAGTGTCAGGCCAAAAAAATATCAGAAAGGCAGAGAAGAAGAATGGTGAGAACAATCAAGGACAATCCACAGACCACCTCCAAAGACCTGCAGCATCATCTTGCTGCAGATGGTGTCAATGTGCATCAGTCAACAATACAGCGCACGTTGCACAAGGAGAAGCTGTATGGGAAAGTGATGCGAAAGAAGCCGTTTCTGCAAGCACGCCACAAACAGAGTCGCCTGAGGTATGCAAAAGCACATTTGGACAAGCCAGTTACATTTTGGAAGAAGCTCCTGTGGACTGATGAAACAAAGATTGAGTTGTTTGGTCATACAAAAAGGCGTTATGCATGGAGGCAAAAAAACACGGCATTCCAAGAAAAGCACTTGCTACCCACAGTAAAATTTGGAGGAGGTTCCATCATGCTTTGGGGCTGTGTGGCCAATGCCGGCACCGGGAATCTTGTTCAAGTTGAGGGTTGCATGGATTCAACTCAGTATCAGCAGATTCTTGACAATAATGTACAAGAATCAGTGACGAAGTTGAAGTTACGCAGGGGATGAATATTTCAGCAAGACAATGATCCAAAACACCGCTCCAAATCTACTCAGGCATTCATGCAGAGGAACAATTACAATGTTCTGGAATGGCCATCCCAGTCCCCAGACCTGAATATCATTGAAACTCTGTGGGATGATTTGAAGCGTGCTGTCCATGCTCGGCAACCATCAAACTTAACTGAACTGTAATTGTTTTGGAAACAGGAATGGTCAAATATACCTTCATCCAGGATCCAAGAACTCATTAAAAGCTACAGGAAGCGACTAGAGGCTGTTATTTTTGCAAAAGGATTTACAAAATATTAATGTCACTTTTATGTTGAGGTGCCCATACTTTTGCACTGGTCAAATTTTGTTTAAATGCAGATTGCACATTTTCTGTTAGTACAATAAACCTCATTTCAATCCAGAAATATTACTCAGTCCATCAGTTATTAGATATATGAAACTGAAATAGCTGTTGCAAAAACCCAAATTGTTATAAAGAAAAAAGGTTAACATTAATGGGGTGCCCAAACTTTTTCATATGACTGTATTTCTCCCTTGTATGTGGTTGTAATCGGTCACTATATGGTGGTAATATGTTTGGTCACAGTGTGACGGTATTTCTCCCTTGTATGTGGTTCTATTCGGTCACTGTGGTGGTAAGAATATAAACCTAAAATATTTTTGTACACCACATTTCTTGTGAATACCTTTTGACTATCTAAAAGCAACTTTCCTTGTAAAGGGGTATCAAAAACTTGAACCTTGACGTTGGATCTCATTTTAACTCTTGAAAATGCAACATAGAGTTGTCCATAACCAAAAACGGGCTCTGGTAGATATATGCCAACACGGTGTAGAGTTTGACATTGTGATTTGTTTACTGTCATGGCAAATGCTGGTTTTACTGGAAACTGTTGACGCCGAAGCCGGCGTCAGCACCCACCGCCGCCCACACACATCGTGCCATCACGCCGCAATCATTATTTTCCCCTGCATTTGCTAATGTTCCTCTCTCCCCTCCATTTCCTCTCTAACACAGGTTCTGTGCAGTCTGTGTCACCTTGCTAAGGCCGCAGTCGGGTATCTAAGGGGCCTGCCCGCACCACTCCCTCAGCAACACCCACATCCAATCCGGAGGCAGCTGAGCAGAGAGGTAGGCGGGACATGCCGAGGAGGCAATAGGAAGCAGCCGCATCTCCCAGCCTGCAGGGCCAGCGAGGGGAGGGAGAAAGTACTACAGAGTATGAAAAGAGAAGAAAGTGCAAGGCGAGTATAATCGTTTTGTTTTTTTTTTTACTGTTTGCTGGAGGCTACTGCTGGGGTGTATATTATTATTATTATTATTTATTCATAGAACACCATTAATTCCATGGTGCTGTACATGAGAAGGGGTTACATACAGAATACATATAAAAGTTACAGTCGACAGACTAGTACAGAGGGAAGAGGGCCCTGCCCTTGCGGGCTTACATTCTATAGGATTTTGGGGAGGAGACAGTAGGTGGGGTGTAGTTTGGGCGGCGGCTCTGCACGGTGGTCGGGCGGCAGCTCCGCACGGTGGTGAAGCAGTGAGGTCATTGTAGATTATAGGCATTTCTGAACAGATGAGTTTTCAGGTTCCATTTGAAGCTTGCAAGGGTAGCAGATAGTATGAGGTGTTGAGGCAGCGAGTTCCAGAAGACTGGGGATGCTTGGGAGAAGTCTTGGAGTCGGTTGCGTGAGGAGCGAATGAGAGAAGAGGAGAGAAGGAGATCTTGGGAGGACCAGAGTTGACGTTTTGGAGTGTAGTGGGAGATTAGTTCAGAGATATATGGAGGAGACAGATTATGCACAGCTTTGTAGGTTACCGTTAGTAGTTTGAATTGGATACGGTGGAAGATTGGGAGCCAGTGGAGGGACTTGCAGAGAGAAGTGGGGTGGTATTGAGGCGAGAGGTGGATCAGTCGGGCAGCAGAATTAAGGATGGACTGGAGAGGGGCGAGCGTGTTAGCAGGGAGGCCACAGAGGAGGATGTTACAGTAATCGAGGCGGGAGATTATGAGGGCATGCACTAGCATTTTTGTAGATTGCAAATTGAGGAAATGACGGATTCTGGAAATATTTTTGAGATGAAGACACCAGGAGGTGGTGAGGGATTGGATTTGTGGTATGAAGGACAAGGCAGAGTCAAGGGTCACTCCGAGGCACCAAACTTTGGGTACTGGCGAGAGCATGGTGTTATTTATTGTAATAGATAAATCAGGTGGAGAGTGTAGGTGAGATGGAGGAAAGATGATTAGTTCAGCTTTGGCCACATTGAGCTTTAGGAAGCGAGAGGAGAAAAAGGAGGATATAGCAGATAGACACTCTGGGATTTTGGACAGCAGAGATGTGACATCTGGGCCAGAGAGGTAGATCTGAGTGTCATCGGCATATAGGTGGTACTGGAAGCAATGGGACTTTATGAGTTGTCCCAGGCCAAATGTATAGATAGAAAAAAGTAAGGGTCCTAGGACAGAGCCTTGAGGGACACCAACAGAGAGAGGCTGGGATGAAGAGGTTGTGTGGGAGTGGGAGACACTAAAAGTGCAGTTGGAAAGGTATGAAGAGATCCAAGAGAGGGCAAGATCTCTGACACCAAGGGAAGAGAGGATCTGTAATAGGAGGGAGTGGTTGACAGTATCAAAGGCTGAGGACAGGTCTAGAAGTAGGAGTATGGAGAAGTGCTTGTTAGCTTTGGCAGAAAGTAAGTCATTTGTGATTTTAGTCAGGGCAGTTTTGGTAGAATGATGTGGATGGAAGCCGGACTGTAGGTTGTCAAAGAGAGAGTTAGATGAGAGGTGGGATGAAAGTTCAGCATGGACATGCTGTTCCAGGAGTTTTGAGGTGAACAGGAGTAGTGCTATGGGGCGATAGCTGGTAGTAGAGGTTGGATCGATGGAAGGTTTCTTTAGGATAGGTGTGACTGTTGCATGTTTAAAGGCAGAGGGGAAGGTACCAGTCGTTAAAGATAAAAGTTAAAGATTAAAGATAGGTTGAAGAGGTGGGCTAAGGCTGGAATAAGGATAGTGGTGAGGTTGGGCAGGAGGTTTGATGGGATGGGGTCAAGTGCGCAGGTAGTGAGGTGCGCTTTTGAGAGAAGACATGCAAGCTCTCCTTCTGTGATGGTGGGGAGGAAGTTTATAGAGGAGGGGAAGTGGTCAGTTATTTGAAGGGGTTGTGGTGACTGAGCGGCGAAGACTTGCCTTATTTGGTCGATTTTTTCTTTGAAATAAGTGGCAAAGTCTTCTGCAGAAATGAGGGAAGTTGAAGGGGGCAGTGGTGGGCGAAAGAGGGAGTTAAAAGTATTGAATAACTGTTTGGGGTTGTGTGTTAAAGAGGATATGAGGTTTCTGAAGTATTCCTGTTAAGCGGTGGTGAGGGTTGAACGAAATGTGTGAATTGCATTTTTGAATGTGGTGAAGTCTTTCTGGGAGTGCGTTTTCTTCCACCACCGCTCGGCAGCCCTAGACACTTGCCGAAGTTTTTTAGTGAGGCTGTTGTGCCAGGGCTGTCTATTGATTCGTCTCACTCTGCCATGCACAAGGGGAGTGACTGAATCAATAGCTGATGTGACAGTGACGTTGTAGAAAGTGGTGGCACTGTTTGTGTCGTGGAGTGACGATATGGAGGACAGCGGAAGGATAGAGTCAGAGAGGGTGTGCATGTTGAGGTGTGCAAGGTTTCTGTGGGGGTGTGCTAGGTGCTGGACAGGAGGGGCAGGTGATGAGGACAGGCAGAAAAGGTCAGTAGATGGTGGTCAGATAGGGGGAGGGGGGAAGTTGTGAGGTCATTAAGGGAACAGAGACGGGTGAAGAAAAGGTCTAATGGGTGTCCATCTTTATGGGTGGCAGAGGTGGACCACTGAGTTAGACCAAAAGACGAAGCAAGCGACAGGAGTTTGGAGGCTGCCGACTGGTGGGTGTCAGTGGGGATGTTGAAGTCACCCATGATGATGGTGGGAATGTCAGCAGAGAGAAAGTGTAGAAGCCAGGCAGAGACGTGGTCGAGGAAGGCAGTGGTAGGGTCCGGGGGTCTGTATATGACGGCCACTTGGAGGTTAGAGGGAGAATAGATGCGGACAGAGTGTACTTCAAAAGGAGGCAGGACAAGGGAGGGTAGAGGTGGGATTGGGTTAAAGCTGCAGTTGCCAGGGCGAGAAGTGTGGGTGAAATGAAGGCCACCGTAGCATAGTGCAACAGGGGAGGCAGTGTTGGAAGGTGTCAGCCATTTTTCGGTGAGGCCCAGAAAAGATAGATTGCTAGAGGTAAAGAGATCGTGAGTGATGTGCACGCAGTTTATTACAGACAGAACGGGCATTCCAGAGCGCTCCAGAGAAAGGGAGCGCTGGAGTAGGTGAGAGGGGAATGGATTTTATATTGGAGAGATTGCGGTAGTTACTAGTATGTGGGGAGTGATGAGTGGGTGATAAAGAGGGGTGTACCATCTGTGGGGGGCCAGGATTGGGGAATATGTCACCAGCAGTGAGAAGAAGTAGAGAAAGGGAGAGCAGGTGGGAAAAGGAGACTGGACGGCATGTTCTGCGTATTATTACGATCTGAGGTTTAGGAGCAGGTCAGCAGATGAGAAGGCAGGAGGGAAGGGGAGATGAATATTTGTTTGGAGAGCGCTGGGGTTTGGGGATAGTGAAGGAGAGTAAGGAGGAGAGGGCGTAGGTGAACATGGTGGGAGTAAGGTGTTAAGTTGGGGAAAAACAAATAAATTGTGACAGTGGCAAACAGAAGAGTTAAATATTACCTTCTGGCCAATTCTGGGACATTTCTGGTATATTTCTGACGCCCCACTTAATAAATCCCCTTTATGAAATCACACCAGACCAATATATAGAGGCTTTGGCTAGTGGGGTGTATATAAAGGCTGCTGGGGTGTTTTTAGGCTATGTGAGCACGTTGCGTAAATACATGCAGTTACGCTGCGCTTTGTAGCGCAGCGTAACTGCATGCGTCCTGCGTCCCCTGCACAGTCTATGGAGATTGTGCAGGGGCCGTGCGCACGTGGCGTCTTAGAGCGCAGCGCTTCGGCTGCTGCCCGAAGCTCTGCGTTCTAAGAAGTGACATGTTACTACTTCCGTGCGCTTTGCCGGCAGCTCCTGCTCTGTCTATGGCAGGAGCTGCAGGCAGAGCGCATGGAATCGGCTTTTTTTTTTTTCTCTACGGACATTTTCTGCAGCGATTTGAAGCGCACGTGTGCTCTTCAGATCGCTGCAGAAATGTCTGCAGGGCTAGTACACAACGTGCGCACATAGCCTTAAAGGCTGCTGGGTGTATATAGAGGCTTCTGTGCGCGGCGGTGTCTGTGTGCGACGAATCAGCGAAGCGTGGATCAAATCCCGCACCAATTCGCAGCTGGACTGCGCCTGTCGCTGATTAGTCGCAGGCGGCTGGCGCGGCCAATCAGCGACGCAGGATTTCCATTACAGACAGAATTAGACAATTATATAGATAGATGGAAGGCTTTGTGGGGTCATTATATTATTAGGAGGGCTATGAGGAAGCCTTTATACTTTAGAGTTATATGAGGGCCATTATAGAGTGTGAAAGCAATTATAGAGTGTGAAGGTTTGTGTGGGTCCATCATACTGTGCAGAGGGCAGTGTGGGTGCCATTATACTATTTAAAGGATAGTAAGAGCCATTACACTGCATGGAGAGCTGTGTGGGGATCTTACTGTGTCGGGGTCACTATTCATTGCCAGGGTAGTTCAAGGGGGGTACAGTAGGGTCATCATACTGTGCGTGTGGAAGATACTGTGGAAGAATTTACAGTGAGGTATCATTAATCCGCCCTTTCCTCAATTTGCAATCTACTAAAATGCTAGTGCATGCCCTCATAATCTCCCGCCTCGACTACTGTAACATCCTCCTCTGTGGCCTCCCTGCCAACACGCTCGCCCCTCTCCAGTCCATCCTTAACTCTGCTGCCCGACTTATCCACCTCTCTCCTCAATACCACCCCGCTTCTCCCCTCTGCATGTCCCTCCACTGGCTTCCAATCTTCCACCGTATCCAATTCAAACTTCTAACACTGACCTACAAAGCTGTGCATAATCTTTCCCCTCCGTACATCTCCGAACTACTCTCCCACTACACTCCAACACGTCACCTCCGGTCCTCCCAAGATCTCCTCCTCTCCTCCTCTCTCATTCGCTCCTCACGCAACCGACTCCAAGACTTCTCCCGAGCATCCCCAGTCTCCTGGAACTCGCTGCCTCAACACGTCAGACTATCCCCTACCCTTGCAAACTTCAAACGGAACCTGAAAACTCATCTGTTCAGAAATGCCTACAATCTACAATGAACTCGCTGCCGCCCGACCACCGTGCGGAGCTGCCGCCCGACCACCGTGCGGAGCTGCCGCCCGACCACCGTGCGGAGCCGCCGCCTGACCTACACCCCACCTTTTGTCTCCTCCCCATAATCCTATAGAATGTAAGCCCGCAAGGGTAGGGCCCTCTTCCCTCTGTACTAGTCTGTCTACTGTAACTTGTATACGTATTTTGTATGTAACCCCCTTCTCATGTACAGCACCATGGAATTAATGGTGCTCTATAAATAAATAATAATAATAATAATACAGTCTCTGTGGGGCACTTTTGTTGCCATCACAATTTATGGTTGCATTGAAAGAGGAATCTAGGGGCTTCATCAATAAGAGGAAAATTACTAAGGGCTGCAAAGTTGTGAGATATGCTCTTCTGTGACCCAGCCGAATATTATTATTTTTTTGGGGGGGGGGGGGGGCAATTATAAACTCTGCTGGGCCCCATGATTTCTATGTACACCACTGACCGCAGGTCATAGCCGCAGGCTCTTGTGATACTTGCTATAACAGCCGTGGTCATGGAGCTGTGACGAGTTCAGCTGAGTTTACTTTGCAGGCAATGAAGTAAGATAACCTCATGGCGTCACTGCTGTGTGAGCCCCTGCTGTGACCTGGGCTGAACTCATCTCAAGTCACTGCAGTGCTTTTCACAGCAGTGTGTGAGGGTGCAGTCACTTCTCTCCCAGCCAATGGGGAACATTCTTTTATTTATTGATTGGATAGCGAGTATGGGATCATAGTGGGATTTGCCAGGGAAATAAATTGGTGAAAGAGGGCGTCTCTTGTCTTTATTTCTTGAATAATTTTCTCTTTTTATGTCTTTCAGATTTGCTTTTGGGGAACGTCGTGGCACCTTGCTATGGATTACGTCAGACATTTTTTTTTAAAAAAAATTGTAATAAATTGGTGAACGAGAGATGTAGTTAGGGGGTGTTTGTCCAATTAAAATTTATCCTTTATCCAACTACTAGATTAGTAATGGGGTGTCTGATAGATGCCCACCCAATACTAATACTAGGGCTTGATGCTAACTGGTAATTCACAGCTAACAACAACCCCATTTATTACTCCGTCTGCCACCGCACCAGGGCAACGGGAACAGCCAATGCAATGCAGCACCTCTGGGGCGGCTGTGGCATGCCATTTTTAGGCTGGGGAAGGCTCAATAGCCATGGGCCTCCCCAGCCTGAGAATACCAGACCACAGCTGTCTGCTTTACCTTGGTTGATGATCCAATGGGGAGGGGGGGGGATTACATGTTTCTTGTTTTAAATTGTTTAATTTTCAATAAATCATTTAGAATAAGTGTTCACTGCCTTCTATTTTGGATTTCCAGCCAAGGCAAACATGTCAGCTGTGGTCTGCAGCTATCTACTTCACCTTAGCTGACCAACAAAAATAAGGGGGATCACACAACGGTTTTGAAAAGCACTAAAGGGTTTAACCTTACAATATACAGGGTGGTGGGACATTATAAATGTTTTGCACATCTATCCCTTCATCTAGCTTTTGTTTGACAGTATGCAAAACTCCATGCTAAAAATGCATGTCACACGGGTAACACACGGACGTCAAACGGAGACTAGGCGAGTGGAAAAATGCATTTGCATGTCACTCCAAGACACTTTAGGAGCAACAATGGAGCTATATTTTACACACAGATGTGACTGAACCTTTATTAGCAGTATATTGGTATATATCCATTATTAGCAGTACACACTGATATAGCCCCATTATAGGGAGTATACAGATACATAGCCCCCATTTTAGGGAGTATACAGGTATATAGCCCCCATTGTAGGGAGTATACAGGTATATAGCCCCCATTGTAGGGAGTATACAGGTATATAGGCCTCATTGTAGGGAGTTTACAGGTATATAGCCCGCATTGTAGGGAGTATACAGGTACATAGCCCCCATTGTAGGGAGTATACAGGTATATAGCCCCCATTGTAGGGAGTATACAGGTATATAGCCCCCATTGTAGGGAGTATACAGGTATATAGCCCCCATTGTAGGGAGTATACAGGTATATAGCCCCCATTGTAGGGAGTATACAGGTATATAGCCCCCATTGTAGGGAGTATACAGGTATATAGCCCCCATTGTAGGGAGTATACAGGTATATAGCCCCCATTGTAGGGAGTATACAGGTATATAGCCCCCATTGTAGGGAGTATACAGGTATATAGCCCCCATTGTAGGGAGTATACAGGTATATAGCCCCCATTGTAGGGAGTATACAGGTATATAGCCCCCATTGTAGGGAGTATACAGGTACATAGCCCCCATTGTAGGGAGTATACAGGTACATAGCCCCCATTGTAAGGAGTATACAGGTACATAGCCCCCATTGTAGGGAGTATACAGGTATATAGCCCCCATTGTAGGGAGTATACAGGTATATAGCCCCCATTGTAGGGAGTATACAGGTATATAGCCCACATTGTAGGGAGTATACAGGTATATAGCCCCCATTGTTAGCACTATACAGGATATACCACCATTATCAGTGGTATGTAGCCATACATTCTCCATCACTATATCAAGTGCCCTCTGTATGCACCCCACTCCCCACTGTGTGCCCCTTACTCCTTGTGCCCCTACTCACCCTGTGAACACTGATCCCTCTGTGCGCCCCGCTTCCCCCTACGTGTACCCTGCGCCCTCTGTGCACCCCGCTCACCTCTCCGAGGGCACACCACTCCCTCTCTGTGTACACCACTCACTATTTGCACCCCACCCCCTCTGACGGTGCCCCACTCCGTGTGCACCCCGCTCTCTCTCCCCCTCCCTCAGTGTACAACCCGCTTCCCACTGTGTCCCCCAGCTCAATCCTCTGCGTGCTCTCCGCTCACTCTGTGCGCCCCACTCCCCCCTTCGTGTGTACCCCACTCTCTCCATGTACACCACTCACTATGCGCCTCACTCCCCTCTCCATACACTGGTCCCACTACGCGCCCCACTCCCCCCTCCTCTTTGAAAACCACACACCTCTATGCTCCCCACTCCGTGTGCACTCCCCTCCCTCTCCATGTACACCGCTCCCACTATGCACTCCACTACCTGCTTCGTATACACCACTCCCTGTGTGCCCCCCACTCCCCCTCCGTGTACACCGCTCCCGCTATGCGCCCTACTTCCACCACCGTGTATACCCCCCTTTGTGTACACTGTGCCCTCTATGCGCCTCGCCCTCTGTTCGCCCCCCCTTCTATGCGCCCCACGCCATCTACACCACTTCCCTCTCTATGTACACCCCCTCCTTGTGCACTACTCTGTGCTCCCCGCTTTCTCTGTGCACCGCTCTCTGTGCCCCCTGCTCCCCCCCTTCGTGTGCACCGCCCTCTCTGTACCCCCCCGCTCCCCCCTTCCGTGTGCACTGCCCTCTCTGTACCCCCCGCTCCCTGGTTGTGTGTCCCCCACTCCGTGTGCACTGCTCTCCCTGTGGCCCCCTCAGTGTGCACCAATCTTCTCTGTGCCCCCAATTCGCCCCTCCGTGTACACCGCTCCCCATCTGTCCCACACTCCCCCCTTCTGTGTGCACTGTTCTGGGTCGCCCTTTCCCCCCTCCGTGTACACCGCTCTCTGTGCCCCCGCTCCCCATCTGTGTGTCCCCCAACTCCCCCCTTCGTGTGCACCGCACTCTCTGTATCCCCCGCTCCCCGGCTGTGTCTCCCCCACTCCGTGTGCACTGCTTCCTCTGTGGCCCCCACTCGCCCCTCCGTGTACACCGCTCTCTGAGCCCCCACTCCCCCTTTCTGTGTGCACCGCTCCCTCTGTGCCCCCGACTCCGTGTGCAGTGCACTGCTCCCTCTGTGCCGCGCATCCGCGGCCAGGCCCTCAGCTCGGTGCGCGCAGCATCAGGCCTGTGCGCCTGCCCGCGCCGCTCCCCGCCACTTCCTGCTCCTCCTCCCGTTGCTCTCTGCCGCCTTCCTGCTCCCATTACTCCTCCAAACTGAAAACAAAACTTTTCCCTTTCCGGAGTCACTTTCGTTTCTGGCTGTGTCCCCGGCGGCTCCTCCATTGAGGCTCGTTCCGCCCACCTCCTGTGATCGCAGTGATGTGCCCGGGCTCCTTCCTGGGCGCCGCTGTGTAGCACGGGGGCCTGTCTGTCACCTCCAGCTGGCACTACACGTGGAGACCCTGTGCCCCTCTCATGCCCCCCACACACAGGCTCCATGCCACACGGCCCCTCTCCTCCCCGTGCCCGGCTACCCCTCGCCCATGTGGGCTAGATAAGGACTCTTCGCTGGCCTTTCGTGACTATCGTTACAGCGTTTGCTTTGTCGCAGCTGGACAGCCATGGCCGGGCACAGAGAGCAAGGCGCAGCCCCTGCCCCCGGCAGTGATGGAAACATGGAGGAGGCTGCAATGGACTCTTATCTGAAGCAACATGGGCTATACAGGAAGAAGATTGCCAAGGACGGCTCCTGTCTTTTCAGGGCAGTGGCTGAGCAGGTACAGACCTGGTATTGTCTGGGTGGGGGCTGTGTAGATGAGCCTGAGTACTGGAGGGGGGATCTTGTAGAGGGGCCTGGGGGAGGTGGCTCGTAGGGGGCAGGAGGGACTGGGGGGGTCTTGTAGATTAACATGATGACTGGGGGTTGCTGTGTGGATAGTTCTGGGGCAGGGGGGTTGTTCTATTATTGGGTCGGAGTACCGGGGGGGGGAGTTGCTCTATGGTTGGGCCGGAGTACCGGGGGGAGGGGGGTTGCTCTATGGCTGGGCCGGAGTACCGGGGGGGGAGTTGCTCTATGGTTGGGCCGGAGTACCGGGGGGAGGGGGGTTGCTCTATGGCTGGGCCGGAGTACCGGGGGGGAGGGGGGTTGCTCTATGGCTGGGCCGGAGTACCGGGGGGGAGGGGGGTTGCTCTATGGCTGGGCCGGAGTACCGGGGGGGAGGGGGGTTGCTCCATGGGTGGGCCGGAGTACCGGGGGGAGGGGAGTTGCTCCATGGCTGGGCCGGAGTACCGGGGGGAGGGGAGTTGCTCCATGGCTGGGCCGGAGTACCGGGGGGAGGGGAGTTGCTCCATGGCTGGGCCGGAGTACCGGGGGAGGGGAGTTGCTCCATGGCTGGGCCGGAGTAGCGGGGGGAGGGGAGTTGCTCCATGGCTGGGCCGGAGTAGCGGGGGGAGGGGAGTTGCTCCATGGCTGGGCCGGAGTAGCGGGGGGAGGGGAGTTGCTCCATGGCTGGGCCGGAGTAGCGGGGGGAGGGGAGTTGCTCCATGGCTGGGCCGGAGTACCGGGGGGGAGGGGAGTTGCTCCATGGCTGGGCCGGAGTAGCGGGGGGAGGGGAGTTGCTCCATGGCTGGGCCGGAGTACCGGGGGGAGGGGAGTTGCTCCATGGCTGGGCCGGAGTACCGGGGGGAGGGGAGTTGCTCCATGGCTGGGCCGGAGTACCGGGGGGAGGGGAGTTGCTCCATGGCTGGGCCGGAGTACCGGGGGGAGGGGAGTTGCTCCATGGCTGGGCCGGAGTGCCGGCGGGAGGGGAGTTGCTCCATGGCTGGGCCGGAGTGCCGGCGGGAGGGGAGTTGCTCCATGGCTGGGCCGGAGTGCCGGCGGGAGGGGAGTTGCTCCATGGCTGGGCCGGAGTGCCGGCGGGAGGGGAGTTGCTCCATGGCTGGGCCGGAGTGCCGGCGGGAGGGGAGTTGCTCCATGGCTGGGCCGGAGTGCCGGCGGGAGGGGAGTTGCTCCATGGCTGGGCCGGAGTGCCGGGGGGAGGGGAGTTGCTCCATGGCTGGGCCGGAGTGCCGGGGGGAGGGGAGTTGCTCCATGGCTGGGCCGGAGTGCCGGGGGGAGGGGAGTTGCTCCATGGCTGGGCCGGAGTGCCGGGGGGAGGGGAGTTGCTCCATGGCTGGGCCGGAGTGCCGGGGGGAGGGGAGTTGCTCCATGGCTGGGCCGGAGTGCCGGGGGGAGGGGAGTTGCTCCATGGCTGGGCCGGAGTGCCGGGGGGAGGGGAGTTGCTCCATGGCTGGGCCGGAGTGCCGGGGGGAGGGGAGTTGCTCCATGGCTGGGCCGGAGTGCCGGGGGAAGGGGAGTTGCTCCATGGCTGGGCCGGAGTGCCGGGGGGAGGGGAGTTGCTCCATGGCTGGGCCGGAGTGCCGGGAGTCTGTATAGATGAGCCTAAGTACAAGTTGGGCACTCTGGAGATAAGTCTGATAACTAGGAGGATGGAGTAGATGGACCTGCTTTCTAGGGGGTGCTGCATGAATTGGGGGAAGTGCTTGTGTACATACACCTTAGTGTAGATGGTGGAGCGGTTCCCTACAGGGGTGCCTCTCGTTATACTGAGGGTCACGTCGGCATTATGGTTGGTTTCAAAGGGTCGCTTGTAATTGTTAGGGCTCATGCAGATCTCCAGGCAACACAGTACGAACATGGACTGCAATGCAAAAACTGACTGTCCCTGGGTAGCGGGGCCGTAGGAGCGCTGTCCCTGGGTAGCGGGGCCGTAGAAGCGCTGTCCCTGGGTAGCGGGGCCGTAGGAGCGCTGTCCCTGGGTAGCGGGGCCGTAGGAGCGCTGTCCCTGGGTAGCGGGGCCGTAGGAGCGCTGTCCCTGGGTAGCGGGGCCGTAGGAGCTCTGTCCCTGGGTAGCGGGGCCGTAGGAGCTCTGTCCCTGGGTAGCGGGGCCGTAGGAGCTCTGTCCCTGGGTAGCGGGGCCGTAGGAGCTCTGTCCCTGGGTAGCGGGGCCGTAGGAGCTCTGTCCCTGGGTAGCGGGGCCGTAGGAGCTCTGTCCCTGGGTAGCGGGGCCGTAGGAGCTCTGTCCCTGGGTAGCGGGGCCGTAGGAGCTCTGTCCCTGGGTAGCGGGGCCGTAGGAGCGCTGTCCCTGGGTAGCGGGGCCGTAGGAGCGCTGTTCCTGGGTAGCGGGGCCGTAGGAGCGCTTTCCCTGGGTATCACACACTGATAAACACACTGCCTAAAATCCCATCAAAAATGTCTTATCCCTAACTGCATTGCGCACAGCCCATATTTCATCACAGGCATCATAGACCCCCAAAATTCCACTGCAGACATACCCACAGCATTCTAGTCATCAGCAGGTGACACCAGCAAAATGTGACATGAAATGATGTCACACCTACAAGGAGCCCATACATTGTAGCATCTACTGTTTGTACTGCACATGGCAGCCTCTTTAGCGCATGAACAGCACAAACGAGCGGAAAATTAAAAAAAAAATACAGACTGTGCTTTTTTCTGCCCAACGCTATGGACGGTGGAGAAAAGTAGCTGGGTTTTACTGGGAATACAGCTCGTGGGCCTTATGAAATGATGAGTTTGATGCCCCTGCCCTATAATGTGTATGAACAGTACACTGCAATGGGCACTGCAGGAATTGAGTTAGGGGGGCTAAGTATGTGCCAGTTAGTCTCACACCTGGGCACTCGGCAGAGGTGAGAACGGTTTATAACGACTGATCCCATCCCCCGCATGGTACTAGAGTGGCATAATAGATAATTCCGGCACAACATGGAGGCTTATGATCCCACTAGAAGCGTTGTCCTTCCTGATGGCCGCACATTTCTCCGTGTTTTAGGAGTGCCTGTAGTCGGGAAGCACAGCACTGCTAATTATGGGAAAGCATTAAACCTTTGCTTGTGTGATAAAAGTTCATACTCTACAGTTAAGCATCTTTCGGTAGCCACAAATGTATGTTTCCACCTCCTGTTTCAGACCACAATCTGGTGCTGCTATTGTATTAATGGCCAGAAAGGATCTGACAGACTCCATTTAATCACAGCTGTATTACAGAGCCTGCCCGTACTTGTTATATGGTGCCCATAGAATTACATGGGTCCTCACTGAAGCCCTGGGTGCATGTGTATTACATGGGCATCTGTCGAAGGTACAATGGAGATGATCCCTACTTCTCAATCTCGTTCTATCTTCTGAATACATATACCAGGTGCTAATGCCTCCACGCCTCTGCTCTCTGCCAAGGTCATATGCTGTTTACCTGCTGGCATTGGGTATGTTGTTTCTGTTCATGCTCGTATACAGGCCTTTAGAATTCATAGTTATTATTATACACCTGCAGTAACATCCTTGAAGATTGAGGCTGCGTGCCCACGATCAGGGTTCACAGCGTTTTGGACACAGCGTGTTGTTGCGGTGTTCAAAACGCTGCATTGTACAGTACAAGCACAGTGGATGGGTTTTCTAGAAATCACATGCCCACTGTGCTTGTTTTTCCTGGAGTGTAAACTGACTTGCTGCGGTGTGGCTTCCCGAGCCACAGCATGTCAATTTGTGCTGCGGAGCCACGAGTGTGCTCCGCAGAGTGAACAGATAGAAAGTCTCTCACGGCCCCGAGCCCTGATTGTGGACCCGGGCAGCTGTGGTCTCCTGCGGACAGCATTCGCGGTTCAGCAGTAGAGGACATGCGTGTCCGAATCGTGGGCACGTACTCTAAGGCCGGTTTCATACTTTTTTTTTTTTTTTTTCATACGTGAAAATATTTTTCTTCATTGTGCTCGACCCAGTTTTGGTCCGTGTGTTAGATTTTACAATTATTATTGCATCAGCTTTTGCCATATGGAAGAAAAAAAAAATTCTGAGCTTTTTTGCTCAGTAAGGGTATGTGCGCACGTTGCTTTTTACCTGCTTTTTACCTGCTTTTTTGCTGCTTTTTCTTCTGCGCTGTTTAATGCCAAAATGGATGTGTTCTTCTATTCAAGCAAAGTCTATGGGAATTTGGGTTTCTTGTTCACACTATGTTGTTCAAAATGCTGCCTTTTTGTGGCAGAACTTTGGTCAAAAACTCAGCTTTGCAGTGCAAAACCCAAATGGCAAAAACAATTGACATGTTGCTTCTTTGAAAAGCTGAGTTTTTGACCAAAGTTCTGCCTCAAAAAGGCAGCATTTTGAACAACATAGTGTGAACAAGAAACCCAAATTCCCATAGACTTTGCTTGAATAGAAGAACACATCCATTTTGGCATTAAACAGCGCAGAAGAAAAAGCAGCAAAAAAGCAGGTAAAAAGCAGGAAAAAAGCAACGTGCGCACATACCCTAAGACTGGGGTCACACTTGCCAGTAGTGATGGGCAGTCCGGCTCTTTTTGGTGATCCGATTCCCATGGCTCCGCTCACCAAAAAGAGCTGGCTCATTCGTATCGTTCTCGGCTCCTTATTAAATTTGTGTTCACCCCAGGTGAACACATATTTAACAATATAGTGACGCCGCTGAAACCACTCCCAGATCGCGGGTGGGCGGGGTTTCAGTGGCGAAAAGAGCCGTTTAGCGATTTTAGTGGCTCACTTTGGTGATCTGGCTCCTGTTGTTCGCTGCAGGGAGCCGGATCTTTGTGTCGGATCGTTCGCGACTGACACATCACTATTTGCCAGTGACTTGCACAAGTCTCGCATCACATCACCCGGCACGGCCGCACACTCTCCGGACAGGAGCGTCTCAGCTGCATAGAAATGTGTGCGGCCGTGCCGGGTGATGTGATGCGAGACTTGTGCGAGTCACTGGCAACTGTGACTCCGGCCTAAATAGTAAAATCTAGGCAACATACAGGACCAATGGTGAGTTTGATTCACTACAACAATCAATGTAAAACATGTCACCATTTTTTTTTTTATTTTGTGGACTTGTGAAAAACATTATTCATTGTGATAGTTTTATGACCACTGCAAATATTGCAGCATCTGTTGAAAAAGAAAAAAAAACCTGATGTGTGACACCACCATGAGGCTATGGTAACGTCATGTTTTTCCTATGAAAATCACAGTATTCTACAGTACCGAGACTGAAATCAGTGAAATCTCACGCACTCGTTGCTTATTTTTCCTTGCTGTATTGAAGCAGTTTCAAATCTGCAGCATTTTTCACCCATTCTAATAATTAGTTTTAATCCTCTTTATTTTTATGCAGCGCTAACATATTCCACAGCGCTTTACGTACATCATCACTGTTGGGGCTCACAATCTAAATTACCTATCACTGTGTCTTTTAGAGTGACCGGGGGAAACACACACAAACTCATGCAGATGTTGTCCTTGGTGGGATTTGAGCCCAGGACCCCAGCGCTGCAAGACTATAGTGCTAACCACTGAGCCATTTGCTGCCCATTTTGATGAATGTTTTCCCATAACAATGTTAAAAGGCTTGCAAATGGTGCAAAAATGTATTTTTTTTTTATTATTCAACATTTTTCCTGCCAAAAATCACACATTTTTGATGCTGCAAAGGCTGCAGCAAATCCTTAAGCTATAAACATTGCTAAGGGAAGAGATGTCATGTCCACCATCGATTTACATTTACAAAAGATGGAATAATTTGTGAAATCCAGAGCAGAAATTGATGTGGTCCAGATATTGAGGATATGTGAACAAGGGGAATTTATGAAGCAGCTTTTATATTGAAAAAAAATAATAAAAAAATCTGCATATAACAATAGCAGCATTTCACTTTTTTTTCTTGCAGTAAGAAAAAAAGAAAAATCTGAAGCCTAAAATGCTCCTAGAAACTCCTATAAACTTGTTCTAGGGTGTATTGTAAAATTTTTGGCTTTCTACTCCACCAGTCAGCATCCATGTAGGAGAAAAGGGGCTGAAATATCTGTTCTTAGCCTCGCAGCTTGTCACCGCGTATTGGCCCATACTGGCACTAGAAAATAAGGCAAACAATGAGGAAAGGTCGGGGTCACACGGGGATTACTGCGATCCCCTCGCATGACACTCTGCTCACGCTGGCAGTACAGCAGAGCCGAGTGTCTTACGAGTGTCCCTGCGACTGAGGTCCGACCGTGCAAGCGGACCTCAGCTGCGGGGGGCGGACCGGCTCTGAGAAGGTGAGGGAGGGATTTATCTCCCTCTCTCCTCCATAGCCAGCTATTGCCATTCTCGCACTGCACTCGCATTACACCAGTGTACCGCGAGTGCAATGCGATTTTTCTCTCGCCCCATAGACTTGAATGGGTGCGAAAGAAAGAGTCTCGCATTACAGTTGCAGCATGCTGTGATTGTTTTCTCGGTCCGATTAGGGCTGAGAAAATAATCGCTGATGTGTGCTGACACAAAGGCTAAAATTGGTCCGAGTGGAATGCGATGTTTTATCGTACTCCACTCACACCGATTTTCATGCCGTGTGGCTTAGGCCTAAGAGAGCATCTGATGAAAAGTTCCAAATTGATAATCCACAGAAAAAAATCCAACACTTCTTAAAAATTAACTTTCATTTCTTCAGATTAAAAATAGTCAAACAAGTGAAACCAAACCTGTAGCGTTGTACGCTGAATGCCTCTTAAGCGGGCTTTACACGCTACAATATATCTTAGGATGTGTCGGCGGGGTCACATCATAAGTGACGCACATCCGGCATCGTAAGTTATATTGTAGCGTGTGACAGGTACGTGCGATTGCGATTGAACGTTAAAACGTTGATCACATACACGTCGTTCAATTGCTAAAAATTGAACGTGAGGTTGTTCAATGTTCCCGAGGCAGCACACATCGCAGTATGTGACACTCCGGGAACGATGAACAGATCTTACCTGCGTCCCGCGGCTCCTGCCGGAAATGCGGAAGGAAGGAGGTGGGCGGGATGTTTACGTCCCGCTCATTTCCGCCCCTCCGCTTCTATTGGCCGGCTGCCGCGTGACGTCGATGTGACGCAGAACGTCCCTCCCACTCCAGGAAGTGGATGTTCGCCGCCCACATCGAGGTCGTATGGACGGGTAAGTACGTGTGACAGCAAATAATCGTTTGTTACTTTTTTTTTTTCCTTATTTGATTATTTTTTAATCTGCAGAAATAAAAATTAATCTTTTAGAAGTGTTGATTTTTTTTTTCTGTGGATTACTAGAAAATAAGCCCCTGATACATGGTGACATGTTGTGAGACTGATCAGACAGTTTTGTCCTTTGTCCCATTTTTATACTCATAGGCTTCTCATTTCTGCAGATTTTCTCCATTGCAATGCAATGGATGAAATGTCCAGCACTGTATTGCCGCAATGTTATTGCCTCTGCAGACTCTCGGCAGCACATTAGTCAGTGAGATCATGCCCCAAATCCGCATTGCTGCTGTTTCCCTACAGATTTTCTCCATAGTATGCCTCCTGAAATATTTTCCATAATATGCCAGTCCAAGTATTCCGCACATTTTCTGCACATGGAATGTCTGGAAGCAAAAATAGTGGTGTATTCGTCCGGTGTGCACATAACCTACAGGATAACTAAACATTTAGAAAAAAATTGTGATTTGTTTTAGCCAATGTCTAAAATTGTTAGTCAGTGTGAGTCCGGGGCTTGAGTGTGAGCGGTGGGGTGTAGTGAGCCTGTGCACCGCTCTGATCATGTAGTTACCCTTTAGATATTTGCAGCCAGAGGCAGCTTGAAGCACCTGTCTGTATGTTATTATGCGGTGCTTGTATATACTTGTTATCTACTTCTATGGTCTTAAGAATTTGATGAAGATTCCAAATACTTGAAGATAAAGCGTTTCACTGGCATCGTAATGAGGATCAGTAATTCACTCCACAGATTCACATGGATGATTGCCCGCTTAGGGGGATGTATGGCTTCAGTAGCGTGCTATGTAATCAACAATTTGGATCTATAATGTACAGCAACATCGCTATACAGGACGTATCAAACCTGCAAGGGTGAATTTTTAACCATTTATTCATACTATTTTAAAACCTTTTATGACAAAGTACTATAGTATTACCACTGCACACTGATACTTTTTTAATTGACAAAAAATTTTATGTTTCCCCTTCCAATATTTAGTTCTTGAGCCAATAGTTTAAGGGAACCTGTCAGGTCCAATTTGCACCCAGAATCACGAGTTCTCGGTTCATATTGATGTTCCCTGCCTAACCATCCCTATATATACTAGCATAGATAAAGAGATATTTAGAAAAAGAATTTCTAAAGATCCTTTATGATATCCTAATGAGCGCAGGGACTAGTCGCAAGAGCGTTAGTTCTTGCACTCATTCCGCTCTCTTAGCATGGTAGCACGCCCACAGGGGTATGCTAATATGCTACTCCATTCCCATTGCCCAGCGTCATCAGTGGTGATGTACCTGTGTCCATTGTTACCGCATCAGTCGCCTGGCAGTGTGCATGATAAGAATACCCTGCACTTCCAGTGATGCACCTTAGACCTCTTTGTAGCCGACACGCGCACACCCGGCTTCATAGTGCCCATGACCGGAAGTGCGGTGGCTTCTGATCATGCGCATTGCCAGGTGTTTAAAGTGGTGACAACGGACACAGGTAGGCGCCTCACCGCTGATTATGCTAGGCAGTGGGCATTGAATAGCATGTTAGCATGCCCACAGGGGCATGCTAAGAGGAATGAGCGCAGGAACTAACAACCTTGTGACTAGTCCCTGCGCTCATTAGCATATCATAAAGGATCTTTAGAAATACGTTTTCTACAGATCTCTTTATCTATGCTACTAAATACAGGGACAGTTAAGCAGGGATTAGCAATATGCACCCAAAACTGCTCGTGGTTCTGGATGCATATTGTACCTCACAAGTTCCCTTAAATTGTACTATGGTTAGTTTAACACATTCAACACTAAAGTGTGCTTTACACGTTGCGACATCGCTAGCGATAGCACCCGCCCCCGTCGTTCCAGCGATATGTGGTGATCGCTGCCATAGAGAACATTATCGCTACGGCACGTCTACGTCTACGTCTACGCGACGTCTCTGTGACCGCCGAACAATCCCTCCCTCAAGCGGGAGGTGCGTTCGGTGTCATAGCAGCGTCACTAAGCCGCCGGCCAATAGAAGCAGAGGGGCGGAGATGAGCGGGACGTAACATCCCGCCCACCTCTTTCCTTCCGCATTGATGGTGGACGGAGGTAAGAAGATGTTCGTCGCTCCTGCGGTGTCACACATAGCGATGTGTGATGCCGCAGGAACGACGAACAACATCGTACCTGTGGCAGCAGCGATATTAAATGAGTGACGTGTCAATGATCACCGTTTTTGAACGATTTTGCGATCGTTGATCGTCGCTCATTAGTGTTACACGCTGCAATGTTGCTACGAGCGCCGGATGTGCGTCACTAACGACGTGACCCCGACGATATATCGGTAGCGATGTCGCAGCGTGTAAAGCACCCTTTATGGTCTAAATACAGACCACCAAGTATACGTCTGGACATCCTCCCAATAGACAAGGCAAAACACAGTATGAGAAGACCCTAAAATTATAAGGTTATGTCCGAACAATAGTTGTGCTGTGATTTTTCGAAATTTTTATAAAAAGAATTGCCATAATTTAAAAAAATTTACAAAAATTTGCAAAAATGCACTGTTATTACTACAGCTATGGAAAATCCTGGCACCAAAAACACAGCACAATCTCATCATGTGAACATAGTCTAAAAGGGCAATCACACTACAAGATAATTGTGAACAAGTGTCGATAGAAAAAAGCTCAACTCGCTATTATCTAGCAGTGTGAACAGACTGCTGATCACCTGATGAATAAGGAAAACGGTCTCTTGTGTAGTACCAAAGATCACTGCTCAGCGGTGCACAACCAAGAACAATGGCAGCCTACGCGCACTGACCAATCGATATAGATTGCTCCATGCACATAGTCTACTTTGGTCTGTCTGCGTAAATAGGCATTCACAATAACTTTACCTATTGGTGGTCGTATTTTGCTGCCAGTTACTGGCACTCGTCGGTATTTCTTCTCCCTTTGTACACACATTAGGGAGACAGGTCAGCCAGAGCAGTGCGGGGCGGGGGGGGGGGGGGGGGGTTGGGGGGACCTGCAGGGGAGCAGATTTCTCGCCTCCCACTATAGTTCCTGGCTGTCCTCTCCCATCACCAGGCTTTTTAAAGCTACTACTTTAACATTGACCTATGCTTAGGATAGGTCATCACTGTCTGGTCGGCCGAAGTGCAACTCCCCTGCCGATCAGCCGTTCTCGGTCTCGGTGGCTTCAGCAGGCAGCCAGAAATGCTCCGTTCTGGAGCTGCCCTGTCTTCTGATAGCGGCTACTCCCGGATACTGAGAACAGCTGATCTGCTGGGTGTCGGACCCTGGCCAATCAGACATTGATGACCTATCATAAGGAGAGGCCATCAATGTTATAGTGGTCAACCTCTATAAGCTATGTTTTAATGCCACGCAGCCACTCAATAACCTTTCTGGCCATTTCTGGGGTGCCGAGAAGGGACACTTCTACTCTTTACTACAGAATTTATGTAGTGTTACTCTAATAAGTGTGAAAAGTCTCATTCTACATGTTGGCAGCGATTAATAGAAGGATGGCATAATCTGATTACGTCATATGTTTATGTTCCTGTTTTAGGTTTTGCACTCTCAGACACGACATTTGGAAATTAGGCAATCCTGTATACAGTATCTGAGTGAAAATCGAACCCACTTTGAATCGGTAAGTAACACGGGAGTATCCATTTCCTGGTGTCTGGTTTTTACAGCTGCTCGATATATACTGTTGGGGGTATCCAATGGGACCTCCCTTACTGGATAAAACTGAGCTCAGCTTCTGATCCATGGTGATCTTTATAAAGTGGTGCACGTTAGCTTCAGTGGTCATTCCTCTTCATTCTTGTTATATCTGTATTGCCTCTGAAGGAGGAATAGGCTTTATTAGGGAAAGAAAATGATAAATCATTTTCCAATTCTGAGCAACCATTTAATGTTCTGGCATTCCTTGGGTAATTAATGTTGGAAACAACAATGATAGGCTTTGTGATCTGGACTGGTGTCAGCATTGAAAACGTAGAAAAACTACTTCAGCATTTATATGGACTGCAATCTAATATATAAAGCTTAGTGTATGTATGTATGTATGTGTGTATGTATGTCCGCTAAAGGAATCCGCACCGTCGCATTTACAATCACGAAATTTTGCACAGACGTCTCATGTGACCCAGGGAGCGTCGTAGACTATGTTTTGACAGAAAAATGTAACCCCGTGCTTTACAGTTAGTCTCTAAAATCCTGCTGCCATTAAACTGAATGGTGGTGGGAGCTATAGGTTATTAATAACAACTGTTAGTGGTTGCTATAGGAACAAAATAAACTGTTAAAGCTTATGCATGAGGTTATATGATGTTGGTGGAGAGATGGATAGAGAGACAGAAAAGACAGACAGAGACACAGACAGAGACAGCCCTGGAAAGAGACGGCCCTGGAAAGAGAGACAGAAACACACATAGAGACAGACACAGAGATGGAGACAGACAGATACAAATACAGACAGAGAAATAGTCAGAGACATAGACACAGACAGACAAGGAAAGAGACAGACAGACAGCGACAAACAGACAGACTGGGAGAGAGACAGAGAGACAGTTACTATCCTGGGCAACGCCCGGGTACTACAACTAGTAGTATATACATCACAATCTCCAAACTGTCATAAGGGGCCTAAGACATAAACCCTAGGATGGACACAAAGCAACATCATTTCTATTTATCGGATGATGGGAAAATTGTCATAATGTTAAATTTGTTTTTCTTTTTTAGTTTATTGAGGGCTCTTTTGAAGAGTATTTGAAACGCCTGGAAAATCCACAGGTATGTTAGATGGCCAGCTCTATGTAAAGTAGGAAGCGGGTTGTGTATTTATGGTGATGGGTCACATTGTTTTCCAGAATATTAATTAAGTTAAAGGGAACCTGTCAGCAGAAATTTCGCCCAAAACCTAACAGATTCCCCCTCTGCAGCTCCTGGGCTGCATTCTAGAAAGGTCCCTGTTATTATTGTGCCCCCTTTCTGACCAAAATAAAGACTTTATAAAGTGGTACCTTTTTGTATTCAGATTCTGTAAATGTGACACGGGGGCGGGCTGCCTGATGGCCGTTATTCTGCCTCTTGCCGCTTTAGGCCGTCCCCCATCGCTGATTTCCATAGCTGTGGACGCCGCCCAGTGCTCCACAGGTCCCTGTGCATGCCCAGTGCCTATCTCTCGTGGATGAGCACTGTGCCCAGTGTCACCGCTGGTGACGTGCGCGCAGGCTTTAGATTATGGGCGGTGCTGTGATGTTTATTACCAAGCAACCGCCCATAATTGCGGGACCGCGCTTTCCCCCTCGGCCTCCTTCGTTCTGCGCAAGCGCGGTGCTGCTGACCCCATGTCACCTCCTTCCCATCTTGCCCTGAGGCAGGAAATAGATGTGAAGGAGGTGACGTGGGGTCAGCAGCACCGCGCTTGCGCAGATCGAAGGACGCCGAGGGGGAAAGCGCAGTCATCATAACGGCCATCAGGCAGCCCGCCCCCGTGTCACATTTACAGAATCTGAATACAAAAAGGTACCACTTTATAAAGTCTTTATTTTGGTCAGAAAGTGGGCACAATAATAACAGGGACCTTTCTAGAATGCAGCCCAGGAGCTGCAGAGGGGGAATCTTTTAGGTTTTGGGCGAAATTTCTGCTGACAGGTTCCCTTTAACAAAATTTTACTCTCATACCCTGGTGAATCTCTGGTGATACACCAAAAATGTCCATTTCTTCCTTTTACATGAGAAATCTACCACAAAATTAAATGTGGGACTTTGTAGAAGTTCAATTAGGGAAGGTCTGGGTTTCTAGGGTTTGTGTTGGACATCAAAGTGATGTAAACCTCTCATACTCATTAAAGAGGTTGTCCCACAAACAAAGTTGATTTTAATCAATAGATTTTGGTATAATAATTTCCACAATTGGATGTGTGTTATAAAATGTTCCTGTGCTGAGATAATCTTATATATGTGTCCGTGCTATGTACTGTGTCTGACTGTACAGGGACATGGTCTGATCATATCACAGCTCCTGTACCGGGGAGGAAGCAAAAAACTATACAGACATTGCAGATTGGGATCACAAATTATTTCTTTGAGGTAAAAACATTTTTCTCTGATGCCTTATTGGGGGACACAGGACCATGGGTGTTATGCTCCTTATCCATAGGAGGACACTAAGATGCAAAGATGTTAGCGCCTCCCCTGCAGTATACACCCCCTGGCCCAGCTAGGCTACTTCCGTTTTAGGTTAGTGTCTATAGGAGGCACATCTCTGCAGACTACTGCAGCAAGAATTTTTTGTTTTTAGAGGGCGACGGTTTCCTTCGGGGACCGATTTCCCAAAACCATTAGCAGGCGGGAACGCGGAGTGTTGCCTCCCCGTACACCCTCCTGCGACGCTGGATCCTGGGCTGTTACTCACTGGACGACGGGTCTGATGGCACCGATTTTCCAGAGCCAATAACAAACTTCCTCAGTCCCTCTGGCAGGCTCTGAGTTGATACACGCTCTGCACCAAGTGTGACCAGACACAGCAGGCGTCATAATCTCCACACTGGAGCTGAGGTGAGATCCTCCCTGACAGGAATTATAGCTAAGAAATCCTCCCTGACAGGAATTTTACCTGAGGAATCCTCCCTGACAGGAATTTTACCTGGGGAATCCTCCCTGACAGGAATTTTACCTGGGGAATCCTCCCTGACAGGAATTTTACCTGGGGAATCCTCCCTGACAGGAATTTTACCTGGGGAATCCTCCCTGACAGGAATTTTACCTGGGGAATCCTCCCTGACAGGAATTTTACCTGGGGAATCCTCCCTGACAGGAATTTTACCTGGGGAATCCTCCCTGACAGGAATTTTACCTGGGGAATCCTCCCTGACAGGAATTTTACCTGGGGAATCCTCCCTGACAGGAATTTTACCTGGGGAATCCTCCCTGACAGGAATTTTACCTGGGGAATCCTCCCTGACAGGAATTTTACCTGGGGAATCCTCCCTGACAGGAATTTTACCTGGGGAATCCTCCCTGACAGGAATTTTACCTGGGGAATCCTCCCTGACAGGAATTTTACCCGGGGAATCCTCCCTGACAGGAATTTTACCTGGGGAATCCTCCCTGAGAGGAATTTTACCTGGGGAATCCTCCCTGACAGGAATTTTACCTGGGGAATCCTCCCTGACAGGAATTTTACCTGGGGAATCCTCCCTGACAGGAATTTTACCTGGGGAATCCTCCCTGACAGGAATTTTACCTGGGGAATCCTCCCTGACAGGAATTTTACCTGGGGAATCCTTCCTGACAGGAATTTTACCTGGGGAATCCTTCCTGACAGGAATTTTACCTGGGGACTCTTCCCTGACAGGAATTTTACCTGAGGACTCTTCCCTGACATGATTTTTAACTGAGGATTCCTTCCTGACATGAATTGGAGCAGAGGTCACTGTCTGAATTCACATGGGCTGTTTGCAGACTCCTACATAGCATTCCACATGTGGCGGGGAGAAGGGGAGAGATCCCAGGACTCAGTGCACCCGCAGCTGCGGTACACTTATGGAGTTTTTTTCTGTCCACCGTTGTTGTGCAGGGCTGGAGGGGGGAAGGGGAGTCCCTTCCCACCATTTTATTATATTTCCTCATGTCGACGTTCTTGTCGGAGCTAAGCCCCGCCCCCTCCGACACACGATAAGCTACGGCTGCAGTCACATGTTTTATGCCCTGCACAACTACAGCAACAGCTATAAGACTTCTAATGTTCAGCCTGCACTACCTGCCACACTGAACTACTAGGGTTTGATAGCACCTCTTCCTTCCGTGAGTCCGGTGCCACTGTAGCTCCCAACCCCCCCCGCCGCCACCACTGCAGCAACCGCTGCCAGCCCAGAGCCTATGGCTCCCAGTCCCCTGGAATGGGCACAGTTCCAAGAACCCGGTGCTGCCTATGCAACATCGTCCTCACACCCCTCGGGGCCCCTGAACATAACGCGGCCTGATGACACCTCTATAGAAGGTCCTTCTGATAAGAATCAGCCCTCTGCGTCACCGGTTGCAGATCAGAAAAAGGGCATGACCTCCAGGGTTCTTCCTTGGGGGTAGACAGATGGGGTTCTCCCACATGTTCCGCGGTCTCTGAGGAGCCGGAGGAAGGGGAATGACGTTTGTACCAGGATGATTCCTTGGTTTCAACCTCCCCGAGCAATCAAGCTGCGATGGACTCCCTTATTGCAGCAATCAACCAAACTCTGCATGTGGAAGATCTCCCATCCACTACTACTGACCCTGCGGTCTCCTTTAAAAGGGTGAAGAAACCTAAAAAAAATGTTTGACGCCGCTTCGGTATCCGTAAACTCATGGAGTACCGGTACCCCTTTGGCTTAGCTGTCTCTAAGGGCTGGGCCGATCCGGCCTCGGTGTACCCTCACCCGTCTTCCCGCCTGCCTGAAGGACCACTCCTGTCTTTTACTTGATGGATCCTCCTTCAAGGACCCGACAGACAAGGGGAGCAGCTCGATCGCTCCGCCTTGAGGCCGCGGGTCCCTCTCTCCTTCCGTGTGGGTCGCACAGGCACCAGGAATACCAGTTTTCCTCAGACCCTCACAGATGTAACAGTTCACATTGCTGCGGCGGTGGAGTACCTCATGCAGGCCTCCCTCGACGCTGCTACCTGCGCAGTTTTTGCCGCCTCAAATACCATAGCCATCCGTAAGGTCCTCTGGTTCCGATAATGGAGAGCGGACTCTGTCCCTAACAAGCCTCTCACAGTACTCCTTTCCAAACCAATAGTTTGGCGATCGTCTGAACAGGCTCTTTTTCCTGACGCCACGGGAAGAAAAGAGTACCTCACTCCCTCAACTCTAGCCCAGGACGTTTTTTTACTAGACACGTAGGGCCCGACCTTCTCAGCCCTTCCTGAGTCCACCTTGTCCTGGCAGTCGAGACAAAGACCGAGGAGTCTCATCCTCCTCCATCTGGGCTGCCGCCTCAGACCACAAATGAGTGCGACGCCCTGTGTCTTCCGGTTACCACATTGAATTCCGGACCCGGTTCCCGGGTCGGTCTTTTTCTCTCAAACCCCCCCCAAAAGGCTCCAAAACACCGCGAGGCCTTCTCCTCAGCAATCCACTCCCTCCAAACGGCGGGGGTGATGGTACCTGTTCCGAACGGTGAGAGTTTCAAGGCCTTCTTTTCCAACCTCTTGTGGTCCCCAAAAAAGGACGAGTCAGTTCGACCCATCCTGGACCTCTAACACCTGAGCAAACATGTGCACGTAAGGAGATTCAGAATGGAGTTCCTATGGTCCATTATTACCTTTATAGTCGAAGGTGAATTCCTTGCCTCCCTAGCTATCAGGGACGTGTACTTTTTTTTTTTTAACTTCGTTTTATTAACAGTTTCAAACATGGTATAGCTGACATTCACAATGTGAGAAATAGCTCAGTACATGGATAGTGCTATACGTTCACAACACTGAAGAATCATATAGAGTCCATAGTATCTGTTGTACTCAAGATAAAATAGTATTATCCATTCTTCTTATCATTTGCATATATATATACAGTTTTATATTAAGCATAAGAACTGCTCTAACGATCAGCATGACCATATTTTAAGAAACAGGGTAGAAAAGGGAATAAAAAGGTGAAAAAGAAAGAACAACAACAGCTACATTGCATCACCTTACCGCAAGATACCGTAGGATAGCTTCCATCTCCCAACATCTAGTGGGAACCACCTCTATTCGCATAGATTCCTCTAAGCCTCTGTAAGTGTGTCTGGAGAAGAGTTCCATAGACCCCAAATTTTGTTAAATTTTTCCGGGCACCCCCTGTTGTAGTATACCACCCGCTCATAGACTATAGTTGCATTGACTAATTTAACCCAGGACCTCACAGTTGGACTCGAATCCCCCATCCACCGCAAGGCTATTACTTTTCTAGCCAAAAATAATGCCCCTCTGAGGAATGTTATCATATAATGATCCCAGGACTCTTCCTCCATTACCCCAAATAGGCATATCAATGGGTCGCATGAAACAGGAATTGACACAATCAATGATAGCAGAGATGTCACTCCCCTCCAATACGAGGATATATTGGGACAGCTCCAGATCATATGTATGAAATTTGCCCCTGAGAGATGACACCTCGGGCACTCCGATGTGCGAGAACGGCCCATACTAAATAATCGAGTTGGAGTAAGGTATGCCTGGTGGACAATGTAGCATTGAATCAATTTATTATTAACTGATGGGGATACCGCAGTCGGAGATTCCAATATCTCTTCCCATTCCTCTCCCTGTAGAGAGGGAATTAGAGATCTCCATCTATCCTGGGCTGGCAAGGGGTCCGACTCCACCCCCACCGACAACAGGTAAGTATATATGGCTGAGATTAAACCCCGAGGTCCCTGTGATTTTAGGATACCTATCATCGGGAGTGTTGATATCAGTTTCCCCGTTCCAATTTTCTGCATATGGGACTGAATCGCTGTACGAATCTGCAGGTATCTAAAAAATTGCGATCTTGGGATATTACATTCAGTTTGGATCTGGTCAAAGGATTTGAAGGTTGTGGTTCCCGGGGCATATAGATCACCCAGTGTAATGACATTGTGAGTGATCCAAAATTGTGCTGAGGGGTGATCTCTCAGAGTATGGAAGTGGCTATTCCCCCATAGTGGGAGTTCCGCCACCACTCCCTCAAAATGTGCCACTCTCTTAGCTTGTCGCCAGACCAATCTTGCCAACTTGAGGAGGGGTAGTTGCCGTGATATTCTCAGTCCATCTGATTCCAAAAAACCCACCAAACAGTCAGTCCCGGCCGCGTGTGCCAAGTGACTCTCGGAGTTCGGCAGTTGACAACCAGGCATCCAGGCCACTAGTGCTTTAAGCTGCCCCGCCAGATAGTACAGGAAGAACTCCGGCAAAGCCATCCCTCCCAGTCTCTTGGATCTCTGTAAAATGGATAACCGGAGTTTGGGTCTGGATCTGCCCCATATGAAAGAAGTAGTAAGCGAGTTCAGCGTAGAGAAAAAGGATTTGGGTACTGATACTGCACTATGTTGTAGTGTGTAACTGAGTTTTGGAAGTAATATCATTTTGATTAAGTTGATTCTGCCAACTACCGACAGGGGTAACTTGCTCCACGAGTTATATTTAAGTTTGACGTGTTCCAGGAGTGGTGTTATACATGTCTGATAGTCTAGTGTATGGTCCTTCTGTATGTGTATTCCCAGGTACTTGAAGCTAGTCACCACTTGCAGAGGTGACCTACCCTCCATTGAAATTCTAGACCCCTGTGTTAATGGCATCAGAGCCGACTTATCCCAATTGATGTGCAGTCCCGAAAACTCCCCAAATTTATCTATAGTATCTATAACCACAGGCAAGGTCTCTTGTACTCTGTCCAAAAAGACAACCATGTCATCCGCATACAATCCTATTTGATCTGTGCGGTCGGCTATAGTGATTCCAGTGATCTGTGGATGAGAGCGAATTCTAATTGCCAAAGCTTCAATAACAAGTGCAAACAATGCTGGAGACAGAGGGCATCCCTGTCTTGTGCCCCGTCTCAGTGAGAAAGGTGCAGATATAATGCCATTGACCAGTACCCTGGCCGTCGGGGACCTATACAATATATGAATCCAATTGCTGAATCTAGGCCCAAAGGCGAATCTCTGGAGGCAGGCAAACAAAAATGGCCATTCTACCGAGTCAAATGCCTTGGCCGCGTCCAGCGAGGCCAAGGCCCACTCATTTTCCTGGAACAATGTACTATATTGTACTATGGACTGGACCCGTCTTATATTTATCGAGGTGTTTTTTCCAGGCATAAATCCTGTTTGATCTGGGTGAACTATACTCAATATAACTGAATTGAGCCTGGACGCCAATATTTTGGTAAAGATCTTATAATCCACATTGACTAGGGATATAGGGCGGTATGAGCCGCATTCGAATGGGTCTTTACCCTCCTTCCTCAGCACAACTATGTGCGCTTCGTATAAGGAGGCAGGTAGAGAGTCACCGATTGAGAAATGAGAGAAAACATCTAATAAAATCGGGGCCAATACATCACAATATTTACTATAGAATTCTATGGGGAGACCGTCTGGACCCGGAGATTTCCCCCTAGCCATATCTGAGATGGCTGTAATCACTTCGTCCAGTGTGATGTCTGCCTCCAGAGACTCCCGTTGCGATCTGCTCAAAGTGGGAAACTCCAAATCCGATAGATATTCCCCACAGCTTTGAACTCCATGAGGGCTTCCAGAAGTATATAGGGTTTTATAATATTCATGGAAGCACTCCAAGATATCTTCAGGGGATGTGGCTGTGGAGCCGTCTGCCCTCCGTATACCTAGTACTGTATTTGAGGTGTTATGTTGCCGAACCATATATGCCAGTAATTTACTGGACTGGTTTCCAAGCTCAAAGTAAGATTGTCGAGTGAAGAACAGTTTGCGTTTGGACTTGGTCTCACAGTGTTGCATATACAGCCTGTATGAATGCATCCAGGCTGCTCTGTTCCCATCGGTTGGGGCTGTAATATATTCTGCCTCTAGGTCCTTAAGTCTCCCCTCCACCATGTCATCCTCATTTCTAGTCGCTCTTTTAAGATATGTTATGGTTGAAGAAAGACACCCCCGAAGGTAAGCCTTGAGAGTATCCCACACCAAGTTAATATTCCAGGGTTTAGGGTGGATTTTTAGAAAATCTTCTATTTGGGTCCGGGTCCTATCGCTTTGATCAATTAATTTCAACCAAAAGGGGTTTAACCTCCAAAAGGGTTTGCTAACATTTTGATTAGTCTTAAGAGTGAGGATCACTGGGCTATGATCTGATATGCCCCTGACCCCGTGTACCACATCATCCACCCAGGTCGCGACGTTGCTTGACCCAAAAATATAATCCAGTCTGGACAGCGTACGTCTAGTGGAGGAGTGACATGTGTATTCTCGAGTGTTAGGATGTCGGAGTCGCCAAAGGTCTATCCACCCGCCTCCCTCCACGCATTGTTGTAAGTCAGTCGAATCCGGGGTCGATTGTTGTCTCCCCCCATCTACCCGAAACCTGTCCTGCTCCTCATTCATCACAAGGTTAAAATCCCCCATGCATAACACATATGCATCTGGGTAGCTGAGGGCAAAGCTCAGTGCCTGTTTAAGAACGGAAACGCGAGCCGGTGGGGGGTTATAAATGCATAGTAGCACATAATCTCTAGAATCTATAGACGCATATATAAACACAAACCGCCCCTCCGGGTCACGCCTTACCACCTTTGCTTCCCATCGTATGTTTTTATGGACCAATATAGAGACTCCTCTGGAGTAGGTGGTGTGGAACGCATGCGCCGACCATTGTACCCATGGTTTGTTTACTAGTCTGGCTATGTCCCGTGTGAGGTGAGTTTCCACTAGTGCCACCAGCTGAGCTCTGATTTGCTTAATTTGGGAAAATACCTTGATACGTTTTTTGGGAGACTTAAGGCCTCTGACATTCCAGGTCATAACTATCATCTCTGACCCCATATCATATAAATCTGTTTATAGAACCAGGATCCCAAGTATAAGGCGCGTTTCATCCCGCAACTAGATGCGGTTAACCCACCAATAGTTTGAAGCCTATCTCTGCAAAGAAATAAAGTTAATGCAATAGCAGCTGGAAACATAGAAAAACAATATCGAACTTCAGGACCTTTCCGATAAGTCCTGTAAAACATTTCAAACATCAATGGGGATACCACCACTGAATGCAGTGTCCTGGTATAGGTGGTATTAGAGTGCACAAAATAGGGCTCCCATCTCACAGGAACCAACTCCTGGCCAATTCCTCCATCACTCAAGGCACGGAGAAGTCTTGTCTTTCTTCAAAGGGGGCTTCAAGCTTTAATGGGAGATGAAGGGCACCAGGGGGCTCAGCAAATGTCACTTAGTAGACGTAGCCTCATTGCTTCTGCCCCTTAGGTCTCGGGTGTAACTGTAACCAGTCCTCAGCCTCAGCAGGTGTAATGAAAAACAGAGACGACCCTTCATGCACTATGCGGAGCCGGGCAGGGTACAGCATAGAATAGATGATGTTTCGCTCCCTTAATTTTCTCTTCACATCCATGAAGGTGGCCCTCTGTTTCTGGAGGTCCACCGAAAAGTCTGGGAAGATCGAGAGTGTAACATTGTTAAACTTAAGTGGGCTCTTTTGTCGGGCTAGGCGGAGTGCTGTGTCTCTATCTCTGCAGTTGAGTATCCTTGCTAAGAAGGGACGCGGCGGTGCACCTGGAATAGGAGGTCTCATTGGAACTCTGTGCGCCCTCTCCACTGCAAACGTCGAGGAGAACTCGTTCCCAAGATTAGATTTCAGCCACTCCTCCAGGAACCGTTCCGGATGCTGACCCTCTGAGTGTTCTGGCAGTCCTATGATCCGTATATTGTTTCGACGCATGCGATTCTCTAGATCATCTGATTTCTGGCGCCATGCGTTTGTTGATCCTGCCATTGTAGTCATTTTGGTTTTAAGTGGTTTTATTTGATCTTCCAGTTCTGACACTCGTGTCTCAACTTCTGTTGTTCGGGCCCTCAGGGATTGCATGTCTTGACGCAAGCGGCCCACCTCTGAGTGTACCTCCTCAATCTTCCCTGTGAGGGAGCTATTGCTTGTAGAAATTGCTTGTAGAAGCTGTTCATACACCTGCCTCAGGGTTAAATCATCTTGATCTTCTGACCCGTCAGGCAATGGTGCTTGAGTGGTATTTCTCCTGGCTTTAGGGGTATCTGCCTGACCACCCCTTGCGTACTCTTTAAGCTTATCAATAGCTCCACTTTGTTTAGGGGGACTCATGTTGATTCACTGGGGGTTTGCCGCTTCTGCACCCCTCTCTTATCGTGCCCCTGTGCGTCCAAATCCGTGCCTCTGCAATGTATATTTAATAATATGTCCGTCTCCACTTGCCCACCTCTTCCAGAGAGCCAGAAAACTGCAACTTTTATATTGTAAAATAACAATGAAGGAAGTCCCAGGGCAGCACAGCACTCAGGGTATATTTATCAGGGTGATGCAGGCCTGCACAGCGTGGGGACTTCAATATGTGTCTCTCCTATGTTTTCATGTGTCAGAGAGTCTGCAGGGCCTGTCTTTCAAGGCTCACACTCCAAACCCTCCAGCACCCTAGGGGTTAATGTCTCCTGCACAGCCGCCGGCTCTAAGTGTGCTGCTCACTGATTGCCAGATACACAGCTAAGGGGGAGATAACTCCCTGTGCTCACCGCTCCCGGGTCTTCCTCTGTGGGTATATGCCTGTTGCTCCTGTTGCTCCTCTCCGCTCCTGGAGTCACACGCCGTCGCTCACCATGCAGCTGCAGGTCGCAGAGAAGATGGCCACTGCGTCCCACGCTCCAGCCCCAGGGGATTCAGTGATGTTGTGCAGGGCTCAGGGAGCAGCTCCAGTGGAACAGCCAGCCCCCAGACAATGCCTTTGCTCCTGGATCGTCCCTCAGGGTATGTTTCCTGCACTCCTCCTTGCTCTCTGGAGTCACACAGCGCCGCTCCCTGAAGGTGCCGGCAGCGGGGAAGATGGCTGCCGCTCCACGTGCTGCAGCCTCAGGAGATCAGTCTGCGCCTGCAGGATTAAAAGATAAATAGCACCGATGGGGACCGACAGTCTCCAGGTGACGTCCCTTGTCACAGCAGCTGATGGGCAGGTTGTCGGATCAGGTACCAAGTGTTAAACGGCCAGGATGAAGTCAGGATTAGAGGAGCTCCTTCTCTGTGCGTCCTCTCTGGTAAGCTACATCGCTCCGCCCCCGGGACGTGTACTTTCACATACCCATCACCCCAGCTCACCAAAAGTTCCTCCGCTTTGCGGTTCAGGACCTCTTTTTTCATTTTTAGCCCTACCCTCGGCCCTGCCACAGCACCAAGGGTCTTCACCAAGGTCATGGCGGCCGTAATGAGTGCCCTTCACGCCAGGAGAGTGGCTGTTCTGCCTTGCTTGGATGACCTCCTCATCAAGGGCTCAACCAGCGTGCAGATCTCTGTGTGCACCCTATCCCGCTTAGGGTGGCTTCTGACTCCAGTCAAATCATCTCCGGTCCCGTCAAAATCCGTCGCCTCCCTGGGCATGTCCCTGGACACCCTTCGGGGCTTGATATTTTGCCCTCAAGACAAGGCGACCGCTCTACAACAGGCGGTATACTGCCTTCTACGTACTTCTCTCGCTCCATACGATTCAGTGTGAGAGTGCTAGGTAGGATAGCGGCGGCTATAGAGGCAGTGACGCTTGCTTAGCCACACCACTGCCCACTGCAGGTGGCGCTTCTAGCTGCCCTGGAACAAGAGCCCCTTTTTTCCTTGGACGAATTTTTCACCTGACACCTTCAGTGAGGTATGCGCTTTTCTGGTGGCTTCAGCCCTCTTCCATATCAAGAGGGAGATTTTCTCTCCCAAGTGGACTGGCTACTCCTGACCAGGGAGGCCAGCCTCTTAGGCTGGGGAGCAGCGTACTGGCTCCACACTGCTTCGGGATGTTGGATGCCCCAGAAGTCTTGCCTTCCCAGAAATCATCCTGAAAATCAGCGCGACCTTTCTTGCGCTCAGGTAGTTTCCCCCATCTGCTAGCAGGTCGTTTGATTCGGGTCCAATTGGACAATGCAACCAGCTGTGGCCTTTTTCAATCAGAAGGGAGGTACCAGCAGCAAGACAGCTTATCTCGAGCTCCCCAGGATCCTCACCTGGGCCGAATCGACGGGGTCTGTGATTTCAGCGTTACACGTACCGGGAGTAGAGAACTGGGCGGCGGACCTTCTACGTCGCCAAGGCCTGGCCGCCGGAGAGTGGTTTCTCCACCAAGAAGTGTTCCCACACATCTGCACTCGCTGGGGCACACCAGACGTGGATCTAATGGCCTCAAGGTTGAACGCAAAGGTACCCGCGTTCTTAGCCAGGTCACGTGATCCATAGTCCATTGGCGTGGATGCTCTAGTCTCCTCCTGAAGTCGCTTCCGTCTACTTTACATATTTCCAGCTCTGCCCCTGCTGCCGCGAGTAATCAGGAAGATCAAGGCAGAAGAAGTCTCGGTGATACTAATAGCACCGGACTGGCCCAGGCGCCCCTGGGACGTCGAATTAGTACAATTGCTCATGGCGCCTCTTAAGCATCCCAGACCTGGTGACCCAAGAGCCCATTTCCCATTAGAACGTCAGAGCCCTGAAGCTGACGGCATGGCCATTGAGACCTAGACTTTAACAAGAGCAAGATTCTCTCCCGCGGTCATCTCCACCATGATCAGTGCCCGAAAGCTGGCCTTCATCCTGTATTTACCACCGTACATGGAAAACTTTCCTGTTTTGATTTTTTTTTTACAGTCAGGTTGCAAAAGGGGTTGGCCCTCATCTCCCTAAAGGGGCAGGTTTCATCTCTCTCAATATTCTATCAATGCCGTCTAGCTTGCAATCCGCAAGTCAAGACCTTCCTCCAGGGCGTTTCCCATCTAGTTCCCCCGTACAAACGGTCGCTGGAGCCATGGGACCTCAATCTCGTTTTGGACGGTCTCCAGAGGTCCCCCTTTGAACCTCTTAAGGAATCTTCTCTTGCTCTTCTCTCCTGGAAGATAACATTCTTAGTGGCGATTACGTCCATCAGAGAAGTTTTGGAACTGGCAGCACTCTCTTGCCGCAAACACTTTCTGATCTTTCACCAGGATAAGGTGGTTGTACGCCCCCTTCCAGATTTTCTTCTGAAGGTTACTTCCCCGTTTCATTTGAACGAGGACATAGTTCTGCCTTTCTTTTGTCCACACCCAGTCCATAGGGTGGATAAGTCTCTACATTCGCTAGACCTTGTGAGGGTTTTCTGATATTACGTATCCAGGACAGCCTCTTTAGAAACATGGACTCCTTGTTCGTCATTCCTGAAAGGCCTAAGAAAGGACAGGCAGCTTCATAGGCAACGCTGGCTCGCTGGATTCGCTCTGCGATCCAGGAGGTCTACCGCTTGCAACTCAAGCCCATTCCTAGTGGGCTGCGGACCCATTCCACAAGAGCAGTTGGCGCCTCTTGGGCCATTAGGCATCAGGCTTCAGTGGAACAGAGGTGTAAGGCTGCGACCTGGTCTTGCCTACATACTGTTTCAGAGTATTACCAAGTCCATACCCAGGCTTCGGCTGAGGCGAACCTAGGTAGGAAAATTCTGAAAACGACAGTAGAGCACCTATCTCAGTAGGCGCTCCTGGCTATCCGGGACTGGTTCCTAGTCCTTGGGTTGCGTTGTTTATTGTTTACCCACCCAGGGACTGCTTTAGGACGTCCCATGGTCCTTTGTCCCCCAAAGAGGCGTCAGAGAAAAACGGATTTTTGTGTACTCACCGTAAAATCATTTTCTCTTCGCGAAAGAGAAAACGATTTTACGGTGAGTTCACAAAAATCCGTTTTTTAAAAACAGGCAGTGAAATATTTTACCTCACAAAATCAGCTGTTATCCAGTGCTGTAATTTCTTTATACTATTTTTGCATCCTCCCCTGCCCGGGATCTGTGGTATGATCAGACCATGAATCTGTACGGTCAAACACAGCCATTACTCAGTACATAGCAGGGCACAAATTGCGAAAGTGTTCAGCCCCCTTGAATTTTTCAACCTTTTCTCACATTTCAGGCTTTGGACATAAAGAGAAAAAAATGTTAATGTTTTGGTTGAAGAATCAACAACAAGTGGGATACAATTGTGAAGTAGAACGATATTTATTGCTTATTTTTAAACTTTTATAAAAAATAAATAACTGAAAAGTGGGGCCTGCAATATTATTTGTCCACTTTAAGTTAACACTTTGTAGCATCACCTTTTGCTGCGATTACAGCTGCTAGTCGCTTGGGGTATGTGTCTATCAGTTTTGCACATCGAGAGACTGAAATTCTTGCCGATTCTTCCTTTGCAAACAGCTGGAGCTGAGTGAGGTTGGATGGAGAGCGTTTTTGAACACCAATTTTCAGTTCTTTCCACAGATTCTCGATTGGATTCAGATCTGGACTTTAACTTGGCCATTCTAACAACTGGATACATATATTTGTGAACCATTCCATTGTAGATTTCTTTGTCGCTCCATTGGGAGACCCAGACAATTGGGGTGTATAGCTTCTGCCTCCGGAGGCCACACAAAGTATTACACTTTAAAAGTGTAACCCCTCCTTTTTGCCTATACACCCTCCCGTGCATCACGGGCTCCTCAGTTTTATGCTTTGTGTGGAAGGAGGCACACATCCACTCATGCATTCTCAGACTAGTTATATCGGTTGGAAGAAAAGAGGACCCCCACGGGGCCCCCGGCATGTTCCCTTCTCACCCCACTATGTCGGCGGTGCTGTTAAGGTTGAAGTACCCATTGCGGGTACAAAGGCCGGAGCCTCATGCCGTTTTTCCTTCACCATCCCTTAGTGGCTCTGGGAGAAGTGGGATCCTGACCGGTCATCCATTCACTGGGACCGGGCTCCCTCCGCAGCCCCTGTGGGAATCTGCCGGACAGGAGTCTATTCATCCTCAGGGACCGGGCCCTGCATCTATAAGGTACTCTGTGTCCCCATGGGGACTGTGCATGGAGCGCCTTCTTCCCGGATGCTGCAGCAGCTGCTGATTTGTGAAGACCGGCGGACTTCCGCGCCGACCGCGCCTGCTTGTCGGCCGCGGTCTTAAATTTAGTCCCCGGCTTCATCGCGGCCTAGTAGCAAAAATCCCGCCCCCAGGCCTGCCTGTCAGGGGTAAGGGCGGGACTGCCGACCTGACGTCGGATGTGAGGGCCGGAGCATCCTGTATGTTTCCTCCCCCCTCACTGATCACTGTGAGGACCCCAGATTCCCGCACTTTTTCTAGCACCGCCCACGGCTCCACTCCTCCCCTGAGAGCTCCGGCAGCCATGTTTTTGGCATTCTGCCGGTGGAGGATTATCAGGAAAGAGCTCTGCAGCTCTGGGAGACCTAAGGCATGGAATCTGGAGGACACACACTCCGCTTTTTAGCGGTCGGTAAGCCACACCGGTCACCCGGTGCTGGTCCCCCCTAGGGTGCCGGAATAGATACGTATTATATACATATTTCTGTTCGGTCGGGCTGTATACCCCTTCCCATATACCCTCAGTGATCACTCTCCTAGGAGACAACAGCATGTCGTCCACAAGGAGCAAAGGTACTAAGGTACAGGGTTTTTTTGCGACCTGTACCTCTTGTGGGGCTATGTTACCTGCGGGTTCCACCTACCCTCACTGTGAGCAATGCTCGACCCCTGTTTCGCTTGATCAGCCGGAGCCTCGGTCACTAGTGGGCCCCTCTGCTCAGGTAGACCCCCCTGCTCCCCCTGTCCAGGCGGCAGGGACAGAGTTTGCTGCTTTTGCTGAGAAACTCTCTGAGTCACTTTCACAATCCATGGCTCAGTCTATGGACAAATGGTCTGCCAAGCTGCTAGAAGCTTTGCAGTCCAGACCGGTCCTTACACAGGCCCCGGTCCCTGTTGGATCGTCGCCTCCAGGCCCCTCTCGGTCCGCGCCGCAGCGCGCTCCCAGGTTGGGCCCTAGGTCCCACGCGGAGGACTCCGGCCCGGACCACAGTCCCAGACCGGCTAAGCGGGCTCGCTGGGAATCTTCCCCGACTTCTTCACGCTGCTCGGGTTCCCAGCTTGAGGACTCTCTGGAGGACGAGGCGGACGTCGCAGCTCAGGGCTCTGAGCCTGACGTTGCCCTCAATCTTGATACACCTGAAGGGGACGCCTTAGTAAATGATCTTATCTCGTCCATCAACCAGGTGTTAGATCTGTCTCCCCCACCTCCACCTGTAGAGGAGTCGACTTCTCAGCAGGAGAAACACCAGTTTCGGTTCCCCAAACGTACACGGAGTGCGTTTTTCGATCACTCTAACTTCAGAGATGCTGTCCAGAAGCCCAGAGCGGTTCCGGACAAGCGCTTTACTAAGCGCCTTACTGACACACGTTACCCCTTCCCCTCTGACGTAGTTAAGGGTTGGGCTCCGTGTCCCAAGGTGGATCCTCCAGTCTCTAGATTGGCGGCTAGATCTGTGGTATCGGTTGCAGATGGTTCATCGCTAAAAGATGCCACTGACAGGCAGATAGAGCTCCTGGTGAAATCCATCTATGAAGCCACGGGCGCGTCTTTTGCCCCGGCCTTTACAGCCGTGTGGGCACTCCAAGCTATCTCAGCTTGTCTGGCGGAGATTAATGCAGTCACACGTAATTCTGCTCCGCAGGTTGCGTCTCTGACTTCTCAAGCGTCAGCTTTTTCTTCCTACGCCATGAACTCAGTCCTAGACTCTGCTAGCCGTACAGCGGTGGCATCCGCTAATTCTGTGGCAGTCCGCAGGGCCATGTGGCTGCGCGAATGGAAGGCAGACTCGGCCTCCAAGAGGTTCTTAACCGGTTTACCGTTTTCTGGCGACCGATTGTTTGGCGAACGATTGGATGAGATTATTAAGGAATCCAAGGGAAAGGACTCCTCCTTACCCCAGTCCAAACCTAAGAGACCTCAGCAACGGAAAATTCAATCGAGGTTTCGGTCCTTTCGTCCCTCCGCCAAGTCCCAATCCGCTTCGTCCAGCAGGCCGGAGAAAGGCCAGAGGAACTCCTATGCGTGGCGGTCTAAGTCACGCCCCCAAAAGGCCGCCGGAGGCACTGCCTCCAAGGCGGCCTCCTCATGACTCTCGGCATCCCCTAACCGCATCCTCGGTCGGTGGCAGGCTCTCCCGCTTTGGCGACGCCTGGTGGCCACATGTTCAAGACCGATGGGTGAGAGACATTCTGTCTCACGGTTACAGGATAGAGTTCAGCTCTCGTCCTCCGACTCGTTTCTTCAGGACCTCTCCGCCCCCCGCTCGGGCCGACGCACTTTTTCAGGCAGTGGACGCTCTGAAGACAGAAGGAGTTGTGATCCCTGTTCCCCCTCAGGAACATGGTCACGGCTTTTACTCCAATTTGTTCGTGGTGCCAAAGAAGGACGGATCATTCCGTCCCGTTCTGGACCTCAAACTACTCAACAGACATGTGAGCACCAGACGGTTTCGGATGGAATCTCTCCGCTCGGTCATCACCTCGATGTCACAAGGAGACTTCCTAGCATCGATCGACATCAAAGATGCTTATCTCCATGTGCCGATCGCACCCGAACATCAACGCTTCTTGCGTTTCGCCATCGGGGACGAACACCTTCAGTTCGTGGCATTGCCTTTCGGCCTGGCGACAGCCCCACGGGTGTTCACCAAAGTCATGGCATCCGTTGTGGCGGTCCTACACTCTCAGGGCCACTCGGTGATTCCCTACTTAGACGATCTCCTAGTCAGGGCACCTTCTCAGGTGGCGTGTCAACACAGCCTTACCGTCGCTCTGGCGACTCTCCAGCAGTTTGTGTGGATAATCATCTTCCCAAAATCCAAGTTGACACCGACCCAATCACTGACTTACCTCGGGATGGAGTTTCATACACAGTCAGCGGTAGTCAAGCTACCGCTGGACAAACAGCTTGCTCTGCAGGCAGGGGTGCAATCTCTTCTTCGGGGTCAGTCACACCCCTTGAGCCGCCTCATGCACTGCCTGGGGAAGATGGTGGCAGCGATGGACGCAGTGCCGTTCGCGCAATTCCATCTGCGGCCACTCCAATGGGACATTCTCCGCAAATGGGACAGGAGGTCGACTTCCCTCGACAGGAATGTCTCTCTGTCCCTTGCAACCAAGACGTCTCTTCAGTGGTGGCTCCTTCCCAATTCTCTATCGCAAGGAAAATCCTTCCTACCCCCAACCTGGGCTGTGGTCACCACGGACGCGAGCCTGTCAGGGTGGGGAGCGGTTTTCCTCCACCACAGGGCTCAGGGAACCTGGACTCCGGTAGAGTCTTCCCTTCAGATCAATGTTCTGGAGATAAGGGCAGTGTATCTAGCCCTATTGGCTTTCCATCGGTGGCTGGAGGGCAGACAGATCCGTATACAGTCGGACAACGCCACTGCCGTCGCATACATCAACCACCAGGGCGGCACGCGCAGTCGTCAGGCCTTCCAGGAAGTCAGGCGGATTCTGCAGTGGGTGGAAGCCACAGCCTCCACGATCTCCGCAGTTTACATCCCGGGCGTAGAAAACTGGGAAGCAGATTTTCTCAGTCGTCAGGGCATGGACGCGGGGGAATGGTCTCTTCACCCAGACGTGTTTCGAGAGATCTGTCGCCGCTGGGGAACGCCGGACGTTTATCTCATGGCGTCACGACACAACAACAAAGTCCCGGCATTCATGGCCCGGTCCCAAGATCACAGAGCTCTGGCGGCGGACGCATTAGTTCAGGATTGGTCGCAGTTTCGACTGCCTTATGTATTTCCTCCTCTGGCGATGCTGCCCAGAGTGTTACGCAAGATCAGGTCCGACTGTCGTCGCGCCGTTCTCGTCGCTCCAGATTGGCCGAGGCGATCGTGGTACCCGGATCTGTGGCATCTCACGGTGGGTCAACCGTGGGCGCTTCCAGACCGCCCAGACTTGCTGTCACAAGGGCCGTTTTTCCATCTGAATTCTGTGGCCCTCAACCTGACTGTGTGGCCATTGAGTCCTGGCTCCTAGCGTCTTCAGGATTATCTCAGGATGTCATTGCCACTATGAGACAGGCCAGGAAACCAACGTCCGCCAAGATCTATTACAGATCTTGGCGGATCTTCTTATCCTGGTGCTCTGATAATGGTTTTACTCCCTGGCTGTTTGCCTTACCCACTTTTCTTTCATTCCTTCAATCCGGAATGGACAAGGGTTTGTCACTCGGCTCTCTCAAGGGACAAGTATCGGCGCTCTCCGTATTTTTTTCAAAAGCGCCTGGCCAGGCTTCCGCAAGTCCGCACGTTCCTGCAGGGAGTTTGCCACATAGTCCCACCTTACAAGCGTCCGCTGGAACCCTGGGACCTTAACAGGGTGCTAACGGCTCTTCAGAAACCACCTTTCGAGCCGCTGCGGGATGTCTCTTTATCACGTCTTTCGCAGAAGGTGGCATTTCTAGTGGCAGTTACATCACTCCGAAGAGTGTCGGAGCTTGCAGCGCTGTCATGCAAAGCCCCCTTCCTGGTGTTGCACCAGGATAAGGTGGTTCTGCGTCCTGTCCCGGAATTTCTCCCTAAGGTGGTATCTCCTTTTCATCTCAATCAGGATATCTCCTTACCTTTATTTTGCCCTAATCCAATTCACCAATGCGAAAAGGATTTGCACTCATTAGATCTAGTGAGGGCACTCCGGTTCTATGTGTCTCGCACGGCGCCCCTGCGCCGTTCAGATGCGCTCTTTGTCCTTGTCGCTGGCCAGCGTAAGGGTTCGCAGGCTTCCAAGTCAACCTTGGCTCGGTGGATCAAGGAACCGATTCTTGAAGCCTACCGTTCTTCTGGGCTTCCGCTTCCTTCAGGGCTGAAAGCCCATTCTACCAGAGCCGTGGGTGCGTCCTGGGCATTGCGGCACCGGGCTACGGCTCAGCAGGTGTGTCAGGCAGCTACCTGGTCTAGTCTGCACACTTTCACGAAACACTATCAGGTGCATACCTATGCTTCGGCAGACGCCAGTCTAGGTAGGCGAGTCCTTCAGGCGGCGGTTGCCCACCTGTAAGAGGGGGCCGTTTCGGCTCTTTTTATCGAGTTATTCTTTTACCCACCCAGGGACTGCTTTTGGACGTCCCAATTGTCTGGGTCTCCCAGTGGAGCGACAAAGAAGAAGGGAATTTTGTTTACTTACCGTAAATTCCTTTTCTTCTAGCTCCTATTGGGAGACCCAGCACCCGCCCCTGTGCCCTTCGGGCTGGTTGTTCTTTTGTGTACACATGTTGTTCATGTTGAATTGTTCGTTTGGTTCATGGTTTTCTGTTCTCCGAACATCCTTCGGATTGAATTTACCTTAGACCAATTTATAAGTCTTCCTCCTTCCTGCTTTTGCACCAAAACTGAGGAGCCCGTGATGCACGGGAGGGTGTATAGGCAGAGGGGAGGGGTTACACTTTTAAAGTGTAATACTTTGTGTGGCCTCCGGAGGTAGAAGCTATACACCCCAATTGTCTGGGTCTCCCAATAGGAGCTAGAAGAAAAGGAATTTACGGTAAGTAAACAAAATTCCCTTCTTTGCTTTGTTTTGAATCATTGTCTTGTTGAAAGACAAATCTCCGTCCCAGTCTCAGGTCTTTTGCAGACTCCAACAGGTTTTCTTCAAGAATGGTCCTGTATTTGGCTCCATCCATCTTCCCATCAATTTTAACCATCTTCCCTGTCCCTGCTGAAGAAAAGCAGGCCCAAACCATGATGCTGCCACCACCATGTTTGACAATGGGAATGGTGTGTTCAGGGTGATGAGCTGTGTTGCTATTACGCCAAACATATCGTTTGGCATTGTGCCCAAAAAGTTCGATTTTGCTTTCAACTGACCAGAGCACCTTCTTCCACATGTTTGGTGTGTCTCCCAGGTGGCTTGTGGCAAACTTTTTTTTTAAAACTCATTTTATTGAAGGTTAAGTAAATCATTACAATCAAAGACAATTCAGCAATTTGTACAATAAAAATATGTGTAAATTGGTTAATAGCTAGATTAATAATGCATCAACGATCAGGTCAACATCTATTGCTTTTAGCATGGCATTAGTACAGTAGATATTTCAAAGGTGTCAGCTCGCGAGCCATATCCAACCTGGGGAAAAAAGCCCATATTGACAAGGAATGTACAACCCATGTGTCAGGGACCACGTCACATTACTGATACGGAGTTTCATGGATTACATATTTCTCCTCTCCCATCACTGGAGCAATATCGAGTATTACTGCGATAGTAATGACTGTAGGTTATCGGTCAGGGAACCGGGTGATCCTCCGGTCAAGGGCGAACCCAACCATCTACCCCATATTTTGTCAAATTTATGTAAAGAACCTCTCGTCTTATATACAAATTGTTCTAATGGAATTATAGCATTTACCAATGCAATCCAAGAGGCTCTAGTTGGGGGATGAGTGCTCATCCAATTTAGTATAATGCCCTTCCGGCCCAAAAACAGGACCTTTTTTATTAATAGATTCTCATCTTGGGACCAGGAGTGTACATCCACCACCCCGAATAAACACAGGATTGGGCTCATAGCAACCGCTTTTTGAAGTATGGTGGAAAGAGTCGCTACAACCTCACCCCAATAGGAGAGAATGACCCGGCAATCCCATATCATGTGCCAGAAATCAGCACCGTCTCTCCCGCATCTCGGACAACCCACCCCCACCAAATTATTCATCTTTTTCAGTCTCTGGGGAGTGATATAACTCTGGTGTATTACCGTATTTTTCGGACCATAAGACGCACTTTTTTTCCTCCAAATGTTGGGGGAAAGTTGGGGGTGCGTCTTATGGTCTGACTGTAGCTGCGGGGAATGAGGTGCTGCGGTGGAGCGGGTCATCGGGGGCACGAGCAGGCTATAGCAGCCTGCTGTGACCACGTGGGCCCGCTCATTACATACGCACGCCCATCCTCCCGCCCATCTCTCAGCGTAGAAGCCGGCGCTGACAGGTGGGCGGGAGGACGAGCGGGGACGCGCGCATAGTAAAGAGCCGGTCCGCATGATCACCCCTGGCAATTACAGCCTGGAGTGATCATGTGCGGCTGTATTCACTGCTGCCCGCGCGTCATCATCAGCGCGGGGTGCAGTAAATCAGTGTACTCACCCGTCCCAGTGTGTGGAGCCGTCCCCCTGCACCACGCGATGTCTTCCTGTCTGTGCCGGTCAGCTGATCTGTGCTGATCAGTTGATCGGCACAGACAGGAAGACATCGCGTGCTGCAGGGGAACGGCTCCACACACACACATACACACACACACACACAGGTCACTGGTGCAGAGAGTAAGATAATCGGCTGCAGGGAGTGAGGAAAAGGTGAGTATAAACGTTTGTTTTTTTTTTCTCTGTGCTATAGGATACAGGCCATACACCAGGATGGTATATGAGCAGGATGGGAGTATATGAGCAGGATGGGAGTATATGAGCAGGATGGGGGTATATGAACAGGATGGGAGTATATGAGCAGGATGGATGGGGGGTGTATGAACAGGATGGGGGTATATGAACAGGATGGGAGTATATGAGCAGGATGGATGGGGGGTGTATGAACAGGATGGGGGTATATGAACAGGATGGGAGTATATGAGCAGGATGGATGGGGGGTATATGAACAGGATGGGGGGTATATGAACAGGATGGGGGGTATATGAACAGGATGGGGGGTATATGAACAGGATGGGGGGTATATGAACAGGATGGGGGGTATATGAACAGGATGGGGGGTAAATGAACAGGATGGGGGTATATGAACAGGATGGATGGGGGGTGTATGAACAGGATGGGGGGTATATGAACAGGATGGGGGGTATATGAACAGGATGGGGGGTATATGAACAGGATGGGAGTATATGAGCAGGATGGATGGGGGTGTATGAACAGGATGGGGGTATATGAACAGGATGGGAGTATATGAGCAGGATGGATGGGGGGTATATGAACAGGATGGGGGGTATATGAACAGGATGGGGGGTATATGAACAGGATGGGGGGTATATGAACAGGATGGGGGGTATATGAACAGGATGGGGGGTATATGAACAGGATGGGGGTATATGAACAGGATGGGAGTATATGAGCAGGATGGATGGGGGGTGTATGAACAGGATGGGGGAATATGAGCAGGATGCTGGTATATAAGCAGGATGGGAAATATGAGCAGGATGGGGGTTTATAGCAGGATCATATACAAGGCAGGAGGATCATTACCAGGATGGGGTACCTTAGTAGAGAATTTGGGGACATTACCCCCATAATAGTGTCAGCAGCAGATCCTCGCCCCATAACAGTGTGTCATGACCACATTTTTTTGCTTAAAGTTTTATTTTCCTATTTTCCTCCTCTAAAACCAGGGTGCGTCTTATAGTCCGGTGCGTCTTATAGTCTGAAAAATACGGTATATATAATTGGATCAGTCTATTATTAATTGCGGGAGAGACCAGAGTGTGGGATTCGACAATGTCATCCCACACTACATCATCAATTTCAGAGATCCTGGCACTCCACCTCTCCCGGACAGAAAGAGGACTGTTCATGGTTTTGGCCCGAATGAGGGAGGAGTATAGTTTGGAAATAAGACCGCCAGGGCCCTGTGATCTGACTGATAATTCCAATGACTGGGAAGGAAGAGAATCTAGCCCCACGACCCCAAATGATTTTGTATTTACCTTTTTAACATTCCAGGGTCCTGACCATGTGGGCTTGGCTCCATTTGCCCTGAACAGGGTCTGTTGACTACAGTTCGTGAAGAATTTATGTACATACAAATAATCACTTTTGGACGTCTGTTCCTTGATGTCCAGTGACGTGCAGACTGGAGTCCGTCCTTCTGGGCTTTTCCATCTCTCTTGGCCCTTTGAGTTGTGGGATTACCCGAATTGTGATCTGAAGCGTTCTTTTGTCTACCTTTCGGTGATGGATACATTCAAGTTGCTGACCACTTCTGTGAAGACCTGCCTCAATGGGACTCTGCAATTTATTTGGACATTATTTCTACCTAGCAATCCCCCTTTCTTTGGACATTTATATATCATGTGAACATGCTATATTTGTATGGGTGACCAGAACACACCCTTTTGCTCGCTCAGTTTGGTCTCATGACCTGCTTGTAATTCCGAGGCGGTTTCTGGCTATACCCCCTTGTAGCTTACCAACCCTTTAGTGGGGCTTTTTGTATTAATAATTTGGTCTTCTTGGTGCCCTTATGGTCCTCCATATGCATATTACCTATTTCATGTACTCAGACTATGTGCTTGTGTCATCCTAGCACACAGGTCTATTTTTGTGCTAATCTGGGATGGGGATTTGTGTACCTGTACTGTTTCCTGGTATGTCCTTGAACAAAGACTGTTTTCTGTGACAAATTTATACAATGGCTGTGTGGTTTCCCTGTAGGCCCGTACTTTGGGTAACAGAGTCCTCTATGCTAGTATGCATTTACATAGCGCATGCGCATTAAGTGGTGAGATAAATTTCCTTCGGGAGTAGTATCCATATTCAATTTTTATTGGATGTATGCGTGTGGTTCTGTGCGCACAGATTGTGAATGCTTGAGTTCTTGTTATTCAGTTATACTGGCCTTAGTGGGCTGTGCTGCCCACTGAGATCATTTCCCTGTTTTCAAATGGGACATTGCTGATATCTCGGCGCATGCACGATGAGAAGCACTGTTTTTGGCATGGTGTCATATGGACACGTGATGCAGGCCATAAGTGTTTGTGCGTGACATATCAGCATTGTGTGTGCGTAATATAGGTACCCGTCTGATGGATTGACACTCAATGTCCCTCTAGTGGCAACTTGAATATTACCACTGTGCTGTCAGGTTTTTTCATCCCTGCACTCGAAATGTCCCTTCGGGGATCTGTTACTGATACTGCGCATGCGCAGACTCATGTGGATTTCCGTATATACAAAGTGACTTGTATTATTCATCTAGCACATATGTATTACCTGTTTCGTATGCATGGTGTATAATACATATGTCTTTTGTATACCCATTTCATTATATTAAGGGATCGCTAATTGTGCTTGTGGCGCGGATATTACTGCGCTTGCGTTCGGGCTGTGACGTTTGCCTGCAAAAAGGGACCATGTGATTTGATCACATGATTCACAATGGCGGCGCCCATCGGCGTCTTCAGGTTGCATAGCGACCTTGCATGGGAGCTTGCGTTCGGGCTGTGACGTTTGCCTGCCAAAAAGGATCATAGGATTTGATCACATGACTCACAATGGCGGCGCCCATCGGCGTTTTCAGGTTGCATAGCGACCTCTCCCTCCTCCTCCTTGCCCATGCTGGTAAGCAATCTTCTTTGATTATAATGGCTATTTAAGACATACCTACCATAGTGTGCCTCACTTTCCCCTGAGGAAGCTACAACTCCTTGTAGCGATACGCGTGGGGTTTCCACCCCACCCTTCTCATGATATTTGCTTTGCCATTTACCCCGTGCAGGACCCCTGGGTATGTGATTTGCCTTACTTGTTCCAGACATTTGTCTTCAGGGCAGATTACTTTCATGCGGCTTTGAGGTATTTGTATGCAGCAATTGTCTTTCTGCTTGCTATTGTTTCGTTTAGTATGCCGTGCTCGCTGCCTGTTATTGATTGAACAAGGTCTTTTGGCTATCACATTTACTCTGATTTATCATGTGGGGTTTCTCTTTGGCTTGCTGAGAGGGTGGGGTGCATTTTGGTGGCCTATATTATTGGTACCAAATGTATGTATAAGCTTTTTGCTTTTTTAATTGTTTTTAATGAACATCTGTGTGTTTGTATGTCTTTTTTGATTAATAAAATGATATTACATGGTCATTTCTGGTGATCCCACTTGTTGCACATTTTCTTTTTTCTCTTGTGTACCATAATTGTTGGCTTTGAATGTGCTAGTGGTTGTGATCCCATCTTTATTTATTTCCTCATTATCTTTGGTGCCCTCCCGCCTGTCTTGTTTACTATGATCTGGAGATACTGAAACCCATGAGATTCCGGCAGATAGAATTCCGCACGAAGTTACGCGAAAGGGCGGAGTTCACCATCACGGACAATTGATGTGGCAAACTTTAAACAATACTTTTTATGGGTATCTTTGAGAAATGGCTTTCTCCTTGCAACTCTTCCATAAAGGCCAGATTTGTGCAGTGTATGACTGATTGTTGCCCTATGGACAGACTCTCCCACCTCAGCTGTAGATCTCTGCAGTTCATCCAGAGTGATCTTGGGCCTCTTGGCTGCATCTCTGATCGGTCTTCTCCTTGTTTGACATGACATTTTTGAGGAACGGCTGGGTCTTGGTAGATTTGCAGTGGTATGATACTCCTTCCATTTCAATATGATCGCTTGCACAGTGCTTCTTGGGATTTTTAAAGGTTTGGAAATGTTTTTTGTAACCAAATCCGGCTTTAAACTTCTCCACAACAGTATCACGGACCTGCCTGGTGTGTTCCTTGGTCTTCATGATGCTCTCTGCGCTTTAAACAGAACACTGAGACTATCACAGAGAAGGTGTATTTATACGGAGACTTGATTATACACAGGTGGATTATATTTATCATCATCAGTCATTTAGGACAACATTGGATCATTCAGAGAGCCTCAATGAACTTCTGGCGTGAGTTTGCTGCACTGAAAGTAAAGGAGACAAATAATATTGCACGCCCCAATTTAAGTTTATTATTTTTTTTAAAAAACTTTAAAGTAAGCAATAAATTTCGTTCAACTTCACAATTGTGTCCCACTTGTTGATTCTTCGCCATAAAATGTAAAGTTTTTATCTTTATGTTTGAAGCCTGAAATGTGGGAAAAGGTTGAATATTTCAAGGGGGCCGAATACTTTTTGCAAGGCACTGTAAGATTATCTCGGCACAGGAACATTTTTTTTTTTTTTAATTACAACCGATAGTGGAAATTATTAATATCAGGTGTACCACCTAATTTGAGTTGCATAGGCCAACCACCTAAAGAGTATGAGAATCTCTTGACTTTTCCCTTGACAGATGGTGGTAGAGGAGAAGGGATAGGTCATTGTTCATTAGAACTGCCATTCATATGTCGATACCAGAAATGTCCAGCAATAGCTTACTCCACTCAACCCATTGAAAAACAATGCATGCTCAGCTAGGTTGAGCATGCATGTGTATGGGGAAGTGAGGAACAATAGCTGCCGGCGAACAAAATGTTTGGCCGAATTCTCTCTAAGTAAAATGGGCACATTAAGTGGATGTATTAGAGGAACTCACAAGATCAGAGCAATATCTTATTAGGCAGATAATAAAGCATTTACAATGCAATTTGGTGTTAATTGTAGCAGGATCCTCACTCACGCCTTCTCTAGAGAACCTAGACTTTTATAGGAGGAGCTGTGCTTTTCATGACTGGTGCTATTCTCTTTCACTGTCTGTTACTAACCTAGCCCCTTCACTTAAATGTTGCTTTAATTCCAGCTATGGACCACAGTTCTGGTAGGCGGCACAGTGGCTCAGTGGTTAGCACTGCAGTCTTGCAGCGCTGGGGTCCTGGGTTCAAATCCCATCAAGGACAACATCTGCAAAGAGTTTGTATGTTCTCCCCGTGTTTGTGTGGGTTTCTTCCGGGTTCTCCGGTTTCCTCCCACACTCCAAAAACATACAGATCAGGACCTTAAATTGTGAGCCCCAATGGGGACAGTGTTGCCAATGTATGTAAAGCGCTGTGGAATTAATAGCGCTATAGAAATGAATAAATATTACTGTACGTCACATCTGTGATGGTGCTGTAATACCCTGGGATCATTGGGGATCCAACAAGTTGACCCCCTGATTGTACACAAATTAGCATATGCTGGTATTATTCCCTTCATTACTAAAAGTATGGCATCCCTCTAAGAGGTCGTCCTAGCTGGATTTAAAGGCTGTTATGGGTTTTATTCTCAATTTTCCAGTAACAGTAGTGATTGGCCTATCTTCATTATTTCTCTGTTTTAGGTTAGGTAAATGTTTGAGGGTTTTTTTCGTTTCTTTTTCTTATTATTTCTATTTCTTTATTTATTTATTCTTTATTTCCTATAGGAATGGGTTGGTCAAGTTGAAATAAGTGCCCTTTCTTTAATGTTCAGGTAGGTATAGTCATTAATTTTCTATTTACAATAAAAATTTAAGAAACGTATTGTCAGTAGTGATATTACAGTGTAAGCAAATCCTCATCATCACATCATAGACTGCTCAGGTGTAGTCCTGTACAATGTCAGCGGTCATAAAAATCATACATGCTATTGTAGATACAAATAAACTATGAAATATCTGCTTTATGCAGTTGAGGTGATAATGGTGTCTGGCCATCCGCAGACCTCTTGGGCTTATTATTCTCTTTTATTATTGGAGAGGTTCCTTTTTTTCAGTAACCTGCTCCCCCACCTCGTACAGGTAATGTCATTCCCGGGGGATAGCACATGCGCTGTAAGGTCTTGGTGACGTCAGGTGCAGACTATCGATTTGCACATGCGCAAACCCCGGGAATGCCATCACTTCTACGAGATCAGTGTTTCGGAATAAAACCTCCGTGGCTGAAATCATGTACCAGTGTCTGGTTCATGCTACCTGTGATGATAGGTTCTTTTTAAGCCAAACTTCTACTTGGAGATCCAGAGGATCCTGTATATGGAGAAATTCTACATTCCCTTTTGAAGCTAAATGTGTTTTCACATAGCGTTCCTTTTCTTAGTGCCGTGCAATATCTTAGAAATGTCATATACTGAGCATCTTGCAAAGTATTTTTGATTCAGTAATGTATTGCAATTGGGTAATATATCCTGTTGGCTGTTAAACCTTAGTGTTTTTACTTTTCATTCTTTAGCAAAGATTTTGTCATTTATCAAGAACCTAATGCCCCTCCTGCTCGTGTCACTGATAATGGCTTTTCTGATAAGGTTGGTTGGATTTTTGTACAATTATAATATACGGGGTCATTATGCAATTTGCTTATAAGCTAATCTGTTGTGTTAGGGGTGAGAATTGCATAACCTAAAATACTTAATTCAGCCATTTTATAGACTCGGGTATGTAGTTTAGTTGATGTAGCCTAACACATATTTATGAATGCTTTTGTTTTTTTTTACTAATACATACACATACATATATATATATATATATATATAATGTATGTATGTATGTATGTGTATATATATATATATATATGTATGTATGTATGTATGTATGTATGTGTATATAATATGTATGTATGTATGTATGTGTATATATATATGTATGTATGTATGTATGTATGTATGTGTGTGTGTGTGTGTGTGTGTGTGTGTGTATATATATATATATATATGTCTGGGTCTCCCAATGGAGCGACAAAGAAACACTGATTATATTATATTATATATCCATATATAATATATATCCATATTATATGTGTATATGTATATGTGTATATATATATATATATATATATATATATATATATAATATGGATATATATATTATATATGGATATATAATATAATATAATCAGTGTTTCTTTGTCGCTCCATTGGGAGACCCAGACAATTGGGTGTATAGCTACTGCCTCCGGAGGCCACACAAAGTATTACACTTTAAAAAGTGTAACCCCTCCCCTCTGCCTATACACCCTCCCGTGCATCACGGGCCCATCAGTTTTATGCTTTGTGTTGAAGGAGGCACACATGCACACAAGCTCCACATTTAGTCAGCAGCAGCTGCTGATTGTATCGGATGGAAGAAAAGAGGGCCCCCCACAGGGCCCCCGGCATGCTCCCTTCTCACCCCACTAAGTCGGCGGTGCTGTTAAGGTTGAGGTACCCATTGCGGGTACAGAGGCTGGAGCCCACATGCCGTTTTCCTTCCCCATCCCTTAGAGGCTCTGGGAGAAGTGGGATCCTAACCGGTCGCCATTCACTGGGACCGGGCTCCATCCGCAGCCCCTGGGGGAACCTGACGGACAGGAGACTGGATATCATCAGGGACAGGGCCCTGCATCCATAAGGTACTCTGTGTCCCCTTAGGGACGGTGCATGCAGCGCCTGTGTTACAGACGCCGCAGCGGCTGCTGTGTGGTTTGTGAGACCGGGACTACCGCGCCGACCGCGCCTGTTTGCCGGCCGCGTTTTTTAACTTTAGTCCCCGGCTTTTGCGGCCTAGTACCATATACTCCCGCCCCCGGGCCTGCCAGTCAGGGGTAGGGGCGGGACGGCCGATTGGACGTCGGCAGTGAGGGCTGGAGCATGCTTTGGTATCCTCCTCCCCCCTCACTGAGCACTGTGGGGCACCAGATGCCCGCACTTTATTAGGCACTCCCAAGGCTCCCTCCTCCCCTCTGAACGCTGGCAAGCCATTGTTATAATCACTTCTGCCGGTGGAGGATTTCAGAATGAGCTCTGCAGCTCTGGGAGTCCCAGGCAGGGAATCTGGTGGACACACCACCGCTTTGGGCGGTCGGTAAGCCACACCAGTTGTCAGGTGCTGGATATATATATATATATATATATATTGTATACATTTTCTCTATTCGGCTGCATTATTTGCTTTTGGCTAATCACTCTAAGAGGAGACAACAGCATGTCGTCCGCAGAAAGCAAGGGTGCCAAGGCACAGGCTTATTTTGCAACCTGTACCTCTTGTGCGGCTATGTTACCTGCAGGTTCCACCTACCCTCATGGTGACAATGCTCGGCCCCTGTGGCACTCACTCAGCCGGAGCCTCCGGCTCAGGTGGTACCGCCGGTTTCCACTGCACAGATGGAAGGGACAGAGTTTGCAATTCTGACTGAGAAACTCTCTGAGTCGCTTTCACATTCCATGGCTCAGTCTATGGACAGATGGTCTGCTAAGATACTAGAAGCGTTGCAGTCCAGACCGGTAACACAGGGCCAGGGCACTGTGAGTTCATCGCCCCCAGGCCCCTCTCGGTCGGTACAGCAAAGGGCTCCTGGGGTGGCACCCAGATCCCACGGTGAGAACTCCGACACGGACCGCAGCCTCAGACAGGCTAAGCGGGCTTGCTGGGAACCTTCCCCGACTTCATCACGCGGTTCGGGGTCTCAGCATGAGGACTCTCTGGAGGATGAAGCGGAGGTCGCAGCTCAGGGCTCTGATCCTGACGTTGCTCTCAATCTGGATACACCTGAAGGGGACGCCATAGTAAATGACCTTATAACGTCCATCAACCAGGTGCTAGACCTTCTCCCCCAACTCCACCTATAGAGGAGTCTGCTTCACAGTAGGAGAAACACCAGTTTAGGTTTCCCAAACGTACACGGAGTGCGTTTTTCGATCACTCTAACTTCAGAGATGCTGTCCAGAAGCACAGAGCTTTTCCGGACAAGCGCTTTACTAAGCGCCTTAATGACACACGTTAGCCTTTCCCCCCTGACGTAGTTAAGGGTTGGGCTCAGTGTCCCAAGGTGGATCCTCCAGTCTCCAGACTGGCGGCTAGATCCGTAGTATTAGTGGCAGATGGTTCATCGCTCAAGGATGCCACTGACAGGCAAATAGAGCTCATGATGAAATCCATCTATGAAGCCATAGGCGCGTCTTTTGCTCCGGCCTTCGCAGTCGTGTGGGCACTCCAAGCTATCTCAGCTTGTCTGTCTGAGACTAATGCGGTCGCACGTACCTCTGCCTCGCAGGTTGTGTCTTTGACTTCTCAGGCGTCGGCTTTTTCGTCCTACGCCATGAACGCCGTCCTGGACTCTGCGAGCCGTACAGCGGTAGCATCCGCCAATTCGGTGACAGTCCGCAGGGCCATGTGGCTACGCGAATGGAAGGCAGACTCTGCTTCCAAGAAGTTCTTAACCGGTTTGCCATTTTCTGGCGACCGTTTGTTTGGCGAGCAATTGGATGAAATTATTAAACAATCCAAGGGAAAGGACTCGTCCTTACCCCAGTCCAAACCAAACAGACCTCAGCAACGAAAGATACAATTGAAGTTTCGGTCCTTTCGGTCCTCAGCCAAGTCCCGTTCCTCCACGTCCAACAGGTCAGAGAAGGGCCAGGGGAACTCTTCGGCATGGCGGTCTAAGTCACATCCTACAAAGACCGCCGGAGGAACCGCCTCCAAGGCGGCCTCCTCATGACTTTCGGCCTCACCAAACCGCGTCCTCGGTCGGTGGCAGGCTCTCCCGTTTTTGCGACGCCTGGCGGGCACATGTCCAAAACCGATGGGTGAGAGACATTCCGTCTCACGGTTACGGGATAGAGCTCAGCTCTCGTCCTCCGACTCGTTTCTTCAGATGGAGTTGTGATCCCCGTTCCGCTTCAAGAACGTGGTCGCGATCTTTACTCCAACTTGTTCGGGGTACCAAAGAAGGACGGATCATTCCGGTCCGTTCTGGGCCTCATTCTGCTCAACAGACACGTGTGAACCAGACGGTTTCGAATGGAATCTCTCCGCTCAGTCATCGCTTCGATGTCCCAGGGAGACTTCCTAGCATCAATCGACATCAGGGATGCTTATCTCCATGTGCCGATTACACCAGAGCATCAACGCTCCCTGTGTTTCGCCATCCGGGTCGAACACTTTCAGCTCGTGACTCTGTCTTTCGGCCTGGCGACAGTCCCACGGGTCTTCACCAAGGTCATGGCATCAGTGGTGGTGGGCCTACACTCTCACTCTCGGTGATCCCTTACTTAGACGATCTCCTAAGTCAAGGCACCCTCCCGGGTGGCATGTCAACACAGCCTGAACATTGCTCTGGAGACTCTCCAGAGGTTCGGGTGGATCATCAATTTCCCAAAGTAAAAATTGACACCGACCCAATCACTGACTTACCTCGGGATGGAGTTTCATTCTCTCTCAGAGATAGTGAAGCTTCCGCTGGACTAACAGCGTTCGCTGCAGACAGGGGTACACTCTCTCCTTCGGGCCCAGTCTCACCCCTTGAGGCGCCTCACGCGCTTCCTAGGGAAGATGGTGGCAGCAATGGAGGCAGTTCCCTTTGCGCAGTTTCATCTGCGTCCACTCCAATGGCACATTCTCCACAAATGGGACAGGAGGTCGACGTACCTAGACAGGAACGTCTCTTTTTCACTGGCAGACAAATCCTCTCCTCAGCGGTGGCTTCTTCCCACTTCTTTGTCGAAAGAAAAATCCTTCCTGCTCCCATCCTGGGCTATGGTCAAGACGGACGAGAGTCTGTTAGGGTGGACAGCGGTCTTCCTCCACCACAGGGCTCAGGGAACCTGGACTCTGACAGAGTCCTCCCATCAGATCAATGTTCTGGAGATAAGGGCAGTGTAGCTAGCCCTAAAGGCGTTCCAGCGGTGGCTGGACGGCAGGCAGATCCGGATACAGTCGGACGACACCACGGCGGTCGCGTACATCAACCACCAGCACAGAGCGCTGGCGGCGGACGCATCAGTTCAGGACTGGTCGCAATTTCGACTGCCTTATGTATTTCCTCCTCTGGCGCTGCTGCCCAGAGTGTTCCTCAAGATCGGGTCCGACTGCCGCCGCGCCATCCTCGTCGCTCCAGACTGGCCGAGGAGGTCGTGATACCTGGATCTGTGGCACCTCACGGTGGGTCGACCGTGGGCACTCCCGGACCGACCAGACTTGCTGTCATGCAGAGCCCCCTTCCTGGTGTTTCGCCAGGATGAGGTGGTTCTGCGTCCGGTCCCGGAATTCCTACTTAAGGTGGTATCCCCCTTTTCTTCTCAATCAGGATATCTCCTTACCTTCTTTTGGCTCTCATCCAGTTCACAATTGTGAAAAGGATTGCATACCAGAGCCGCAGGTGCATCCTTGGCATTGCGTCACCAGGCTACGGCTCAGCAGGTGTGTCAGCACTACCTGGTGTAGTCTGCACACTTTCACGAAACACTATCAGGTTCATGCCTATGCTGCGGCAGATGCCAGCCTAGGTAGGCGAGTCCTTCAGGAGGCGGTTGCTCACCTGTAAGAGAGGGCCGTTTTTTCGGCTCTTTTTATCGAGGTATTCTTTTACCCACCCAGGGACTGCTTTTGGACATCCCAATTGTCTGGGTCTCCCAATGGAGCGACAAAGAAGGGAATTTTGTTTACTTACCGTAAATTCCTTTTTTTCTAGCTCCTATTGGGAGACCCAGCACCCGCCCCTGTTCCCTTCGGGCTGTTGTTCTTTTGTGTACACATGCTGTTCATGTTGAAGGGTTCTTTTGGTTCAGTTCTCCGAACATCCTTCGGATTGAATTTACCTTAGACCAATTTATAAGTTCCTCCTTCCTGCTTTGGCACCAAAACTGATGGGCCCGTGATGCACGGGAGGGTGTATAGGCAGAGGGGAGGGGTTACACTTTTTAAAGTGTAATACTTTGTGTGGCCTCCGGAGGCAGTAGCTATACACCCAATTGTCTGGGTCTCCCAATAGGAGCTAGAAGAAAAGGAATTTACGGTAAGTAAACAAAATTCCCTTCTTTTTCCTGTCTGCTGAATCCTGTCCAACGCCCAACCAATGAATACCATATGGAAGACAGTTTGGACTGACCAATCCAGCAGAGACTATGCAAATTCCTATACGTCCTGAGCCAGACCTGCGATACTTGATTGGACTATACTTTTGTCTACACCCTTTACTTCCTAGTCCTATAAAGGCTTTGTCTGGAAATAAAGAATTGAGTTGTTTGCGCCAGTCGTGAGAGAGAGAGTCGTAATTGATCTAATCAATTATCTTCCTCGTGTGCACACACTACATTCTAGATAATTTGAAATCAGCAATTAGACCTTAACAGACCCATTGTAGTCTCATCTCAACAGTTGGACAAACCCAAGTTTCAATTTCTTTGTGATTATACAGAATAAAAGCACTAATCTAAAGTGAATCCTAGATTAAATTCCTCCAGTTTGTGAGCAGTCGTTATAACATTTTGCCTATTTTATTGTAAGAAAAAAATCAATCAGAATGAACAGCTGTATGACATTAATCCTGTTCAATTGTGCTAATCCAAAAATATTGTTTCTCTGACGCCTCATTGGGGGACACAGGACCATGGGTGTTATGCTGCCTATCCATAGGAGGACACTAAGTAGATGCAAAAGCATAGCTCCTCCTCTGCAGTATACACCCCCTGGCCGGGCCAGGCAAGCTCAGTTTTAGCTTGGTGTCTGTAGGAAGCACTTCCTTTCAAGGTTTATTATTTTTTGAGGGCGACGGTTTCCTTTGGGACCGATCTCCCACTACCATCAACGGGCGGGAACGTGGAGTGTCGCCTCCACGGACCCCCTCCTGCGACGCTGGATTCTGGGCTGGACGACGGGTTCCACAGACACCGATTTTCCAAAGCCCAGGGTAGAGGCCTGTGCCCCTATAGCCCAATTCCTCAGCCCCTCTCTGCAGGCTCGGAGTTGAAGATGGCACCAATTCCTCAGCCCCTCTCTGCAGGCTCTGAGTTGAATATGACACCGACACAGCAAGCTGACTCTGCTATTTTCACTGCCTTGAAAGCAGTGTTTAAAGGTGAGATCCCCCCCTGGCTGGTTTCCCAGACAAAGGGAGAAAAGACTCTGCAGGGAAGGCTCCCAGGACATTTACAGTATTTATTATGTGCAAGGAGCAAGGATCCTGCACACAGTGTTAACTTTCTCTAGCTTGCTGGCTGGAGGAGGGGCAAGTTCTATTGTTTGCAGAAAGTCTTGCAGATAATTTCCCGGTGGCAGGGGGGAGGGCCCAGGGCTCAGGGACTCTGTTTTTATTTGCTCTGTTTATTTGCTCTAGCAGAAAAGCCGGCTGATAACCACTGGTGACAAGCTGTGTGCTGACTGTAGGGAGAGGGAGGAAAACTCAGAAGCTCCCTTCCCGCCATTTTTTACTACCCACAGCAGGGGGGGGGGCACACTGACTCATCTTCCCGCTCTTTTAGCGCTAAGCCCCGCCCCCTGCGGCCACGATAAGCCCCGCCCCCCAGGAAAGCGTGCGAAGATCTTCATAGAGCTTAATCCCTCCTAAGGACAGGGTCATTGGCTGATTCTGGTGAGGTGCTTGCTTCAATTGTAGCTCTGCTGAGCAGTGCTAGCTTCGGCAGCACATATGCTCAAAGGCAGAGCTACACAGAAGATTGATTAGCATATTAGCATGGCCCCTGCACAGCAGGCCAAGGATGATGACATGGAAATTAAATGAAACATTCAACATTTAATTGCTCCCCCTTCTGGCATACTCCTATTAGGAACTTGCAGAAATCTAAGGGCACTAAGAGTACTAAGGCCCACATAGTCTATTATTCAGCCTGCACTGCCTGCCACGCTGAGCTACCACGTAAACACACCTCTTCTCTCTGTGAGTCCTGTGCCCCTATAGCCCCCCAAGACCCCCCTGCCACCACCGCTGCAACCAGCAGCCCAGAGCCTAGGGCCCCCAGCCCACCGGAATGGGCACAGTTTCTGTCCCAATCCATGGAAAAACTGTCACAGAACCTGGTTCTGGCTATGCAATGTCGTCATCCACACCCTTCTGGGTCCCTGGACGGAACGCAGCCTGAGGATACCCCTATGGAGGATCCTTCTGAGGTAATCCGGGCATATGCTTCACCGGTTGCAGGGATCAGGAAAAAGAGCACACGGCCGGGTGTCTCCAGCGGGCTCTCCCTCAGGATCACACAGGGCAGGCTCTCCCACACGCTCCACGGCTTCTGATGAGCTGGAGGAGAGAGAATGCTGTTTGTACCAGGAGGATTCCTTGGTTTCATCACCCCCAGATGATCAAACTGCAATAGACTCCCTTATAGCAGCAGTCAACCAAACTCTGCATGTGGAGGATCCCCCATCCACTACCACTGACCATGCGGTCTCCTTTAAGAGGGCAAGGAAACCCCAAAAGGTTTTCGCTGATCACCCAGAGTTTCAGGATATCCTCACAAAGCAAAGGGAGAAGCCTGACAGGCGCTTCGGTAACCGTAAACTCATGGAGTCCTGGTACCCTTTTGCCTCACCTGCCCCTAAGGGCTGGGCCAATCCGCCCTCGGTCGACCCCTTGGTCTCCCGCCTTGCCACAAAGACGCTCCTGTCTTTACCCGATGGTTCCTCCATCAAGGACCCAACAGACAGACAGGTGGAGCACCTCGCCCGCTCTGCTTTTGAGGCTGCAGGTTCCTCCCTCTCGCCCTCCTTTGCCTCTGTGTGGGTCGCAAAGGAGATCTCGGTCTGGGCAGACTCCCTTAACACTTCGCTTGAGGAATCCCAGTTCACTCATACCTTCACAGAGGTAACAGCTCAAATTGCCGCTGCGACGGAGTACCTCATGCAGGCCTCCATGGACGCTGCTACCTGCGCAGCGTTTGCCGCCTCAAATACCATAGCCATCCGTAGAGCTCTCTGGCTCCGACAATGGCGATGGCGAGCGGACTCTGCCTCCAAGAAGTCTCTCACGGGCCTTCCCTTTTTTTCCAGACCGATTTGTTTGGCGAACGTCTGGACAAGCTCATTTCTGACGCCACGGGAGGAAAGAGTACCTCCCTCCCCCAGCTGAAGTCCAGGACGTCCTTCACCAGACGTCCACAGTCCTCGTTCCGCTCCTTTCGGAACTCATTTGGTTGGTTGACATCCCGTGCTGTCCCCGCCACCAGCCGCGGACTACGCAGGGACCGACCTTCTCAGCTCTCCCCGAAACCCACTTCGTCATGGCAGCCTAGACCGAAACAGTCCAGGACTAGGGAGACTCGTCCACGACATTTTCCCCCCCTCATGACTCCTTCGGCACCCCGGAAGACACACTCATTGTAGGAGGTCGTCTGCGGCTCTTTCAACACATCTGGGCTGCCGCCTCAGACGACAAATGGGTGCGAGACCTTGTGTCTTCCGGTTACCACATAGAATTTCGGACCCGACCCCCAAGTCGGTTCTTTCTCTCAAACCCCACAAAGACTCGAAAACGATGCAAAGCTTTTTTCTCAGCAATCCACTCGCTCCAAACAGCAGGAGTGATACCTGTCCCAGACGACGAGAAGTTCAGAGGTTTTTATTCAAACCTCTTTGTGGTCCCCAAAAAGGATGGGTCAGTTCGACCCATCCTGGACCTCAAACGCCTAAACAAACATGTGCACGTACGGAGATTCGGAATGGAGTCCCTAAGGTCCATTATTGCATCCATGGTCGAAGGGGAATTCCTAGATCACCAAAAGTTCCTCCGCTTCGCAATTCAGGACTCCCACTTTCAATTCGTAGCTCTACCCTTCGGCCTTGCCACCGCACCAAGGGTCTTCACCAAAGTCATGGCGGCCGCCATGAGCGTCCTTCACGCCAGGGGAGTAGTCGTTCTCCCTTACTTGGACGACCTCCTCATCAAGGCCCCCTCCTTCCGCGACTGCTCAACCAGCATACAGATTACTGTGGACACCCTATCCCGCTTAGGGTGGCTAGTGAATCTGGACAAATCATCCCCGATCCCATCACGATCCATCACCTTCCTCGGCATGTCCCTGGACACCCGTCGGGGCTTGATCCTTCTCCCTCAGGACAAGGCGTTCGCTCTTCAACGAGCGGTACGCTGCCTTCTACGTCCTCCATCTCGCTCCATTCGATTCAGCATGAAAGTGCTCGGCAGGATGGTGGCGGCTATGGAAGCAGTACCCTTTGCTCAACTGCACTTACGCCCACTGCAGCTAGCCCTTCTAGCTGCCTGGGACAATTCCCCCTTCTCCCTGGACAGACATCTTCACCTGATGCCTTCAGTCAGGTACGCACTCCGCTGGTGGCTTCGGTCCTCATCCCTATCGAAGGGGAGATCTTTTCTCCCAGTGAACTGGCTGGTCCTGACTACGGACGCCAGCCTCCTAGGCTGGAGAGCAGTGTACCGGCACCACACTGCTCAAGGACGTTGGACGCCCCAGGAGTCTTTCCTACCCATCAGCATCCTGGAACTCCGCACGATCTTCCGCGCGCTCAGAGCGTTCTGCCCTCTGCTAGCGGGTCGTCCGATTCGAGTCCAATCGGACAATGCGACAGCTGTAGCCTATATCAATCGGCAGGGGGCACCCGCAGCAAAGCAGCTTATCTCGAGGCCCACAAGATCCTCAGTTGGGCCGAATCGACAGGGTCAGTGATATCAGCGGTACACATACCAGGGGTAGAGAACTGGGCAGCAGACTTTGAGTCGCCAAGGCCTGGCTGCCGGAGAATGGTCTCTCCACCCAGATGTGTTTCTACACATCTGCACTCGCTGGGGCACACCAGACGTAGACCTAATGGCCTCAAGGTTGAATGCAAAGGTACCTGCGTTCATAGCCAGGTCACACGACCCGCAGTCCATCGGCGCGGATGCTCTAGTCTGCTCCTGGCACCACTTCCGCCTACCTTACATATTTCCACCTCTACCCCTGCTGCCGCGGGTAATAAGGAAGATCAAGGCAGAGGGAGTCCCGGTGATACTGATAGCACCGGACTGGCCCAGGCGCGCCTGGTACGCCGAATTAGTACAAATGCTCACAGACGCACCGTGGCGCCTTCCAGACATCCCAGACTTGCTGACCCAAGGGCCCATTTCCCATCAGAACTCCAGAGCCCTGAAGCTGACGGCGTGGCCATTGAGACCTTGGTATTAACAAGAGTGGGATTCTCCCCCGCGGTTATTGCCACCATAAGCAGCGCCCGAAAGCCTGCTTCATCCCGCATTTACCACCGTACGTGGAAAAATCTTAATTTCATGGTGCAGGGAAACTAACGTCCAGCCTATGCCTCTGGCCATCCCCAGAATTCTCGACTGCTGTTGTCTGGCTTGCAAGCGGGGTTGGCTCTCAGTTCCCTTAAAGGGCAGGTCTCAGTGCTCTCAATCTTTTACCAATGCCGCCTGGCTCAAAACCACAAGTCAAGCCCTTCCTCCAAGGCGTTTCCAATCTAGTTCCCCTGTACAAACGGCCGCTGGAACCATGGGACCTCAACCTCGTTCTGGACGGTCTCCAGAGGTCTCCCTTTGGACCCCTCAAGGAATCCTCCCTTGCTCTTCTGTCCTGGAAGGTAACATTCTTGGTGGCAATTACGTCCATCAGACGGGTTTCGGAGCTAGCAGCACTCTCTTGCCCGCGACCCTTTTCTGATCTTTCACCAGGACAAGGTGGTTCTGCGCCCCCTTCCGGATTTCCTTCCAAAGGTTCTTACCCCGTTTCATTTGAACGAGGACATTGTTCTGCCTTCCTTTTGTCCACACCCGGTTCATAGGGTGGAAAGGTCTCTGCATTCGTTAGACCTCGTCAGAGCTCTCAGATATTACATATCCAGGAAAGCCCCCTTAAGGGAAATGGACTCTTTGTTCGTCATTCCTGAGGGGCTTAAGAAGGGACAGGCAGCTTCAAAGGCGACGCTGGCTCGCTGGATTCGCTCTGCGATCCAGGAAGTCTACCGCTTGCAACTCAAGCCCATTCCTGGTGGGCTGCGGGCTCATTCCACGCGAGCAGTTGGCGCTTCGTGGGTCATTTGGCATCAGGCTTCAGTGGAACAGGTGTGTAAGGCTGCGACCTGGTCTAACCTACATACGTTTTCAAAGCATTACAGAGTCCATACCCAGGTTTCAACTGAGGCAAATCTGGGTAGGAAAATTCTGCAAACTGCAGTAGAGCACCTCTCTCAGTAGGCGCTCCAGGCTGTCTGGGACTGGTTCCTAGTCCTTGGGTTGGGTTGTCTTTTATGTTTCCCACCCATGGGCTGCTTTAAGACGTCCCATGGTCCTGTGTCCCCCAATGTGGCGTCAGAGAAAAACGGATTTTTGTGTACTCACCGTAAAATCGTTTTCTCTTAGCCATCATTGGGGGACACAGCACCCACCCTGTTGCCCTGTTGGGCCTTGATTCTCTCAGTACCTTATTTGGTTATGACTTTTTTTTTTTTTTCTCATGTTTCTCTGTTGAGGTAAGTTTTTACTGTTTTTTTTCTCCTACTGCTTGTGTACTAAAACTGAGCTTGCCTGGCCCGGCCAGGGGGTGTATACTGCAGAGGAGGAGCAATGCCTTTGTATCTACTTAGTGTCCTCCTATGGATAGGCAGCATAACACCCATGGTCCTGTGTCCCCCCAATGATGGCTAAGAGAAAATGATTTTACGGTGAGTACACGAAAATCCGTTTTTTCACTTTTGGCACGGGGCTGTGTAGCGCATAGCTGCTAGCCTTTGATCCTTGGTAAGCAGCAACGTTAAAGGGCTTGCCCATTACTAGGACAGTGCCCCCATAAAAATTAAAAAGCCTATACTGCCCTCCGCTGCCAGCGTGGTTCCAGCAATGTCAGAACTCGCGTTCCCGGGGTCCACGTGACATGTAAGCCACGCGACCAATCAGTGCCGCCTTCCTTATCCCCTCCTTTTGTACGGTTAAGTAATTAACAGCAAGTGAGTCGCCTCACTCACTTCCTGTTAATAACATATACGCCCAAAGGCGGGGAGAAGGAAGCCGTCGTTGATTAGTTGCGGGGCTTGCGTGTCCTTACAATGTTGCTCGATCCTTGCTGGCAGCAGAGGGGAGTATAGGCTTTTTAATTTTTAAAGGGGGGCACATAAGAAATGAGAAGGGGTTTTCCTAATAGTAGATAACACCTTTTAAGTAAAATGCTGTCAATGTCTGCTTGTAAATGGATGGGAAAAGGATCATTTTATATTACATGTAAATGGACGTATATCTCTCATACTCTGTAAGAGATGTTGAAGCACCAGACGCTGTGATCCCTTTTAGGATGTCTTACAAAATTTGTTAACTTTAAAAAAAATAAATTGAAAGTTATATATTGTTTTTTCTTTTTTAGATACTGCTTTGTTTTTCTAATGGAAATCATTACGACATCATTTACCCTGCATGTTTAGCTGAGAGTGCCGCTATGTGCCAATGTAAGTAAAGAAATCTAAACCACTTGTATAAGAGATGGAATGGCTTTCCTACAGGGCTTAGATCCCCATTCTAGTGATTAGTGGGCTCCGGCTATCTGACATTTATCACGTCTCCTGTGACTTCACTTTGGCTCATCGTTGCATGGATTCATTGGGATAGCTGAACATTCAAGCAGAAATTATGTTTCTGTAACCCTGCCATTCCAATGTGATTCTGAGGGTATGGTACAGTAAAGAAAAACTTCTCTCCCGAGTGATAACTTTCAGGAAACATCAGGCATTTATCCAGCGATGGGCTCAGCCGCTTTATTTCTTACAGGCAGGTGGAAACACCAAGGTTTTGAAGCAAAACCACTTCAGGAAATGCTGGTGTTTTTTTTTTCCTTGACTTTTTTTTTGCGTTTTTGTGACATCTTTTCTACTGACTAGTGATGGGTGGACCTAGACTGTAAAAGTCCGTATACACGTGGTTTCAAACGTATCAAAGTGCTAGGGCCACCCTACGCCAAATATTTTATTTATTTTTACACCATGATAGACGCACATAGCTCATGTGTTTGGAGGCAGTCAGCTGACACTTAGGGTGGGGGCGCGTCTGACTGCAACCAATCACAGGTTAGGGAAAGCAGTGCATATTCAATGAGGTAATGAGTGGTCCGAGAAGTGAATGAGTAGCCTGGAAGCAGTGTATAGTCATTCCGGAGACTAAAGTCAGAGGGCCTCAGTCTGGCCTTGTTCTGGCTCTCATCGACTTCTATTGATTACTTGTGACGTAACTCCTGACTTCGGGTCAGGCAGGAATTACGGGTGCAAGATGGCACTGCAGGACTAAAGCGACATAGGAAAATCTTGAAAACGCCATAGGATAAGTATATGGCAGGAGTAGGGGCCTCGGTCATCTGTATTGCCAACCTGTGTAGTTGGTCAGCAATCACCAACTAAATCTTCAACTAAGTCCTGCTGTATTCTGATTGGATAGTGTGTTACTGATTTTGGTTCTTTTAATATATTTTTATGGCGAATACAGATTAATTTTCTTTTTTGTGACTAACCTGAGAAACTGTTGTACTGAATCTTTTTTTTTTTTATTATTTTTTTTTTAGCCATCATTTATGAGTTGCTGTATGGAAAGGTATTTGGGCTTTCTGTTACAAAAGAAGTGTTAAAAGCAGATACTATTGAATCAAAATCTGAAGAGGATTTCATCAGTGGAGCCTCCGGATCTGATGAGGAAAATAAAGTTGCTGGGTAATAAATGTATATAATATATTTAGTGCAAAATTGAGTTGTGAATATTCTGAATGGTTAATACCAAAATAGCATGGAAATTCCAGAGAAAATAGAGCATAGCACTAGATTGCCATGGCCACTCCATTCAAGACTGGGCTCTGCAGAGCCTTAGTTTTTTGGTATTTCTAGGGGTCCCATCGCTCGAGACCCCTGTGATTAGTAAGTTACCTATCTAGGGATTATTAACTGATCGCTTGAAATAATCCTTTAATGCAGTTCTACAAATGTAATAAAATAAAACTGTCACCTATCTCTTCTTACCCGAGATTATATTGTCTGGTCATGTAGTTAAGCACCTTCTCTTTAGATAAGTTAATTTGCATATATCAACGTATATCAAACAAACTAGAAACTATGTTATATGTGACATACCCCTGCAGGACTAAGAGATCTGACTGTATATCCTGCATCCAGCTCTCTGTGCCAAGATCCACTTACTGAATGCTTGAATGCTGCTGTTCCATTAAATCTGTGTATATGTGCATGTAGTATGTGTGATCCCTATAATCACCTACCTCCACCCTGTCCACCGTTTTGCTCCACCTCTCCATGACATCACCACTTTTTAGAAACTCTTCGGGTAATACTGCCCTCTGCATGACGTGGCAGTAGCTTTTACAATTTAGGGGTATGGAGTTTGAGAACAAGGCTCCATACACTTATACTGAAAAAGAGACTTCTGGCTCACGCACAGAGCAGAGAATGATCCAGATTGTATGACATCACCGAGAAGAGGAGCAGAATGGTGCTGGATCCCGCAGACAGCAGCAGTATGTATAGTGATACACTCACACCACTCTACATACATGCAGATTTAATAAAAACAAATTGTGTGTATATGTATGTATGTATGTATATATATATATATATATATATATATATATATATATATTTATATATATGTATTTATATTTCTTTGTCGCTCCATTGGGAGACCCAGACAATTGGGTGTATAGCTTCTGCCTCCGGAGGCCACACAAAGTATTACACTTTAAAAAGTGTAACCCCTCCCCTCTGCCTATACACCCTCCCGTGGACCACGGGCTCCTCAGTTTTATGCTTTGTGTGGAAGGAGGCACACATCCACTCATGCATTCTCATAACTTAGTTGTCGGTTGGAAGAAAAGAGGACCCCCACGGGGTCCCCGGCATGCTCCCTTCTCACCCCACTATGTCGGCGGTGTTGTTAAGGTTGAGGTACCCATTGCGGGTACAAAGGCTGGAGCCACATGCCGTCTCCTTCACCATCCCTTATGCGGCTCTGGGAGAAGTGGGATCCTGAGCGGTCATCCATTTACTGGGACCGTGCTCCATCCGCAGCCCCTGGTGGAACCTGCCGGACCGGAGCCTTTTCAACCCCAGGGACCGGGCCCTGCTACTTAAAGGTACTCTGTGTCCCCATTGGGGACTGTACAGGAAGCGCACCTTCTTCCCGGAAGCCGCGGTAGCCGTAAAACTGGGGAGGCACGTGGACCTCCACGCCGACCGGGCCTGCTTGTCGGGCGCGGTCTCAAATTTAGTCCCTGGCTTCACCGCGGCCTAGTCGCGAAAATCCCGCCCCTGGGCCTGCCTGTCAGGGGTAAGGACAGGATTACCGACATGATGTCGGATGTGATGGCTGGAGCATCCTGCATGTCTTCCTCCCCCCTCACTGACCACTGTGGGGACCCCAGACGGTACCCATTGCGGGTACGGAAGCTGGAGCCACAGGCCGTCTCCTTCACCATCCCTTATGCTACTCTGGGAGAAGTGGGATCCTGAGCGGTCATCCATTTACTGGGACCGTGCTCCATCCGCAGCCCCTGGTGGAACCTGCCGGACCGGAGCCTCTTCAACCCCAGGGACCGGGCCCTGCTACTTAAACGTACTCTGTGTCCCCATTGGGGACTGTACAGGGAGCGCACCTTCTTCCCGGAAGCCGCGGTAGTTGTAAAACTGAGGAGGCAGGTGGACTTCCGCGCCGACCGGGCCTGCTGGTCGGGCGCGGCCTCAAATTTAGTCTCCGGCTTCACCGCGGCCTAGTCGCGAAAATCCCGCCCCCGGGCCTGCCTGTCAGGGGTAAGGGCGGGATTACCGACATGACGTCGGATGTGAGGGCTGGAACATCCTGCATGTCTTCCTCCCCCCTCACTGACCACTGTGGGGAACCCAGACTCCCGCTCTTTGCTGGCGCCGCCCTCGGCCCCACTCCTCCCCTGAGAGCTCCGGCGGCCATTTTCTGGCATTCTGCCGGTGGGTGCTTCTCAGGGGAGCTCAGGGTGAACACAGCACCCGGTACTGGTCCCCCTAGGGTGCCGGATACATATGTATATATTATATATATTTCTGTTCGGACAGACTGTTTCCCCTTTTTCTTTTCACATTTACCTTCAGTGGTCACTCTCCTAGGAGACAACAGGCACAGGTTTTTCTCGCGGTCTGTACCTCTTGTGGGGCTATGTTACCTGCGGGATCCACCTACCCTCACTGTGAGCAATGCTCGACTCCTGCCTCGCTTGCTCAGCCGGAGCCTCGGGCACTGGTGGGCCCCTCGGCTCATGTAGACCCCCCTGCTCCCCCTGAGCAGGCTGCAGGGACAGAGTCACAGGTGTTGGCCCTCAGTCATTTTCATATGATCAAATGGTCTTCTAAGCTCCTTGAGGCATTGCAGTCCAGACCGGACCTTTCACAGGCCCTGACCCTGTAGCTTGTCTCATCCAGGCCTCGCTTGGTTAGCGCCGCAGCGCGCTCCCAGGTTGAGCCCTAGGTCTCAGGCGGAGGACTCCTGCCCGGACCGCAGTCCAAGACCGGCTAAGCGGTCTCGCTGGGACTCTTCCCCGACTTCCTCACGCTGCTAGGGATCCCAGCTTGAGGACTCTCAGGAAGACGAGGCGGACGGGGGAGCTCAGGGCTCTGGCCCTGACTTCACCCTTAACCTTGATACTCCTAAGGGGGACGCCTTAGTAAATGATCTTATCTCGTCCATCAACCAGGTGCTGGTTCGCTCTCCTCCGCCCCCTCCTGTAGAGGAGTCGGCTTCTCAGCAGGAGAAACACCAGTTTCGGTTCCCCAAACGTACACGCAATACGTTTTTTGATCACTCTAACTTCAGGGATGCTGTCCAAAAACCCGGAGCGGTCCCGGACAAGCGCTGGGTTAAACGTCACACTGACACGCGTTACCCCTTTCCATCTGAAGTCGTTAAGAGTTGGGCTCATTCTCCCAAGATGGATCCTCCAGTCTTCAAATTGGCTACTAGGTCCGTTGTGTCTGTTGCAAATGGCCCATCACTGAAGGATGCCACTGACAGATAGATAGAGCTCTTGGAGAAGTCCATCTATGAGGCCACGGGCACGTCTTTCGCCCCGGCCTTTGCAGCCGTGTGGGCTCTCCAAGCAATCTAGGCTTGTCTGAAGGAGTTTAATACTGTCACATGGAATTTTGCTCCGCATGTTCCGTCTTTGACTCTCGGGCATCAGCCTTTTCGTCCTGCGCCATGAACGCCGTCCTGGACTCCACTAGCCGCACGGCTGTAGCATATGCTAACTCCGTGGCAGTTCGCAGGGCCATGTGGCTGCGCAAATGGGAACCAGACTCTGCTTCAAAAAGGTTCTTAACTGGTTTGCCTTTTTCTGGCGACCGTTTATTTGGCGAACAATTGGATGATATTATTAAGGAATCCAAGGGAAAGGTCTCCTCCTTACCCCAGTCCAAACCTAAGAGACCTCAGCAAAGAAAAATCCAATCGAGGTTTCGGTCCTTTCGTCCCTCCGCCAAGCCACATTCTTCTTCGTCCAACAGGCCGGAGAAAGGCCAGAGGAACTCGTATGCGTGGCGGCCCACGTCACGACCCCAAAAGGCTGCAGGGGGCACTGCCTCCAAAACTGCCTCCTCATGACTCTCGGCCTCCCCTAGCCGCATCCCCGGTCAGTGGCAGGCTCTTCCGCTTTGGCGACGCCTGGTGGCCACAAGTTCAAGACCGATGGGTGAGAGACATTCTGTCTCATGGTTACAGGATAGAGTTCAGTTCTCGTCCTTTCTTCAGAACCTCTGGGCCCCTTCTCAGGCGGCGTGTCAACAAAGCCTTGCCGTCGCTCTGGCGACTCTCCAGGGACAAACTGCTTTCTCTGCAGGCGGGGGTGCAATCACTTCTTCGGAGTCAGTCACACCCCTTAAGGCGCCTCAGGCACTTCCTGGGGAAGATGGTTGCAGCTATGGAGGCAGTGCCGTTCGCGAACCAAGGTGGCACTCGCAGTCGTCAAGCCTTCCAGGAAGTCCGGCGGATTCTGCAGTGGGTGGAAACCACAGGCTCCACCATCTCCGCAGTTCACATCCCGGGCGTAGAAAACTGGGAAGCAGATTTTTTTCAGTCGTCAGGGCCGCTGAGGAACGCAGGACGTCGATCTTTCAAGGTCCCGGCCTTCATGGCACGGTCTCAGGATCACAGACCTCTGGCAGCGGACGCTTTAGTCCAGGATTGGTCGCAGTTTCAACTGCCTTATGTGTTTCCCCCTCTGGCGATGCTGCCCAGGGTACTACGCAGGATCAGGTCCGACTGCCGTCGCGCCATTCTCGTCGCTCCAGACTGGCCGAGACGGTCGTGGTATCCGGATCTGTGGCATCTCACGGTGGGTCAACCGTGGGCACTTCCAGACCGCCCAGACTTGCTATCACAAGGCCCGTTTTTTCCATCTGAATTCTGTGGCCCTCAGCTTGACTAGGTGGCCATTGGTCCCTGACTCCTAGAGTCTTCAGGGTTATCTCAGGATGTCATTGCCACCACGAGACAAGCCAGGAAGCCAACGTCCGCCAAGATCTATTACAGATCTTGGCAAGTCTTTCTATCCTGGTGCGCTGATAACGGCTTTCCTCCATGGCCGTTTGCCTTACCCACATTCCTTTCATTCCTACAATTTGGAATGGACAAGGGTTTGTCCCTCGGCTCTCTCTCTAGGGCCAAGTATCCACGCTCTCCGTGTTTTTTCTTTCAAAAGCGTCTAGCCAGGCTTCCGCAGGTCCGCACGTTCCTGCAGGGGGTCTGACACATGGTCCCACCTTACAAACGTCCGTTGGAACCCTGGGATCTTAGCAGAGTCCCGTCGACTCTTCAAAAGCCGCCTTTTGAGCTGCTGCGGGATGTCTCTCTCTCCCGTCTCTCGCAGAAGGTGGCCTTCTGACAGTCACTTCTCTTCAGAGAGTGTCTGAGCTTGCTGCGCTGTCATGCAAGGCTCCCTTCCGGGTTTTCCACCAGGATAAGCTGGTTCTTCGTCCTGTCCCGGAATTTCTCTCTAAGGTGGTATCTCCTTTTCATCTAAATCAGGATATCTCCTTGCCTTCCTGTTGCCCTAATCCAATTCACCAGGGTGAAAAGGTTGTGCACTCTTTGGATCTAGTGAGAGCACTCCGGTTCTACGTGTCTCGCACGGCGCCCCTACGCCGTTCAGATGCGCTTTTTGTCCTTGTCGCTGGCCAGCGTATGGACTCTCAGGCCTCCAAGTCGACCTTGGCTCGGTGGATCAAGGAACCGATTCTCGAGGCCTACCGTTCTTCGGAGCTTCCGCTCCCTTCAGGGCTGAAAGGCCATTCTACCAGAGCTGTAGGTGCGTCCTGGGCATTGCGGCACCGGGCAACGGTTCAGCAGGTGTCGGGCAGCTACGTGGTCTAGTCTGCACACTTTCACAAAGCACTATCAAGTGCATACCTATACTTCGGCAGACGCCAGTCTAGGTAGGCGAGTCCTTCAGACGGCGGTTGTCCACCTGTGACAGGGGGCCGTTTTCGGCTCTTCTTATTGAGGTATTCTTTTACCCACCCAGGGACTGCTCTTGGACGTCCCAATTGTCTCGGTCTCCCAATGGAGCGACAAAGAAGAAGGGAAGGGAATTTTGTTTACTTACCGTAAATTCCTTTTCTTCTAGCTCCTATTGGGAGACCCAGCACCCACCCCTGTGCCCTTTGGGCTGGCTGTTCTTTTGGGTTATGGTCTTCAGTTCTCCGAACATCCTTCGGATTGAATTTACCCTAGACCAATTTATAAGTTTCCTTCTTCCTGCTTTTGCGTGTGTGTGTGTGTGTGTGTGCTTCTTTAATAATACAGTAACAGACTGAGCATACCATTTAATCAGTGATTGGCTATTTTACAGATCTGTCAGTATGTTATGTTAGGCCTCCTGAGATGTCATTCAGATACCTCTCGCCTGCTTTTTAGTGGTATATTGTAAAAACTATGGAGGCTGATAAAAAGGAGGCTTTGTTTGTTTTGTTTTTGTTGTTTTTTTTTTTTTTTTTTAATAAAATAGAACAAATCTGATTAAAATGAAATCTACATTTAAAGTCTGTTTTATAGTTCCAGGTATACATATTGTGCTGTTTTATTACATTTTTATTCTAATTGTTGCAGGAATAATAATCTGGGTTTTGTGAATATGAATGGGTTTAAATCTCACAAGGATAACAAGGTATGTCATAGTTTGTTATTTAGGATTCTTTATGTGCCAGTCACTTCAATATAGTAGCATTTTAGACATACAAATTATGAAATCAGTCAATAGACAGTTGAATGTGCTACCACCCTGGGACATTGGTAGGGTCCTAAAAGTTCAGGAGCGCGGCCCCAAAATATATCTCGCCAAACAACATCCACCTTCATACACCACTGGTGTTGCTATACTTGGACTAAGTATTATACAGAGGTGAATGCTGTCAAAATTATCACTATACATGGCCCCAAAAACACAACAACAAAATGATCAATACTATTACCACTACATAGTGAATAAATATTACCATGCCTCTACAAGAACCAATAATACCCCTACTACTACCCGCTATACCCCTACTTCTACATAGTGACTGATTGTCAATAAACAGTTGCTAAATAAGCAAATATAAAAGCACTATTATACAGACCATATATTATATAGTGGTAGATAACAGTCCTGCCAACCATATAGGTGCTAACAGCACAGGTATTCTTTCTGATTGCTTTTTCACTTTTCCCATCTTTTCCACCATCCCTATCTATTTTCATTACTTTCATACTACACAAACTTACTTTGTTTACACCTTCCCCCTCCCCCATAAAAATGAACAAAAAAAAGGAATCCTGTGAAATAACTGCTCCGTCGCGTCCGTTACATCCGTTGTGCGTCTGTTTTACGACGGATCCGTTATGATCCGTTTGTTTTTGGGAAAGCCCAATGGGAGTGCCAGACATTGTGACCTATTACTGTGTTTTCATAGGCCATCTGTGACAGTTTGTAGAGAAAGGGGCAGAATAAATGTTGTTATATCTAAAATTGTGTGTGGATTATTCCTATCTGGAGCCTTTCAATGTGATTACTGTACATACTAGACATGCTCAGTAGCAAATGACGGAATTCAGCACTGGATTCCGTTGTGCGACGGATTGCGGCGGAATCCAGCACCATAGGCAACAATTATACCTCTTGACTGATTGCGACGGAATCCTGCGGAGTGCGTTTTTTTCACGCTCCAAAAAATGAGTGTCAGTTTCTTCCACCCGACGGTCAGTCATTCCATGACTGATCCATCGCGCGGCGGATGCAACGCAGGGCCATCAGTCGCAATCCGTTGTTAATACAAGTCTATGGGGAAAAAACTGAATCCTGCAAAATATTTTCCAGGATAGCGTATTTTCTCAAGGCAACGGATTGTGACTGATAGATAAAGACTGAAGTGTGAAAGTAGCCTTAATTGAGCACTCCTCTCCCTCACAAAAGTACTCAACGGGTCACGGCGCATAGGTGCAATAACAGAAGGTCAAACCGAGCTATTAATGACCTAGAGTAATGTTGGCCTTTAGTGTTCCCACCAACTATGATTCCCCTTTTCATGGCCCCAAAAGACTGTGATGCTTCACAGAACCCCCCACATGCACAGTATGAAGTAGGGGGTCAAAAAATAGACAATCCTAAAGGTAAAAGACTGACCCCTGAGAACCATATAATCAAAAATAAACAAAGTATTGATTTCACAATACATTGTAATAAAACATTAGATATAAAAGTATGGGGATACTTTGATACAAAGAAAAGAGTAAGAAATTTGACGGTAATAGCCTAAAAGTTATGGCAGCACCGCACGCTGGTCGGGCGGCAGCTCCGCACGGTGGTCGGGCGGCAGCTCCACAAGGTGGTGAAGCAGTGAGGTCATTGTAGATTATAGGCATTTCTGAACAGATGGGTTTTCAGGTTCCGTTTGAAGCTTGCAAGGGTAGCAGATAGTCTGACGTGTTGAGGCAGCGAGTTCCAGAAGACTGGGGATGCTTGGGAGAAGCCTTGGAGTCGGTTGCGTGAGGAGCGAATGAGCGAGGAGGAGAGAAGGAGATCTTGGGAGGACCAGAGGTGACGTGTTGGAGTGTAGTGGTAGATTAGTTCAGAGATATATGGAGGAGACAGATTATGCACAGCTTTGTAGGTCAGTGTTAGTAGTTTGAATTGGATACGGTGGAAGATTGGGAGCCAGTGGAGGGACTTGCAGAGAGGAGAAGCGGGGTGGTATTGAGAGAGGTGGATCAGTCGGGCAGCAGAATTATGGATGGACTGGAGAGGGGTGAGCGTGTTAGCAGGGAGGCCACAGAGGAGGATGTTACAGTAATCGAGGCAGGAGATTATGATGGCATGCACTAGCATTTTTGTAGATTGCGAGTTGAGGAAAGGACGGATTCTGGAAATATTTCTGAGTTGAAGACTGCAGGAGGTGATGAGGGATTGGATGTGTGGTATGAAGGACAAGGCAGAGTCAAAGGTCACTCCGAGGCAGCGAACTTTGGGTACTGGTGAGAGCCTGGTGTTCTTTATTGTAACAGATAGATCAGGTGGAGAGTGTAGGTGAGATGGAGGAAAGATGATTAGTTCAGTTTTGGCCACATTGAGCTTTAGGAAGCGAGAGGAGAAAAAGGAGGATATAGCAGATTGACACTTCGGGATTCTGGACAGCAGAGATGTGACATCTGGGCCAGAGAGGTAGATCTGAGTGTCATCGGCATATAGGTGGTACTGGAAGCCATGGGACTTTGAGTTGTCCCAGGCCAAATGTGTAGATAGAAAAAAGTAAGGGTCCCAGGACAGAGCCTTGAGGGACGCCAACAGAGAGATGGTGGGACGAAGAGGTTGTGTGGGAATGGGAGACACTAAAAGTGCGGTTGGAAAGTTATGAAGAGATCCAAGAGAGGGCGAGATCTCTGACACCAAGGGAAGAGAGGATCTGTAATAGGAGGGAGTGGTCGACAGTATCGAAGGCTGAGGACAGGTCTAGAAGTAGGAGTATGGAGAAGTGCTTGTTAGCTTTGGCAGTAAGTAAGTCATTCGTGATTTTAGTCAGGGCAGTTTCGGTAGAATGATGAGGACGGAAGCCGGACTGTAGGTTGTCAAAGAGAGTTAGATGAGAGGTGGGAGTAAAGTTGAGCATGGACATGCTGTTCCAAGAGTTTTGAGGTGAACTGGAGTAGTGATATGGGGCGGTAGCTGTTAGTAGAGGTTGGGTCGAGGGAAGGTTTCTTTAGGATAGGTGTGACTGTTGCATGTTTAAAGGCAGAGGGGAAGGTACCAGTCATTAAAGATAGGTTGAAGAGATGGGTTAAGGCCGGAATAAGGATCATGGCAAGGTTGGGGAGGAGGTGGGATGGGATGGGGTCAAGTGCGCAGGTGGTGAGGTGTGCTTTTGAGAGAAGACGTGCAAGCTCTTCTTCGGTGCTGGTGGGGAGGGAGGAAGTTTATGGGGGAGGGGCAGTGGTCTGTTATTTGAAGGGATTGAGGTGACTGAGTAGAGAAGACTTGCCTTATTTGGTCGATTTTTTTTCTTTGAAATAAGTGGCAAAGTCATCTGCAGAAATGAGGGAGGTTGGAGGGGGCAGTGGTGGGCGAAGGAGGGAGTTGAAAGTATTGAATAACTGGGGTTGTGTGTTAAAGAGGATATGAGGTTTCTGAAGTAATGCGGTTTAGCGGAGGTGAGGGCTGAACGAATTGTGTGAATTGCATTTTTCAATGTGGTGATGATACGTCATCTCCCTGACTTTGATTCTTCTCCCTGACTTGGATGCGGGATCTCGCGTCAAACCCGCATTTTGTTCCTGCAGATGAAGGCTTTCAGTCTCTAGCTACCTTTAAAAGATGCAGGTGGAGTGGCGCTCCACTCACAGATGTTAAATGCTGTTGTCAGTCTCAGCTCCTCGACTCCGATGGATTGGCATGACAGCCAAGGGTTAGCTGAAGGTCCTTGTGTCGGTCATCACAGTCCTCCTTTTGAAATTCAGCCTGTAGCTGGTGTTCGTAGGAGACTGTGATTTCTTCTATATGCAGCAATGCTGTGGCATTGTATATATTACAGGTGATCAGACCATTGCAAGTTCAAGACCCCACAAGGGTCTGTTAAATACAATACAAAATAGAAACAAATGTTGTTTAAAAAAAAAATCTGAAAGAAATATAAAGGTTTCTAGTCGCCTCCCCTTTTACCACATTAAAATTAAGAAATCAGACTACGATCAGTCTGTCAGACTATGTCCCTATGCAGTCAGACACGACCATTACACAGTACAGAGCAAGGACACCTATATGATTATCTTAGCACAGGAACATTTTATATAACACATCCAATTCTGGAAATTATTACTATTCTAAGATCTACTGATTAAAATGAACTTTTGAACTTTGTTCTTGGCAAAACCCCTTTAAGCGCAAGTGTCAGTGTCCCATATACAGAGCCTTTATCTATATTTGTTGTATTCTGTCTTGGAAAGATTTTCCTATTTTTATCTTTTGGTTCTTGTCACGGACTTTGATAACTTGTTTATATACAGTCTTTGGGTTATTGCCTGTATAACACGTATTGATTGTTTTTCTAAAGTGTTTTATTTGATGTATTGTTATTAACATTAGACAAAGTCTCATTGGTTTAAATTCTGAGCATTATTGATTAGCCTTGGAAGTCCCCCCCCCCCCCCCCCTCACTTTTCTAATGTGTTTTGTTTTTTTTTTTGCAGCTTCCCCAAAGAAAGTCTATCAATACATCTGTCCTCCGATCCCTTAACCCAGGAGTGTTTAGAAATGTGGAGTATGAGGTTTGGATAAAATCACAAAGAGGTAAAACTATATAATAAGCTGAAGTGGATCTGGCCTTGAATCACAAGAGTACAAAATGGGGAGCACGAGTCTCCGTAAAGTGGAGGTTTTCGTGCTGTTGTCGCCTTGCTGGGGGGTTTTGCCTGATGGTGTATCGGAACATGTGGAAACACAGATCTCGTTCCTGGATAAACATTTGCCCCAAAGTATAAAACTACGGTAATTGAAGAGGTTTTGCATTACCTGGACAACCTGTTGTTAAAACCATGCCTCCTCTAAAATAAAAAATAACAGTCGTGGCCAAAGGTTTTGAGACTGTCCCAAATTTAGGTTTTCACAGTTTGCTGCTTCAGTATTTTTAGATCTTTTAGTCAGATACTTCTAGAGTTACTGAAGTACAGTTTTATTAGTATTTGATAGGTTTTTACAATTAAATTGACAAATACATAAAATATATACAAAGACTCAATTTTTAATGCTTCTGCAATTCGCCCTGACATGCTGAACATCAGCTTCTGGACCAAAACCTGATTGATGACAGCCCATTCTTATCTAATTAGTGGTTGGAGTTTATTACAATTTCTGTGTTTTTGTTTGAGGATTGACCAAAGGTTCTCAATGGGATTGAGACTTAGGGTGTTTTCTGGCTTTGAACCCAAAATTTCACTGTTTTGTTCACTGGGCCACTTGGTTATCAGTTTTTGTGACGTGGCACTCCATCATGCTGGAAAAAAGCATTGCTCATTACTAAACCGTTCCTAAATCGTTAGGAGAAGTTGCTCCTGGAGGATGTTTAGATGCCATTTTTTATTAATAGCAGTGTTTATAAGCAAAATTGGGAGTGACCCCACTACCTTGGATGAAAAGCAACCCCACACATGCGTTGTCTCGGGATGCATTTCTTTTGGCAGAACACAGGACTCATGGTAGCGCTTATACTCCCTTCACAGACGCGCTGTGTGTTCGGACATGTATCATAAATGCTGCAATCTAACAATCATTGGCTACTGATGGGTTGCAGCGGTCTTAATTTCCTCTTCCGAAACTGTTTCTTCTGAGAGAAGAGTGAACGTTTACATGCAGCACTGTTTCATTTAGGAAGGGGTGGTCCAAGTAGTAGACAACTCCTTTAACAAATTAGTATAGTATAACAATTAGTGATAAGCGAGCACTACCATGCTGGGATGCTCGGATTGTTGCCATTGAATATAATGGAAGTCAATGGGGAACTCGAGCATTTTTCCAGAAGATTTTTTTTTGAGCACCTGAGCCTGGTAGTGCTCCCTCATCACTAATAACAATGATGGCTGATGACTGGTACACAAAGCTTTATTTGAATGCTTTTATTTTTTGTATCATCCTTATTTTCTCATAGATTCTAGGTTTTCTTCGCAGGGCCCTCACTCCTCTTGTTCAAATTGTGGAATTATGTGTTTCTCTTAAATGTCTTATGTAGCTCGTAAATGTCTCCGCTGATTTGTAAAGTGCTGTGGAATATGTCGTCACGTTAAAAATAAAATGTATTATTTTATGGTTAAATTTCATGGGAATTGATAATAAAACAGTAGAAAGAAGCAAAAAGAGAAGTAGCGTTCAGAAAGAAGTGCAGAAGTTTCTGATCTCTGTGCGCCAGTATTACATATTCCACTGGACACTCACTAAATGGCGTTAGGTGCCGAGCTTTTTCTGATCCACCCATAAAAACCTAAATATTTAATACCTTTAACCGCTATTTCTTTGTCGCTCCATTGGGAGACCCAGACAATTGGGTGTATAGCTTCTGCCTCCGGAGGCCACACAAAGTATTACACTTAAAAGTGTAAAGCCCCTCCCCTTCTGCCTATACACCCCCCGTGCATCACGGGCTCCTCAGTTTTTCTGCTTTGTGCGAAGGAGGCTGACATCCACGCATAGCTCCACATCTTAGTCAGCAGCAGCTGCTGACTATGTCGGATGGAAGAAAAGAGGGCCCATAACAGGGCCCCCAGCATGCTCCCTTCTCACCCCACTCTGGTCGGTGGTGTTGTTAAGGTTGAGGTATCCATTGCGGGTACATAGGCAGGAGCCACATGCTGTTTTCCTTCCCCATCCCTTAAGGGCTCTGGGTGAAGTGGGATCCTAATCGGTCTCCAGGCACGGGGACCGTGCTCCCTCCGCAGCCCCTGGGGAATCTGCTGGACAGGAGCCGGGTATCGTCAGGGACAAGGCCCTGCTACTGTGAGGTACTCTGTGTCCCCTTGGGGGACCGCGCATGGAGCGCTTGTGCCATACACACTGCAGCACTGCTGGGTGTGTTAGTGCGCCGGGGACTACCGCGCCGACCGCGCTTATTTGCCGGCCGCGCTTATAACTTTAGTCCCCGGCTTTTGCGGCCTAGTATCGCATATTCCCGCCCCCAGGCCTGCCAGTCAGGGGAAGGGCGGGACGCTGCACAGGACGTCAGCGCTGAGGGCTGGAGCATACTTTGTATCCTCCTCCCCCTCACTCAGCACAGTGGAGCACCAGATTCCCGCACTTTCTAGGGCACGCCCACGGCCCCCTCCTCCCCACAGAACGCCGGCAGCCATTCCTGTCAGCACTTCTGACGCTGGAGAGGAGAGACAACACGGCTCTGGGAGGCCCAGGCAGGGAATCTGGTGATCACACAACCGCTTTGAGCGGTCGGTAAGCAGCACCTGAGGTGCTGGCCCCACTGAGTGCCGAAGTGTACATATATATATATGCTTATATGCTATACATTTACACTGTACGGTCGCACTGTTGATTTTTGGCTATATACCCTCCTGGATTGTACTCAGAGGAGACAACAGCATGTCGTCCGCAAAAAGCAAGGGTGCCAAAGCACAGGCTTACTTTGCAACCTGTACCTCATGTGCGGCTATACTACCGGCAGGTTCCACCGACCCTCATTGTGTGCAATGCTCGGCCCCTGTGGCACTTACTCAGCCGGAGCCTCTGCTACTGGTGGCCCAGGTGGAACCACCTGCTACCACTGTCCAGGTGACAGGGACGGAGTTTGCAGTATTTGCTGACAAACTGTCTGAGAGTATGGATAAATGGTCTGCTAAGATACTAGAAGCCTTACAGTCCAGACCGGTGACTCAGGCCCCGGGCACTGTTGAATCATTGACCCCAGGCCCCCCTCAGTTGGAGCAGCAAAGTGCTCCTGGGGTGACCCATAGGTCCCAGGGTGAGGTCTATGACACGGACCGCAGCCCCAGGCCGCCTAAGCGGGCTCGCTGGGAAATTCCCTCGACTTCATCACACTGTTCAGGGTCTCAGCAGGAGGACTCTCTGGATGATGAAGCGGAGGTAGCAGATCAGGATTCTGATCCTGAGGCCGCTCTCAACCTAGATACACCTGAAGGTGACGCCATAGTGAATGACCTTATAGCGACCATCAATCAGGTGTTGGATATTTCTCCCCCAGCTCCTCCAATTGAGGAGTCAGCTTCTCAGCAGGAGAAATTCCGTTTCAGGTTTCCCAAGCGTACAATGAGTACGTTTCTGGATCACTCTGACTTCAGAGAGGCAGTCCAGAAACACCGAGCTTGTCCAGATAAGCGTTTTTCCAAGCGCCTTAAGGATACACGTTATCCCTTCCCCCCTGACGTTGTCAAGGGCTGGGCTCAGTGTCCCAAGGTGGATCCTCCAGTCTCCAGACTGGCGGCTAGATCCATAGTTGCAGTGGAAGATGGGGCTTCACTCAAAGATGCCACTGACAGACAGATGGAGCTCTGGTTGAAATCCATCTATGAAGCTATCGGCGCGTCTTTTGCTCCAGCATTCGCAGCCGTATGGGCACTCCAAGCTATCTCAGCTTGTCATGCGCAGATTAATGCAGTCACACGTACGTCTGCTCCGCAAGTGGTGTCCTTAACCTCTCAGGCGTCGGCGTTTGCGTCCTACGCCATTAATGCTGTCCTGGACTCTGCGAGCCGTACGGCGGTAGCATCCGCCAATTCGGTGGCAGTCCGCAGGGCCATGTGGCTACGTGAATGGAAGGCAGACTCTGCTTCCAAAAAGTTCTTAACCGGTTTGCCATTTTCTGGCGACCGCCTGTTTGGTGAGCGATTGGATGAAATCATTAAACAATCCAAGGGAAAGGACTCATCCTTACCCCAGTGCAAACCAAACAGACCTCAACAACGGAAGGTACAATCGAGGTTTCGGTCCTTTCGGTCCGCGGGCAGGTCTCAATTCAGCAGAGTCCTCCCTTCAGATCAATGTTCTGGAGATAAGGGCAGTGTATCTTGCCCTAAAGGCGTTCCAGCCGTGGCTGGAAGGCAAGCAGATCCGAATTCAGTCGGACAACTCCACAGCGGTGGCATACATCAACACCAAGGCGGAACACGCAGTCGGCAAGCCTTCCAGGAAGTCCGGCGGATTCTGCTATGGGTGGAAGCCACAGCCTCCACCATATCCGCAGTTCACATCCCGGGCGTAGAAAACTGGGAAGCAGACTTTCTCAGTCGCCAGGGCATGGACGCAGGGGAATGGTCCCTTCACCCGGACGTGTTTCAGGAGATCTGTTGCCGCTGGGGGATGCCGGACGTCGACCTAATGGCGTCCCGGCACAACAACAAGGTCCCGACATTCATGGCACGGTCTCAAGATCACAGAGCTCTGGCGGCAGACGCCTTAGTTCAGGATTGGTCGCAGTTTCAACTCCCTTATGTGTTTCCTCCTCTGGCACTGTTGCCCAGAGTGTTACGCAAGATCAGGTCCGACTGCCGCCGCGCCATCCTCGTCGCTCCAGACTGGCCGAGGAGGTCGTGGTACCCGGATCTGTGGCATCTCACGGAGGGCCAACCGTGGGCACTACCAGACCGACCAGACTTGCTGTCTCAAGGGCCGTTTTTCCATCTGAATTCTGCGGCCCTCAACCTGACTGTGTGGCCATTGAGTCCTGGATCCTAGCGTCTTCAGGGTTATCTCAAGAGGTCATTGCCACTATGAGACAGGCTAGGAAACCAACGTCCGCCAAGATCTACCACAGGACGTGGAGGATATTCTTATCTTGGTGCTCTGATCAGGGTTTTTCTCCCTGGCCATTTGCCTTGCCCACTTTTCTTTCCTTCCTTCAATCCGGATTGGAAAAAGGTTTGTCGCTCGGCTCCCTTAAGGGACAAGTCTCAGCGCTCTCTGTGTTTTTTCAGAAGCGCCTAGCCAGACTTCCACAGGTCCGCACGTTCCTGCAGGGGGTTTGTCACATAGTCCCTCCTTACAAGCGGCCGTTAGAACCCTGGGATCTGAACAGGGTGCTGATGGTTCTTCAGAAACCACCTTTCGAGCCAATGAAGGATATTTCTCTCTCACGCCTTTCGCAGAAAGTGGTCTTCCTAGTAGCAGTCACATCACTTCGGAGAGTGTTTGAGCTAGCAGCGCTGTCATGCAAAGCCCCTTTCCTGGTGTTTCACCAGGACAAGGTGGTTCTGCGTCCGGTTCCGGAATTTCTCCCTAAGGTGGTATCCCCCTTTCATCTCAATCAGGATATCTCCTTACCCTCTTTTTGTCCTCATCCAGTTCACCAATGTGAAAGGGATTTGCACTTGTTAGATCTGGTGAGAGCACTCAGACTCTACATTTCTCGTACGGCGCCCCTGCGCCGCTCGGATGCACTCTTTGTCCTTGTCGCTGGCCAGCGTAAAGGGTCACAGGCTTCCAAATCAACCCTGGCTCGGTGGATCAAGGAACCAATTCTCGAAGCTTACCGATCTTCTGGGCTTCCGGTTCCCTCAGGGCTGAGGGCCCATTCTACCAGAGCCGTGGGTGCGTCCTGGGCTTTGCGGCACCAGGCTATGGCTCAACAGGTGTGTCAGGCGGCTACCTGGTCGAGCCTGCACACTTTCACGAAACACTATCAGGTGCATACCTATGCTTCGGCAGATGCCAGCCTAGGTAGGCGAGTCCTTCAGGCGGCGGTTGCCCACCTGTAGGAAGGGGCCGTTTTACGGCTCTATTACGAGGGTTTACTTTACCCACCCAGGGACTGCTTTTGGACGTCCCAATTGTCTGGGTCTCCCAATGGAGCGACAAAGAAGAAGGGAATTTTGTTTACTTACCGTAAATTCCTTTTCTTCTAGCTCCAATTGGGAGACCCAGCACCCGCCCCTGTTCCCTTCGGGCTGTTGTTCTTTGTGTACACATGTTGTTCATGTTGAATGGTTTCAGTTCTCCGAAATTCCTTCGGATTGAATTTACTTTAAACCAATTTATAACTTTTCCTCCTTCTTGCTTTTGCACCAAAACTGAGGAGCCCGTGATGCACGGGGGGTGTATAGGCAGAAGGGGAGGGGCTTTACACTTTTAAGTGTAATACTTTGTGTGGCCTCCGGAGGCAGAAGCTATACACCCAATTGTCTGGGTCTCCCAATTGGAGCTAGAAGAAAAGGAATTTACGGTAAGTAAACAAAATTCCCTTCTTTTGACTATTGTCAGTCTATTTTTTTTCTTATAGCTTTACTATTTAGTTAGCGTTCGTGTTCTGATGATGTCATTAAATGCTAGGGAGGGACATGCATATATAACAAAGATCCATGTTCTTTGCTCTATAATGAGGTCATTCTGCACATTATATCCTTACTCACCTGTTATTGTGCTTGGATCAGTCACTTACTGGATCAGGATCTGTAGCCTGTGGCTTATGTTATGCTATCAGCTGATCAGTACACCACCATTGTATAGTAGTAGGCTCATACTTTTCTGGTTCTTGTGTCTTAGATCAGCAAAAGCTGGATTTCTCCATCGCTGCTGGCATGCAGTATTCTGTTGGAGACAAATGTCAGGTAAGTTATTTTGAAATTATTGTATTTATTCTAGAAAAAAGAAAATCACTTTTTGGAAGAAATTATGTAAATGAGATGAGCCATGTTTTGTTTTTTTTTTAAAGTAAAATGAAGGTTCATGAGACCCAGCTAACAAAAGAAATTCAGCTGATCTTTTTAGAATAAAGTAGCATTCTGTGCAATCCGGTAGTTGTGGGGTTTGGGTACTTCTGCTCTTTAATAACCTCTTTAGGGGAGGTCCCCAACCGTTCTGACCTTGAGAGCCACATCCAGCTCTGAAAGATGGTCGCAAGCCACCTTCAACTATGAGCGAGGTTCACGAGCCACATCCAGCTCCCGCCTCCTCACAGTAGTGACACCCAGAACCCCCATTATTAGTATAATGACAGTCAAAGCTTTTCCACGGAAACCACACCGAGGCAGTATATCAAGATCCAGGGGTTCCTATCTCCATTCAGATCTGCTCTTGTGGGGCTAGTCACAAGTCACCATCTATAGAGCTGCTCTTCATAGCTGCTTGCTAGACCTGGCGCTTATACACCAAGCTGGAAGACAGCCGCGAGCCACATATTACAGGCCTACGAGCCACAAGTTGAGGACCCCTGATATATAGATATATAGGATGGTAAGCCATACACCTGCCTTTATCAGACACGAAGAAAGTGTATAGCTCAGAAGAAAGTTGATGTTTTAAAAAAAACTGCAATAAAGTAGCATCCAAGATGCAAGGTCTAATTGTAATGGATAAAGCACAACTAGGTAAATAGATGCTTTGTTTAGTATAGGTGCACTTTTTAAGTTAGAGAGCAAGGTTAAAAGCAGGCTACTGATTATAGGAGAATATAATATTCACTAAGTGACACTTGTTCTCCACAGTTAGTGACAAAATCAAACAAATAATTTAATTCAGAAAACAATATATAAATATAATATACAGTACAGACCAAAAGTTTGGACACACCTTCTTATTCAAAGAGTTTTCTTTATTTTAATGACTTTGAAAATTGTAGATTCACATTGAAGGCATCAAAACTATGAATTAACACGTGCAATGAAATACTTAAACAAAAAAGTGTGAAACAACTGATATGTCTAGGTAGTCTAGGTATTCTAGGTTCTTCTAAGTAACCACCTTTTGCTTTGATTACTGCTTTGCACACTCTTGGCATTCTCTTGATGAGCTTCAAGAGGTAGTCACCGGAAATGGTCTTCCAACTACCTTGAAGGAGTTCCCAGAGATGCTTAGCACTTGTTGGCCCTTTTGCCTTCACTCTGCGGTCCAGCTCACCCCAAACCATCTCGATTGGGTTCAGGTCTGGTGACTGTGGAGGCCAGGTCATCTGGCGTTGCACCCTATCACTCTCCTTCTTAATCAAATAGCTCTTACCCAGCCTGGAGGTGTGTTTGGGGTCATTGGCCTGTTGAAAAATAAATGATGGTACAACTAAACGCAAACTGGATGGAATAGTATGCCACTGCAAGATGCTGTGGTAGCCATGCTGGTTTAGTATGCTTCAATTTTGAATAAATCCCCAACAGTGTCACCAGCAAAGCACCCCCACACCATCACACCTCCCCCTCCATGCTTTACGATGGGAACCAGGCATGTAGAGTCCATCCATTCACCTTTTCTGCATCGCACAAAGACACGGTGGTTGGATCCAAAGATCTCAAATTTAGACTCTTCAGACCAAAGCACATATTTCCACTGGTCTAATGTCCATTCCTTGTGTTCTTTAGCCCAAACAAGTCTCATCTACTTGTTGCCTGTCCTTAGCAGTGGTTTCCTAGCAGCTATTTTACCATGAAGGCCGGTTGCACAAAGTCTCCTCTTAACAGTTGTTCTAGAGATGTGTCTGCTGCTAGAACTCTGTGTGTCATTGACCTGGTCTCTAATCTGAGCTGCTGTTAACCTGCAATTTCTGAGGCTGGTGACTCGGATAAACTTATCCTCTGCAGTAGAGGTGACTCTTGGTCTTCCTTTCCTGGGGCGGTCCTCATTTCAGCCAGTTTCTTTGTAGCGTTTGATGGTTTTTGCCACTGCACCGTTGACACTTTTAAAGTTTTCCCAATTTTTCGGACTGACTGACCTTCATTTCTTAAAGTAATGATGGCCACTCGTTTTTCTTTACTTAGCTGCTTTTTTCTTGCCATAATACAAATTCTAACAGTCTATTCAGTAGAACTATCAGCTGTGTATCCACCAGACTTCTGCACAACACAACTGATGGTCCCAACCCCATTTATAAGGTAAGAAATCCCGCTTATTAAACCTGACAGGGCACACCTGTGAAGTGAAAACCATTTCCGATGACTACCTCTTGAAGCTCATCAAGAGAATGCCAAGAGTGTGCAAAGCAGTAATCAAAGCAAAAGGTGGCTACTTTGAAGAACCTAGAATATAAGACATATTTTCAGTTGTTTCACACTTTTTTTATTAAGTATTTAATTCCACATGTGTTAATTCATAGTTTTGATGCCTTCAATGTGAATCTACAATTTTCAGAGTCATGAAAATAAAGAAAACTCTTTGAATGAGGTGTGTCCAAACTTTTGGTCTGTACTGTATGTAATTTATATAATTTATTAAAACACCCCTGTTAGAGCATTTGTATTGAAATAGGTCAACTTAAATCCAAGCAAAGAAAGTTGATAGGGAAGGTCCAATCAGAGGGTTAGCTGGATCAGACAATTGATGCGCATGCGATGCAGCAACCAGGGAGCCCTAGCCGGTGGTGTCCCTGGAGATGGAAGCAAGGCACTGGGCTGCGAACAGCATATGGCATTGCAGTCCATAGGTACGGAAAGTGAAGAGATCTATACTTGCGCGTTTCAGGAAACTGGTTTCCTTGAATGGAGGAGCCTCATTTTTCAACCTACAAGTAACAGGTATGGATGGTACAGTCTGCTGCTTTTTGGGCTTAGCCAATATATTTCCGTTTTCTACTTATTTTTGTTCGGTACTCGTAATGAGCAGTCAGATGCTTGGACACCCTCGACTCGACGGAGTATAATGGCATTCAATGGGAAACTCTGGAACATCTTCTTTAAAAATGCTAGAGTCCCTTATTGACTTCCATTATACTCTGTACATGGGTTGAGCCTTCCAAGCGTCCAACTGCTCATTACGAGTACTGAACACCCGAGCATGGTAGTGCTCGCTCATCACTACTGGTGAAATTTTCTTAATTCTTTGTATTTATCTCAAAATGTTGCTTGTGTTCAGTGAATAGGAGCCCTGATTATTATCTACATGATATGAAGATCTGTCCAGTTCATGATGGGCACACAGACTGAGCTCATTGTGAGACACCAATGTGAATTCTGCAATAATACTGTGGCAAGCCCTGCAATTGTGTAAATAGGACATGTTCTCATGGCAACAAACAGTGGGGGTTTCTATTTAATGACTGGAAGGAGAGATGTTGAAAATGAAGTATCGATTCTCAAATTTGTACAACGTTTTATCATACAAAAACTAATCATTGTGTGTTAAAAGTGGAATGCCTTTACCAATGTCTTAGCCTGCACAGTTCTATTAAGCTTCATTCATAACTGATATACTATGGATGTGTCCTTCCTTTCCTTTTCTCTTGGCTGGAGATGACCATTGATGACATGATCAGCTTTGGAGGGGGGGCACAAGTTTTTAGCTACCCTGTCCGGCATTGTAACGTAAAGGTTTTTCTTGTTATCACTGGCCATCTTGCAATACTCATCCCGGAGTTACTTGAGTCACACATGTGTATCACATTTATGACCATTGTACTGAGGTCACCTAGTAGCTGCCTCATATGGATATTTCTTCATCGTTCCTTATGGGAGACCCAGACCATGGGTGTATAGCTTCTGCCTCCGGAGGACACACAAAGTACTACACTAAAAGTGTAGCTCCTCCCTCCGAGCATATACACCCCCTGGATGACAAATCTAACCAGTTCAATGCTTTGTGTTCAGGAGGTCACACACACGCATGCATTCTCATCCGATTTTTGATTTTTAATTTCAAAGATTTGGAAGAAAAGCGGGTCCAGTCTGGACTCCCAGCATGTCCCTTCTCACCCCACTGTGTCGGCGGTGCTGTTAAGGTTGATTTTACAAGGCTGGAGCCTTCACATGCCGCGCTCCTTCACCATCCCCTGAGGCTCTGGCTTGAAGTGGGAGCCATCACGGTTCTCTCTGCTTTGCAGGAGACCGGTCTCCATCCGCAGCCCTGTCAGGATCCTGCCGGACGGAGAGTTTACCCCCCCCAGGGACCTGGCCCTGCGTCTCATAAGCTTATTGAGACGTTATTTAGGGGTCCCGGGTATATTTATTGTGGGGAGAGTGTGTTTTGTCACTTTGCTGTGATTTCCGGCCGGTTCTCTGGTTTTTTCCTGAGAACCGCGCCGAGGGTGCCTGCTCGTCGGCCGCATGGAGAAATCTAGGCCCCGGCTTCAGATGCGGCCTAGTTTCGTTTTCACTGCCCCTGCATGTCAGTCATGCAGGGGAATAGTGCGGCGCCGCCCACCGGCCGTTCAGCAGAGGGGAGGACACTCCTCTCTGAGGAGATGTTTCCCTCCCCTGTATCTCTCCTTGGCCCTCCGGTTCCCGCTCTTGGGCTAAACTCCGCCCCCCCTCCTCACTCCGGCGCCATTTTATGAGCGTTTACACACTGATCGGCGCTGGCTGCTGCAACTTCTGCATCTACTGGGGGTCCGAGCTGTGGAATCCGGAGGGCACACAAAAAGCGGTCTGGTAAGCCACAACCTCTGGTTGTGGGCTTTATTATACACTCTCAGGGGGTCATTCTAAAGGAGTGTATTCTTTACTGCAGAGCCTCCACCTCAGCAGCATGTCTCTCACTAGGAGCAAGGCTGCAAGGCTTTACTCTATTTGCACTGCATGTCAGCTCATTCTGCCTGAACCGAGCACATATCCACATTGTGATGCCTGCTCTAACATGGTGGTGCCTCAGCCTGGAGCCTCCTCAGGGGTCCCTCCGGCTGCTCCGGCCCCGGTGGCTGAACCCCCCGGCTTGGGTAGCATCGTTTTCTAAAGCTATCTCCCAGTCCTTTGCCGACTCCATGGGACAGCTGTCCCGGACTCTGCTGACCATGCATCAGCCCCCTTCTCAGGGCGCCTCTGCTGCTCCGACTTGCTCTGCAGAGCTCACAGAGCATGTTTTATCTGTTCCCGGACCCCGTCCTCCTAAACGGAGACGCAGGGACTCTTCTCCTTCCTCGTCCCACGGCTCTGATTCACGAGCTGAATTGCAGGGCGAGGAGGATGCCTTTACTGTGGGCTCGGACGCCACCTCTATGTACCCCATTGATTTATCTGAGGGTGATGCGGATGTTAGTGACTTGACTGCATCCATTAACTCCGTACTGAACCTCAATCCTCCAGTGTCAGAGGAACAAGCCTCTCTGGTAGAAAAACACCAGTTTACCTCACCTAAGAGAGCAAGGAGTATGTTTTTTAACCACTCCAGTTTTCAGGCCACTGTTACCAAGCCCAGGGCCTGTCCTGACAAACGCTTCCCAAAGCGTAGTTCTGATGACCGTTTTCCCTATCCACCAGAAGTGGTCAAGGAGTGGGCTCACTCACCAAAGGTAGATCCTCCGGTGTCTAGAATCTCAGCCCGGACAGTCGTGTCTGTGGCCGATGGCACCTCTCTTAAGGATCCCACTGACCGCCAGGTTGACCTTCTGGCCAAATCTGTATATGAAGCGGCAGGGGCCTCGTTCTCCCCGTTCTTTGCAGCAGTGTGGGCTCTTAAGGCAGTCTCTGCTTCTCTGGCGGAGATACATTCCCTCGCCAGGGACTCTATACCTGAAATGGTTGCTTTAACTTCCCAGGCTTCGGCTTTTTCATCCTATGCCATGTCTGCCATTCTGGAGGCTTCTCACCGCACGGCGGTGGCTTCCGCTAATTCCCTCGCGATCCGCAGGATCTTGTGGCTTCGAGAGTGGAAAGCAGACGCTTCTTCCAAGAAGTTCCTTGCTGGGCTCCCCTTTGCTGGGTCCCGGCTGTTCGGTGAACAACTGGATGAAATTATTAAGGAAGCTACTGGCGGGAAGAGTACTTCCTTGCCACAAACTAAAACCAGAAAACCTGTCCAGGGCAGGAACCAGTCGAGGTTTCGTTCCTTTCGTTCCTCTAACTGGTCATCCTCTAAGCCCTCAGCTTCGTCCACTAACTCAGCCAAGGATCGAAAACCCAGCTGGCGCGCGAAGCCGCGTCCTCAGAAGAGCGGAGGAGCCGCTGCCCCTAAGGCAGCCTCCTCTTGACTATCTGGCTGCGCCAGCAACGTCCTTGGTCGGTGGCAGGCTCTCCCACTTTGGCGACGTGTGGTTTCAACACGTCTCCGATCAGTGGGTGCGGGATATCATCTCCCACGGCTACAGGATAGAATTTTCTTCCAGCCCACCAAACAGATTTTTTATGTCCACTCCCCCCTGCTCCAAGGCCGCCGCCTTCTCACAGGCCGTGGCATCCTTGCAGGCCAACGGAGTGATTGTTCCGGTTCCCACCCGGGAACGGTTCAGAGGTTTCTACTCAAACCTCTTCCTAGTCCCCAAAAAGGACGGTTCCTTCCGGCCCATCCTGGATCTCAAGCTTCTCAACAAGCATGTTCAGGTGCGGCACTTTCGTATGGAATCTCTGCGATCGGTCATTGCCTCAATGACCCAAGGAGATTTTCTAGCATTCATCGACATCAGAGATGCCTATCTGCATGTGCCAATTGCAGTTTCACACCAGCGTTGCCTACGTTTTGCAATCGGAGAGGAACATTTCCAATTCGTGGCTCTCCCCTTCGGGTTAGTCACGGCCCCTCGTGTATTCACCAAGGTCATGGCAGCAGTGGTTGCGGTTCTGCACCTCCAGGGGTTGGCAGTGATTCCTTACCTGGACGACCTTCTAGTCAAGGCTTCATCCAGTGCAGACTGTCAGCGGAGTGTCTCACTCACTCTCGCCACGCTTGTTCAATTCGGGTGGCTTGTCAATCTGCCCAAGTCCACTCTGTCCCCGACCCAGAAACTTACGTACCTGGGGATGCAGTTCGAGACTCTGCCGGCACTTGTGAAGCTGCCCTTAGTCAAACAGCAGTCCCTTCATCTGGCGGTGCGTTCTCTGTTGAAACCCCGCCGTCATTCCATCAGGCACCTCATGCAGGTGCTGGGTCAGATGGTGGCGTCAATGGAAGCGGTTCCCTTGCCCAGTTCCATCTGCGTCCTCTGCAGCTGGACATTCTCCGCTTTTGGGACAAGCGGACCTCTTCCTTGCACAGGCTAGTGGCTCTGTCGCCACAGACCAGGAGCTCTCTTCAGTGGTGGCTTCGGCCCCTCTCTCTGTCTCAGGGACGCTCCTTCCTGTCTCCGTCCTGGGTGATCCTCACCACGGATGCCAGTCTCTCCGGCTGGGGAGCAGTATTTCTCCACCACCGAGCACAGGGCACTTGGACTCCGTCCGAATCAGCCCTCTCGATCAATGTGCTGGAAATCAGAGCTGTGCTCCTAGCTCTCGTAGCCTTTCACCACCTGTTGGCGGGCAAGCACATTCGAGTCCAGTCAGACAACGCGACAGCAGTTGCCTACATCAATCACCAGGGCGGGACACGCAGCCGCCTGGCAATGTTGGAAGTCCAACGTATCCTTCAGTGGACAGAGGACTCCAAGTCCACCATATCCGCAGTCCACATCCCAGGCGTAGAAAACTGGGAGGCAGATTATCTCAGCCGTCAAACCGTGGACAGCGGCGAGTGGGCCCTGCATCCGGCAGTGTTCCGGTCAATCTGCCGCAAGTGGGGCACTCCGGAAGTGGATCTAATGGCATCCCGGCACAACAACAAGGTTCCGGTTTACGTGGCTCGCTCCCACGATCCTCAGGCCTTGGCAGCGGACGCGCTGGTTCAGGATTGGTCCCAGTTCCGTCTGGCCTACGTGTTTCCCCCTCTAGCTCTCTTGCCCAGAGTCCTGCGCAAGATCAGAATGGAGTGCCGTCGGGTCATAATCATTGCTCCAGACTGGCCCAGGCGAGCTTGGTACCCAGACCTGCTCCGTCTGTCCGTAGAGGTGCCGTGGCATCTCCCGGACCGCCCAGACCTTCTCTCTCAAGGTCCGTTTTTCCGCCAGAATTCTGCGGCTCTCAGATTGACGGCGTGGCTCTTGAGTCCTGGATCCTGACGGCTTCAGGCATTCCTTCCGAGGTCATCTCCACTATGACTCAGGCTCGGAAGTCTTCCTCGGCCAGGATTTACCACAGGACTTGGAGGATTTTCCTGTCCTGGTGTCGCTCTTCCGGCCATGCTCCTTGGCCGTTTTCTTTGCTGACCATCCTGTCCTTTCTACAGTCCGGTCTGCAGCTAGGACTATCCCTCAATTCCCTCAAGGGACAGGTCTCGGCTCTGTCAGTGTTGTTCCAGCGGCGTATCGCCCGACTGGCCCAGGTGCGCACCTTCATGCAGGGCGCATCTCACATCATTCCTCTTTACCGGCGGCCTTTGGATCCCTGGGACCTTAATCTGGTCCTCACGGCCTTACAGAAACCCCCTTTGAGCCTCTTAGGGAGGTTTCCTTGTTTCGACTTTCACAGAAAGTGGTCTTTCTGGTGGCCATAACTTCTCTCAGGAGAGTCTCTGATTTGGCTGCGCTCTCTTCGGAGTCACCCTTTTTGGTTTTTCACCAAGACAAGGTGGTTCTCCGTCCGACTCCGGACTTTCTCCCTAAGGTGGTGTCTCCTTTCCACCTTAACCAGGACATTTCATTGCCTTCCCTTTGTCCGGCCCCTGTGCATCGCTTTGAGAAAGCGTTGCATACTTTGGATTTGGTGCGGGCGCTCCGGATCTATGTGTCACGCACCGCTGCTCTTAGGCGGTGCACCTCTCTCTTTGTGCTAACCACGGGTCAGCGCAAGGGTCTCTCGGCTTCTAAACCGACCCTAGCTCGTTGGATTAGGTCGGCCATATCCGATGGCTACCAATGTTCTCAGGTGCCCCCTCCGCTAGGGATTAAGGCGCACTCGACCAGAGCTGTCGGTGCCTCCTGGGCTTTCAGGCACCAGGCTACGGCTCAGCAGGTTTGTCAGGCTGCCACTTGGTCTAGTCTGCACACCTTTTCGAAGCACTACCAAGTGCATGCTCATGCTTCGGCAGATGCGAGCTTGGGCAGACGCATCCTTCAGGTGGCTGTCGCCCATTTGTGAAGTTAGGTTTTGCCTACTTCTCAGTTTCTGTTTATTTCCCACCCATGGACTGCTTTGAGACGTCCCATGGTCTGGGTCTCCCATAAGGAACGATGAAGAAAAAGAGAATTTTGTTTACTTACCGTAAATTATTTTTCTTATAGTTCCGACATGGGAGACCCAGCACCCTCCCTGTTGCCTGTTGGCAGTTCTTGTTCCATGTGTTTTCACCGGCTGTTGTTGTAGACAGAGGTTCCGGTTATTCCGGGTTTTACTATATCTCTACTTATGGGTGGATGTCCTCCTTCAGCTTTTGCACTAAACTGGTTAGATTTGTCATCCAGGGGGTGTATATGCTCGGAGGGAGGAGCTACACTTTTAGTGTAGTACTTTGTGTCCTCCGGAGGCAGAAGCTATACACCCATGGTCTGGGTCTCCCATGTCGGAACTATAAGAAAAAGAATTTACGGTAAGTAAACAAAATTCTCTTTTTTTTTTTTTATTATTGCCTTTTAGGTTTCTCTGATGTAGTATACTGATGCCTAAGTGTATATGCCAATGATCAGGACTCGCTGCGTTTTGGACGCAGAGGGTCCTGACCGCAGCTGCTTGTACCCATGATCAGGGTTGGGTGTGCAACGATCTCTCGCTTGTGTTGTCCCTATGGAGGACTCATGCGAATCCGCAGCAAACAATTGGCATGCTGCGGTCTGGAAAGACACATGACAGGTCAGTGTTTGCTGCAGAAAAAGAAGCATAATGGGCACGGGATTTCGAGAAATCCCAGTCACTATGCTTGTACTGTACACTGCGGCGTTTTGGACGCAGCTGAAGCATGCTGCGTCCAAAACGCAGCAAACACTGATCATGGGCACGCACCCTTAGTGCTCATTATGTGCTCACGTCTCCACTTACATTCAGTTGATGATTTAAGATGTTTTTTGGAAATATTTGCACTGCATGAGTTATATTGCACTGTTCTTACTTGATTCATTATGGTAATTACTGATTGCAGGTTCGCTTGGAGTCGGGCGGAAGGTTTTATAATGCACATATCGAGGAAGTTGGAGCAGATAATGCATCGGCTGCCGTCTTTGTGGAGGAACTGGGGCAAAAGTACATATATTCTTTTTTACATTTTTGTGTATAACCCCTTACTAACATGTTGTATGGATACATCATATGCTGGTCCCTTGACTTTGATGCAGGCTTAGATGATGGTGGATTTATTCAGTTATGTGCATCCACCAGCCATGATTGGAGTGAAGCTCCACTCTCATGTGTTAACCTGTTAAATTCCGCTGTCGATCTGTGACATCGTCATTTACCTTGCGCCACCAGAGGGTCACACTGTTCTCATTACCTATCGGTGCCCGCACACAATGCTCCGATGGGTTGCTGTGACAGCTAGGGATTAGTGATGAGCGAGTATGCTTGTTACTACTCGGTACTCGCACGAGTATCAATGTACTCGGGCTACTCGGCGGGGACCGAGTAATCTCGCGATACTCGTGCTGTACTCGTGGTCTTCATGTTGGCGCTCTTTTTACAGCCATCCCTTATGCAGGGATTGGCTGGCAGACCACTGCAATGCCACAGCCCTGTTGTGGAATTGCAGTGATTGGCCAGCCCGCACAGCGTGACCGTGCCTTTAGCCCGACACTTCCCCGCTCGGCTACGGCCCCTCCCGCACTCCACTCCGCGTGTATATATATATGCACGCTTACACACACACACACACGTTTTTTTTTTTAATTTACAGTTTTATGGTTTCTACATGCTGCCGGGGGTCATTTCAGAATAATACTCGGGTCTCCAATAGGATAACATTGGGCTCGGTGCTCGGGCTGAGTACACGAGTATTTTGAGATGCTCGGCCCGAGCCTCGAGCTCCCGAGCATTTTAGTACTCGCTCATCACTATTAGGGATCTGTTGCTGACATTCAAAGGAGACCGCAAGTTTTGCTGTAACAATACGTTGGTATTGCTGTAATTAGCACAAGAACGCAGATGATTTCGGGTTCAAGTCCCATAAGAAAAGTAAAAAGTATAGTACAATGAAAAGTAAAAAAAAAAGTTTTAAAAAAATATAACAAAAAATGTATAAAAGTTTAAATCACCCCTCTTTTCCCCAATAAAATTGAGAAATAAAAAAAAATGCACGTGGTATTGCTATGTTCGTAAAAGTCAAACTTATTAAAATATAGAAAGTATTAAACCGATTAGTAAACCGCGTAGCGAGAAAAAAAATCAAAACGCCAAGATTGTGGTTTTTATACTGCCACAACCGGGCAAAAGAATGCAGTAAGATGCAATCAAAATACTGCATGTACAATGAAGTATTCTCAATAAAAATTTTAAAAAAATCAAGCCCTCACGTGGTTATGTTAGAATAATAAAATAGTTACAGCTCTTGGAAGAAAAGGAGGAAAAAAACGAAAGTGCAAAAACGGAAAATTGCCTAGTCGAGAAGGACTTAAAGGATGACGACACAATTAGAATCAGTTTATTCACTGAAGACACGTTTAACTAGTGAATCGAGACTGTGAATTTAAAGATCAATCTACGAGAAATAAGGAGATTTCCCTGCCAACATTATATTTGTGTTCCTTATATGTACTATTGATTTATGAAAAATAATTAAAGCAGCGATTATTCTTTAAATGCATGTATTTTCAGCTAAGCTATTTTTTGCAATTGGGTTTCATTAATAAATTTACATTAATCGCCTTCTTTAGCTTTTGTATTGCTGGCTGAATGAGTTAAAGTTGTTTTCGGAGCATAGCGTGCATTGTGAGGATCTTCCAATGCTGGCGGCGAGTAGTCATGTGACTGCAAGTATGTGATATGCATAATTCCGGCTACGTTCCAACTAGACGATCAGTTGTATTTAGTGCCTCAGCTCTTGTCTAGTCAGAATGTGGCCGAGTATGCATATCGCAAACTTCTGGTCACATGATTGCTCAGTCTTGCCAAAGGCAACAGAAATACTATTAAATCAGTTTTATTTCCCTGCAGCTATTCGCTTCCAGTCACTAGGGCGCTGTAACAGCCACACTCCCTAAAACATGAGTGCACTGTAATTACTCCACTGCACACTGACAGTCTGCTCTGTAGCATGTATGCAGTGCTGACAGTCAATTAAAGTGCCAGTGCATTCTTTGTGAACGGTGATGTAACCTTTCCCTGCACCTCCCTGACAAGTGGAAGTGAGAGGCTAAAGCGAGAATATAACTTCACTTTCTTCGGCGCTCCATTGGGAGACCCAGACGATTGGGTGTATAGCACTGCCTCCGGAGGCCACACAAAGCAATTACACTAAAAAGTGTAAGGCCCCTCCCCTTCTGGCTATACACCCCCAGTGGGATCACTGGCTCACCAGTTTTCTGCTTTGTGCGAAGGAGGTCAGACATCCACTCATAGCTCCACTGTTTAGTCAGCAGTAGCTGCTGACTATATCGGATGGAAGAAAAGAGGGCCCATATAGGGCCCCCAGCATGCTCCCTTCTCACCCGCGGTGGTGCTTGTAAGGTTGAGGTACCTATTGCTGGTACAGAGGCTGGAGCCCACATGCTGTTTTCCTTCCACATCCCCTGGAGGGCTCTGTGGAAGTGGGATCTTGCCGGCCCCCAAGCCCTGAGGCCGGGCTCCATCCACAGACCCAGAGAACCTGCTGGATTCGGAGCATGAGTACAGTCAGGGACAAGGCCCTGCATCATTCAGGTACTCGGTGTCCCCGGCAGGCACGGACACTCTCAAGGCTTGCTGAGCGTTATAGTGCGCCGGGGGACAGTAGCGCTGTGCGCTGGGGTTAGGTCACTGCAGCTTTGCTGAGTGACGTTACATGTTGGGAACTACTGCGCCGACCGCTCCTGGAGCGGCGGCGCAGCTGCGACTTGTGGTGCGCCGGGGACTTTGCGCCGGCCGCGCTTTTACGGCGGCGGCGCTTCTAACTTTAGCCCCCGGCTTCTGCGGCCTAGCGCCGCTTCGTTCCCGCCCCCACCCTGTCAATCAGGGTAGGGGAGAGACGCTGCTCAATGGGCAGCGCCGAGGGCTGGAGCCTTATTTACATGCTCCAGCCCTCTCACTAGGCACAGTGGGAAGCAGGTTTCCCGCTCTTCGTCTGTATACGCCCAGGGCCCGCCCCCCCTCTCCACAAGGACGCCGGCAGCCATTACACATGCAGTCTGGCTGGGGAAAGGCAGCAGGCTCTGGGAGACCCAGACTAAAGGGATTTCGGCGACCACACACCCGCTCTTAAGCGGGCGGTAAGCAGCATTTTAGTGCTGGCCCCACTAGTGCCTCAGTGTTATATTAGTGTACTTTTTTCTTGGTACCAAATATATTTATATAGTTGCACTGTAAGGTCGCTTCTTGGCTGGACACCCTGTACTGCTCTGAGGAGGCAGCAACATGTCATCCGCAAAACGCAAGGGTGCCAAGGCACAGGCTGTATACACTGTTTGTACTGCATGTGGGGCTGATCTACCGGCAGGCTCCAAAGACTGACATTGTGTGCAATGTTCAGTCCCAGTGGCACTTCGTCAGCCAGAGCCTATTGTGGTGGTAGCCCAGGCAGAGTCGCCTGCGAACCCTGCCCCGGTGACGGGGTCAGAATTTGCAGTTTTTGCTGATAAAATGTCTGTGACTATGGCAAAAATCCTGGAGACCTTGCAGTCCAGGCCAGTTGCGCAGACCATGCATACTGCTGTGTCTATGTTCCCCGGCCCCCCTCAGCTGGAATTAATCCGTAATTCAAGGGGGTCCCAGGCATCACAGGCTGAGGGCTCTGACTCCGATGACAGTCCCAGTCCGCCTAAGCGAGCTCGCTGGGAGAGACCCTCCACGTCATCACGCGGATCAGGGTCTCAGCGAGAAGGGTCTCTATATGATGACTCAGAGGTGGGTGATCAGGAGTCTTGTCCTGACGCCGCACTCAATTTGGATACGCCAGATGGTGACGCCATGGTAAATGACCTTATAGCGGCCATCAATAGGCTGTTGGATATTTCTCCCCCAGCCCCTTCAGCAGAGGAGGCAGCTGCACAGCAGGAGAAATTCCATTTCCTGTATCCCAAGCGTAAATCGAGTACTTTTCTGGACCACTCTGACTTCAGAGAATCCATCCAGAAACACAATACTTATCCGGACAAGCGTTTTTCTAAACGCCTTAAGGATACACGTTATCCTTTTCCCCCTGACGTGGTCAAACGCTGGACCCAGTGTCCAAAAGTGGACCCTCCAATATCCAGGCTTGCAGCTAGATCCATAGTTGCAGTGGAGGATGGGGCTTCACTTAAAGATGCCAATGACAGACAGATGGACCTTTGGTTGAAATCTGTCTATGAAGCTATCGGCGCGTCGTTTGCTCCAGCATTCGCGGCCGTGTGGGCGCTCCAAGCTATTTCAGCTGGTCTGGCACAGGTGGACTCTCTCATACGTCCAGCAGTGCCGCAAGTGGCGTCCCTAACTACACAAATGTCTGCGTTTGCGACCTACGCTATCAATGCGGTACTGGACTCTACGAGCCGTACCTCAATGGCATCCGCCAACTCTGTAGTTTTGCGCAGAGCCTTGTGGTTAAAAGAATGGAAAGCAGATTCTGCTTCTAAAAAATGTTTAACCAGCTTGCCATTATCTGGAGACAGACTGTTTGGTGAGCAATTGGCGGAAATCATTAAACAGTCCAAAGGTAAGGACTCCTCCTTACCCCAGCCCAGATCAAGCAAACCTCCACAGAGGAAGTGGCAGTCAAAGTTTCGGTCCTTTCGAGGCTCGGGCAAGCCCCAATTCTCCTCGTCCAAAGGGACTCAGAAAGAGCAAAGGAGCTCTGATTCCTGGCGGGCTCACTCACGCCCCAAGAAAGCAACCGGAGGTACCGCTTCCAAGGCGGCTGCCTCATGACTTTCGGCCGCCTCCCTCCGCATCCTCGGTCGGTGGCAGGCTCTCCCGCTTTTGCGACATTTGGCTGCCACAGGTCAAAGACCGGTGGGTAACAGACATTTTGTCCCACGGGTACAGGATAGAGTTCAGTTCTCGTCCTCCGCCTCGGTTCTTCAGAACTTCCCCACATCCCGACCGAGCAGATGCCCTTCTGCAGGCGGTGAATTCTCTAAGAGCAGAAGGAGTGGTGGTCCCTGTTCCTCTTCAGGAACGAGGTCAAGGTTTTTACTCCAATCTCTTTGTGGTGCCAAAAAAGGACGGCTCATTCCGTCCTGTTCTGGACCTAAAACTGCTCAACAAGCATGTGAACGCCAGGCGGTTCCGGATGGAATCCCTCCGCTCAGTCATTGCCTCAATGTCTCAAGGAGATTTCCTAGCATCAATAGACATCAAGGATGCTTATCTCCACGTGCCGATTGCTACAGAGCACCAACGCTTTCTACGCTTCGTGATAAGAGACGACCATCTTCAGTTCGTAGCTCTGCCATTTGGTCTGGCGACAGCCCCACGGGTGTTCACCAAGATCAGGGCGGCAGTGGTAGCAGTCTTGCACTCTCAGGGACACTCTGTGATCCCTTACTTGGACGATCTACTGGTCAAGGCACCCTCTCAAGAGGCATGCCAACTCAGCTTGACTGTTGCACTGGAGACTCTCCAGACGTTCGGGTGGATCATCAACTTCTCAAAGTCAAATCTGTCACCGACCCAATCACTAACGTATCTTGGCATGGAGTTTCATACTCTCTCAGCGATAGTGAAGCTTCCGCTGGACAAGCAGCGGTCTCTACAGACTGGGGTGCAGGCTCTCCTTCAAAGTCAGTCGCACTCCTTAAGACGCCTCATGCACTTCCTCGGGAAGATGGTGGCGGCAATGGAGGCGGTTCCGTTTGCGCAGTTTCATCTGCGCCCACTTCAATGGGACATTCTCCGCCAATGGGACGGGAAGTCAACATCCCTGGACAGGAAAGTCTCCCTTTCCCAGACGGCCAAGGACTCTCTGCAGTGGTGGCTTCTTCCCACCTCATTATCACAGGGAAGATCCTTCCTACCACCGTCTTGGGCGGTGGTCACGACAGACGCGAGTCTGTCAGGGTGGGGAGCAGTTTTTCTCCACCACAGGGCTCAGGGTACGTGGACTCAGCAGGAGTCCACCCTTCAGATCAATGTTCTGGAAATCAGAGCAGTGTATCTTGCCCTACTAGCCTTCCAGCAGTGGCTGGAAGGAAGGCAGATCCGAATTCAGTCGGACAACTCCACAGCGGTGGCATACATCAACCACCAAGGGGGGACACGCAGTCGGCAAGCCTTCCAGGAAGTCCGGCGGATTCTGATGTGGGTGGAAGCCACGGCCTCCACCATATCCGCAGTTCACATCCCCGGCGTAGAAAACTGGGAAGCAGACTTCCTCAGTCGCCAGGGCATGGACGCAGGGGAATGGTCCCTTCACCCAGACGTGTTTCAGGAAATCTGTCGCCGATGGGGAAGGCCGGACGTCGACCTAATGGCGTCCCGGCACAACAACAAGGTCCCAACCTTCATGGCACGGTCTCGCGATCAAAGAGCGCTGGCGGCAGACGCCCTAGTGCAAGATTGGTCGCAGTTCCGGCTCCCTTATGTGTTTCCACCTCTGGCACTCTTGCCCAGAGTGCTACGCAAGATCAGATCCGATTGCAGCCGCGTCATACTCGTCGCCCCAGACTGGCCGAGGAGGGCGTGGTATCCGGATCTGTGGCAGCTCACGGTCGACCAACCGTGGGCACTACCAGACCGACCAGACTTACTGTCCCAAGGGCCGTTTTTCCATCGGAATTCTGCGGCCCTGAACCTGACTGTGTGGCCATTGAGTCCTGGATCCTAGCGTCTTCAGGATTATCCCAAGGGGTCGTTGCCACCATGAGACAGGCTAGGAAGCCCACGTCCGCTAAGATCTACCACAGAACGTGGAGGATATTCTTATCCTGGTGCTCTGCTCAGGGAGTGTCTCCCTGGCCATTTGCATTGCCTACCTTTCTTTCTTTCCTGCAATCTGGGTTAGAAAAAGGTTTGTCGCTCGGCTCCCTTAAAGGTCAGGTCTCGGCGCTATCCGTCTTTTTTCAGAGGCGTTTGGCACGCCTTCCTAAGGTGCGCACGTTCCTACAGGGGGTTTGCCATATCGTACCCCCGTACAAGCGGCCGTTAGATCCATGGGATCTGAACAGGGTACTAGTTGCCCTCCAGAAGCCGCCCTTCGAGCCTCTGAGGGAGGTTTCACTTTCTAGACTCTCACAGAAAGTGGCTTTTCTGGTAGCGATCACATCTCTTCGGAGAGTGTCTGAGCTGGCAGCACTGTCATCCAAGGCTCCCTTCCTGGTCTTCCACCAGGACAAGGTAGTGCTGCGCCCCATTCAGGAGTTTCTCCCGAAGGTGGTATCCTCTTTTCATCTTAATCAGGATATCTCTTTGCCTTCGTTTTGTCCTCATGCAGTTCATCAGTATGAGAAGAATTTACATTTGTTAGATCTGGTGAGAGCACTCAGAATCTACATTTCCCGCACGGCGCCCTTGCGCCGTTCGGATGCACTCTTCGTCCTTGTCGCTGGTAAGCGCAAAGGGTCGCAGGCTTCTAAGGCCACCCTGGCTCGATGGATCAAAGAACCAATTCTTGAAGCCTACCGTTCTGCTGGGCTTCCGGTTCCATCAGGGCTGAAGGCCCATTCTACCAGAGCCGTGGGTGCGTCCTGGGCATTGCGACACCAGGCTACGGCTCAACAGGTGTGCCAGGCAGCTACCTGGTCGAGTCTGCACACTTTCACCAAACATTATCAGGTGCATACCTATGCTTCGGCGGACGCCAGCCTAGGTAGAAGAGTCCTGCAGGCGGCAGTTGCCTCCCTATAGGGGAGGGCTGTCTTGCAGCTCTAACATGAGGTATTCTTTACCCACCCAGGGACAGCTTTTGGACGTCCCAATCGTCTGGGTCTCCCAATGGAGCGCCGAAGAAGAAGGGAATTTTGTTACTTACCGTAAATTCCTTTTCTTCTAGCTCCTATTGGGAGACCCAGCACCCGCCCTGTTGTCCTTCGGGATTTTTGGTTTGTTTGCGGGTACACATGTTGTTCATGTTGAACGGTTTTCAGTTCTCCGATGTTACTCGGAGTGAATTTGTTTAAACCAGTTATTGGCTTTCCTCCTTCTTGCTTTTGCACTAAAACTGGTGAGCCAGTGATCCCACTGGGGGTGTATAGCCAGAAGGGGAGGGGCCTTACACTTTTTAGTGTAATTGCTTTGTGTGGCCTCCGGAGGCAGTGCTATACACCCAATCGTCTGGGTCTCCCAATAGGAGCTAGAAGAAAAGGAATTTACGGTAAGTAACAAAATTCCCTTCTTCTCCCTGTAGCAACTGCTCCACTACTCCTTGCCACTATATCCGCAAGTAAATAATGCTTTTAGAGGGGACAAAATCCAGCAGTACCTATATAAAACTCAACAGATGACAACTAAATGTGTATAAAGTTGAAAAAGGTGCACTTGCTATTGTTTGTAGTTTTGTGTAGATGGTGTGATTAGGTGTACATTTCTAAAATTTTATGATTTTGTTTTTCTCCTTTTTTTTTTTTTTTTCTTTCTATAGGCATTGGGTTCAGTTAAAAAATCTTAAGCCAATCCCCTTAAACAGCAGTGCAGATGGCTGGAACACTGTTGCAGGGAAAAAGATAAAGAAGACTCCTGCAAGTGGTCCTATAGGTAATCGACCGAGGGCGTACAAGTATGTTTTACATAATGAAGGGGTGATCACTGCTGGCTGCTATAGTGAGCCAGCTGCAATCCTCGCACATGTCTGCTGATTTGTACAGCAGACGTGTGCCTCACAGGCGCAGGTGGATCCGCAATCCACCCATGCCTGTTAACCCCTTAAATTGTCAAAATGTGACAGCACGATTTAAATGCCTACAGCGGGTAACGCGCACTTAACCACCGCCATCAGAGGCTTTGTTACGTGATCATGGGGAGCCGATAGTTGCAATGGTAGCACAGGGTCATGTGATGACTCTTGTCGCTATGATAACTCACTTCCTGTAACAGCCGACAGAGCAGCAGCTGTAATAGAAGACGAGCATTTCTGCTGATCTGAGCTCACAGCCTCGATTAGGAGAAATGAATGAGCAATCAGAATGCTGATCCTTATACTCCCCTAGGGTGACTAGTAAAATAAAAGTTTCAAAAATATAAAAAAAAAACAAAAGTTCAAATCACCCCATTGAAAATAAAAGGGTTAAAATAATATACACACATTTGGTATCGCTGCATTCAGAAATGCCCGAGCTATCAACATAGAAAATGAATTCGATCGGTTTTTGGTCCTCACAAATTTTGCGCAAAATGCAATAACAGGCAAACAAAACGTAGCCTCTGGGCAAAAATGGTACCATTAAAAACGTCAGCTTGAGACACAAACAATAAGCCATCACTGAGATCTGTATCCCAAAAAATAAGAACGTTACGGGTCACGTAAAATAGTGCAAGAACTTTTTGGGGACAAACTTCTGAATTTCTTTTTAACCCGTTAGATAAAAGTAAACCTATACATATTTGGTGTCTACGAACTGTGGCATTACACCGACACATCAGTTTTACCATATAGTGAACACGGTGAATAGAATATCCCAAAAACAATCATGCAGTCGTAATTTTTCCGTACTTGGAATTTTTTGTTGCTGTTTTCCAGTACACTGTATGATAACATTTATGGTTTCATTTAAAACTACACCTCATCCCACAAAAAACAAGCCCTAATATAACAAGATTGACAGAAAAATAAAAAAGTTATGGTTCTCAGAAGAAAGGGAGCAGAAAAAACGGAAAATCATTAAAGGGGTTATCCGGCTTCTTTGACTTTTTTTTTATTTCCCTATTGGGCTACATTGGAGCAGGTAAGTAGATAGAGAGCACTTACCTGCCCTTCTGTCAGCCCCTCTCCCCCGGCTCAGAGTGGTCATGTGACCGCTCCTGCCGTTATTTTGCTGCTTCCGGTCATTTCATGTCAACATGGGCAGGGCCATGTTGACATGCAAATGTGGAACAGCATGTCGCCTCCCTGCTGGGCTGTACAGTGCGATGAGCCCCGCCCCCTTCCCTGCACCCTCCCACACATTCCCCCGCACCTCTTTTACTCTCCAGTAACCTCCCCCTGCACTGCTGTGGGGTCCGTGACCTGGGGGCGGGGCCTGGCGGCGGCTGCCGTGGTGTCAGCGCCAGCATCGGGCCCCCTGCTCAGGATCACACATTCAAATATACCGGCATCACAGATCACAGATGCCGGTACATGTGAAAGTGCTGATGAGAAGCAGCGCTGCTTCTCATCACTGTCCCTCCCGCTGTCTGTGCTCTCTTCAGCACAGCGGTGACGTCACTACTGTGCTGATATGTCCAGAGCACAGACAGCGGACAAATGTGCAGGAGCGGCGGGGACCGAGGACGGGTGAGTATGTACTCCCTACATGTGTTCCCTATGGGGTGGGGGGGGTGCAGAGCCATATGTGTGCGTGTGCAGAGCCATATGTGTGCGTGTGCAGAGCCATATGTGTGCGTGTGCAGAGCCATATGTGTGCGTGTGCAGAGCCATATGTGTGCGTGTGCCGAGCCATATGTGTGCGTGTGCCGAGCCATATGTGTGCGTGTGCCGAGCCATATGTGTGCGTGTGCGGTGCAGAGCCATATGTGTGCGGTGCAGAGCCATATGTGTGCGTGTGCGGTGCAGAGCATACGTGTGCGGTGCAGAGCATACGTGTGCGGTGCAGAGCATACGTGTGCGGTGCAGAGCCATACGTGTGCGGTGCAGAGCCATACGTGTGCGGTGCAGAGCCCGATGTGGGGCTGTTATTTGCAATGCTGTAGTGATACCAGGTCAGGTGCTGGGGAAGAATACTGACAGGGAATGTGTGTGCAGGGGGCGGGCAGAGGGCGAGGCTGGACACTGAGGCTGGGCGGTGACAGCTCTGACTGAGGTTTTGCACAGGAAGTGGTCAGTTTGCTGGATCTGAATGTAAACAAGAGCTGCAGAGAATAAAGGGTGAATTCAAGAGGAACAAAAGTTAGAAAACAAAAAATAACAATGTAGGTGTGATTTATATGACAATACAGCACAGATAAACTCAAAAATTTTTGTTAAGCTAATGTCGGACAACTACTTTAAGGGTTAAGATACTGGGGCAGGCCTCAATGTTTCTCTTGCAATATTTTTGTTTTTTTTTTCCTCGACATCTTTAGAGAAGGATTACAGAGGGCAAAAAAATTATAGTAAAGCTGTACGAGCTCAGGCTCCATCCTCTCGCCTTCAGTCTTCCACAAACAAGTCGCATGGGATATCTTCAGATCAAGCTGCCCTAATTGAAAACAAGGGACGGAGCAGGACTCCTCCGAAAGTGCCTGGAAGGTAAACCACTTCATGCCAATATTGTAGTTCTGGTTATGAATAGAAGTACAAAAAAAGCTATTTACAGTAGGACATTTACGGCATCACAGTAGGATATGTTAGATATATCATCTGATAGTGTTCCGAGCATGTGTCCTTCAGTGTTAGAGAACGCCAGATAGTTTGAGAACTTCCTTCATTTTTCCTGATTATCCATGTTAAAGGCATATACTTATCTTCAGGAGTGCAAATTCCCCTGCCTTCCGGCCTTCTGAAGAGTGACAGTTCAGACCGGTGGCATGGTTTGTCTCTGCAGAGTGGAGAAGCAAAGAGCCACTAAAACTGTCTGGATCCAGCAGTTTGGCTAGCTTGAGCGGTGCTTGCCAGTTGTAAAGTATTGGCTTGAAAATGTGCACTCCTCGCCAGGAGGCCTGCCACTCTGAGGAAAATGGCAGCAAGCTGTACGCTATAGAATTCAAGGGAAAGAGGTTGTCCACCTTTTGTGGTTTTAATATGGTGGCAAGTCTGCATTTTAACGATTTTTACCTACAGAATAATCCTATTTCTGAAGGTAAACAGTATTTGTGGACATGACAACAGATTCCATTTAAGTAAAAAAAACAAAAATTCCAAAGGTGGTCAACCCTTTTCAGAATCACTTCTTGAGAACAGCTATATATTGCAAAGTTTCTTGTTTTTACAAGCACTTTTGCAATTGTAACCATTAATGAATGAGAGGGTTCCTTTAACCAGTACTATAGGATTTGTCCCCTTCTCTTAGCATTTCTTCTACCTTTCATGTCACACACTGACTGGAGGGTGGTAATAGAGAGGAATATTTATGTAGCTAGCCTTTAATGGAACAACATCTCTCAGGGTCTATATCTGTTACTTGCCAATAACCCACCCCCCTTTGAGTAGCGCTCCTCTATTGTATATCATTCTCCTTTTCCCCATGCCCTATGATCCACACACTGAACCCAGTCCTTGCTGTTACCCACATATATTTGAAAGTTGTGATGTAGTTTGTTGATTTGAAAATATTTTCAAGTTGGGCGTTATACATTATATAGTACAGTGAATATAAAAAGTCTACACACTTATGTTAAAATGCCAGGCTTTTGTAATGGAACAAATATCTTACCAAGAAGAATAATTTCAGAACTGTTTACTTCATTAAAGGGGTTTTCTTTGTCGCTCCATTGGGAGACCCAGACAATTGGGTGTATAGCTTCTGCCTCCGGAGGCCACACAAAGTATTACACTTTAAAAAGTGTAACCCCTCCCCTCTGCCTATACACCCTCCCGTGCATCACGGGCTCCTCAGTTTTTTGCTTTGTGTTGAAGGAGGAAGAGGCCGCTGGAACCATGGGATCTTAACAGAGTGCTAAAGGCTCTTCAGAAACCACCTTTCGAGCCACTGCGGGATGTCTCTTTATCACGTCTTTCGCAGAAGGTGGCCTTTCTAGTGGCAGTCACTTCGCTCCGTAGAGTGTCGGAGTTGGCAGCGCTGTCATGCAAAGCACCCTTCCTGGTTTTTCACCAGGATAAGGTGGTTCTGCGTCCGGTCCCAGAATTTCTCCCTAAGGTGGTATCCCCGTTTCATCTCAATCAGGATATCTCCTTACCTTCTTTTTGTCCTCATCCAGTTCACCAATGTGAAAAGGAGTTGCATTTGTTAGATCTAGTGAGAGCACTCAGGCTCTACATTTCTCGCACGGCGCCCCTGCGCCGTTCTGATGCGCTCTTTGTCCTTGTCGCTGGCCAGCGTAAGGGGTCACAGGCTTCCAAGTCAACCTTGGCTCGGTGGATCAAGGAACCGATTCTTGAAGCCTACCGTTCTTCTGGGCTTCCGATTCCTTCAGGGCTAAAAGCCCATTCTACCAGAGCCGTGGGTGCATCCTGGGCATTGCGGCACCAGGCTACGGCTCAGCAGGTGTGTCAGGCGGCTACCTGGTCGAGTCTGCACACTTTCACGAAACATTATCAGGTGCATACCTATGCTTCGGCAGATGCCAGTCTAGGTAGGCGAGTCCTTCAGGCGGCGGTTGCCCACCTGTAAGAAGGGGCCGTTTTCGGCTCTTTTTATCGAGGTATTCTTTTACCCACCCAGGGACTGCTTTTGGACGTCCCAATTGTCTGGGTCTCCCAATGGAGCGACAAAGAAGAAGGGAATTTTGTTTACTTACCGTAAATTCCTTTTCTTCTAGCTCCTATTGGGAGACCCAGCACCCGCCCCTGTTCCCTTCGGGCTGTTGTTTTTTTGTGTACACATGTTGTTCATGTTGAATTGTTCTTTTGGTTCATGGTTCAGTTCTCCGAACATCCTTCGGATTGAATTTACCTTAGACCAATTTATAAGTTTCCTCCTTCCTGCTTTTGCACCAAAACTGAGGAGCCCGTGATGCACGGGAGGGTGTATAGGCAGAGGGGAGGGGTTACACTTTTTAAAGTGTAATACTTTGTGTGGCCTCCGGAGGCAGAAGCTATACACCCAATTGTCTGGGTCTCCCAATAGGAGCTAGAAGAAAAGGAATTTACGGTAAGTAAACAAAATTCCCTTCTTCCCAAGAATAAAGTTCATTTTAATTTGAGAAAAAAAATGTTCCTGCTCTGAGGAATCGGACGCTCCAGCTCTCCTGCACTCTTAACCCCCAGCCCAGAAAAGCGCTTTTTTTCTACCGAACGTGTGGGAACTCTGTGTGCCTTCTCTGACGCCGCTTTCTTTTTCGTTGTGAATGCCACCGCTCCGTAGTCGCCATCTTCCCTTGCATGCGGAACTTCAGCACGTGCAGCCCTGCACATGCACACTGGTCTGTCTCCGCCGTTTCTTTTGCATCACAGAGCCTTGACATAGCAGCTCTTCAGGTTACAGACTTCTGAATCGGGGTAAGCTCTGCCACCTGGGGGCAGCTGTCGTCTCCGCATCTCTTCCTTTGTCACTTCGTTTTCTTCTTCTATGCCTAACCTCAAGGAGTCTTGCTACCATTTTTTGTTTTACTCTTTGCCTGTGCTTCTTGTCACAAGAAGTTTTCCTCTGATCAGACCTCATCCTTCTGCCCGGATTGTAACTCACCCACCATGCTATCCCCACAGGAGCCCCCCTCTGCACACAGCAAGAGCGTGCCCCATTAGTGGGCCACAGCTCTTTCAATTATTCACCGACCTGACCAAGGTGTTCCAAACCTTCCTCAGTGGGTTCCCCCCCAGTCTCCCGGCTCTCCACATATACTATCACAGACGGAGCCTTTCTCAAGGATACCTCTGACAGGCACACTGAGACTTTAGCAATATCTGCCCTCAAGGCTGCGGGTTCAACCCTCTGACAGTCCATCATCTCCAAATGGGTTTTCAAGGCATTGTCCGTTGGGGCAAAGAGCACCAGGGTATACTATCTGGTACTACCACCTTCGAACTGGCAGACCTAGTGGACCATCCAGATTATCCACACAGAACAATATCTTCGTTAGATGCAGCAGCTTGCTCAGACCTTGCAACCATCAACATTGTTTCGATCCGCAGTCTTATGGCTCAGATCATAAAATGCAGACTCGCCAGTCTCCCTTTCCAGGGCTCCTGACTTTTTGGAAAAAAGCTGGACAAGATCATCTCTGACGCCACTTGTAAAAGTGCCTCTTTTTTTACAACAGAGGCCATAACGTCCACCCTCCCAAGAGAGACTTGCTTCTTTTTTGTTTCTTTAATTATCTACTGGAAACCACAATCAGCAGGACAAGACTCCAATGCACGGAAAAAAAAAAGACCCTCTTTCAAGCCGGTTCCCTCCTGGTGACCTAGCGGGCACCAGGGCAAGATGTCCAGATCCAACAGATTCTCAACATGACTGAGCATCCCCACCTGGGAAGCCTCTCAGGGTGGGTGGTTGCTTCTTCCTGTTCCTGGACGTGTGGCTTTCCGTAGACTACTTTTGGTGTTCAGGATGTCGTCTCCTACAAAATAGAGGATTCCACCCTCCCCTCACTCTCGCTTCTTCAAATCCCGCCTTCCAAAAGATCCCTCTCTCTCAATCCTGGTTTCTTTAAGGCCATTGACTCTCTTCTCAGGTCATATGAGGTCAGAGGTCAGGTCAGATGTCCTCATTCCCGTTCCTTCTCAGGAGCGGTTTTCAGGTTTCTATTCAAATCTGTTTGTGGTCCCAATAAAGGATGGATCCTTCCAACCCATCTTGGATCTCAAGTTATTGAACAGGTGCATCCTCCTTTGCCACTTTAGGATAGAGTTGCTCTGCTCAGTGAGCATCCATCTAGCCTGAGGAGTTCCTTTGTTTAATGCACATACAGGATGCCTAGCTGTATATACTCATTTCTCCATCCCACAAGAGGTTCCTCCTTTTCGCAGCTCTGCATTCCCACTTCCAGTTCACAGCACTGCTGTTAGGCCTATTACAGCGCCATGGGTCTTCATCAAAGGTAATGGCCATTCTTGTTATCTCTTACATGGATGATATCCTGATCAAAGGGCCTTCCCCCTCAGCATGTTTTGAGAGCTTACAGATCAACCTGGACACTTTGTCATCTCAGCTGGATCATCAACAGAGCGAAGTCGTATCTAGTTATGGCCCAACAAGTTTTTTTCCTGGGAATGTTGTTCAACACCACCACATGCGCAAGAGTCTTCCTGCTTGAAAATGAGCTCCTTGCCCTCTTGAAACCGATTTGTTCTCTCGGATGTCTCACCATGCTTTTTCCGATTCTGCATGAACGTTCTAGGCAAGATGGTAGCCGCAATGGAAGCCTTTCCATTTGCTCAGTGTTACACTTGCCCACTTCAGCTCTTTCTACTATCAAAATGGGACAAGTCTATTTACTCCCTGGATCAGTTAATAGCAGTTCCTTTCCAGATGAAGAAGTCTCTGGAGTGGTGGAGACGTATTCCCTTCGTTCTTTGCCGAAGATTGTTTTTACCGGTTCACTGGAAGATAGTAACAACGTACTCCAGTCTCCTCCGCTGTGGAGCTGTCTAACAGAACCTTACAGTGCAGGGACAATGTAACACCATGGAATCAGCGCAATCCTCTTGGCTCTCCTTCACTGACAGGATCTTTGATCGTCCCATCTGCGTCTAAACCAATAACGCCACAGCTGTGGCATACATAAACCACCAAGGAGGAACTTGAAGCAGAACAGTGATATCTGAAGTTTCCCAGATACTTTTGTGGGCTGAAGGGAATGTACCAGCAATTTCTGCAGTATACATCCCCGGAGTGGACCGCTAGGTCACTGACTTTCTCAGCTGACAAGACCTCGCCGTAGGTGAATAGTCTCTGAATTTGGCAGTCTTCGACCAGATCTGCCTCAGATGGGGGATGCCTGATTTTAAACCTGATGATGTCCAGATTGAACCACAAAGTTCAAGGTTTGTGTCAGATCTTGCAATCCTGTAGCGGTTGACTCTGATGCTCTAGCGATTTTCCTGGTTCCAGTTCATAGCTTCATATCCTCTCCCACAGATCCCCAGGTGGGTCAAGAATATCAACGCTGAAAGAGTTCCTTGGATTGGCTCAGAAGATCTTGGTATGCAGAGCTGGTCCACTTCCTCGCGGACGACTCTCAGACGCGGACGACTCTCAGATCTCCTTTTGTAGGGTTTCCTCTTCAACCGGAATTCTCAGTCATTCAATTTAATGGCATGGCTCTTGGAGCCATAGTTTTGAAATCCACTGGTCTCTGACCAGGTCATTCAGAATATGATCAAGGCGTGTATTTGGTTTTTTTTTCTCTCTGGGTGGTTATACTTTTTCTTTCATGCTTTCTTGCTTTAGTTCTTTTGTTTATCCTAATGTTTTCATGTTAACTGAGGAGGCTTGGTGCTAACAGGCAATGTATAGTCTCCTGGGGAGGAGACTTTTTTTTGTTAGTGTTGGCCTCCAGGTAGCAGCAGACTAGCCCTTTGTGAGTGTCAAAAATCTTCATTTACCTTCCTAAAAATGTTTTCAGTTTTTCTCAGTGGGTTTGTGCAAATTATGGGTAATATTAACAGCAGAAAAGATTCTGAAATTATTCATTTTAACAGGTGCGTAGACTTTTCATAGCCACTGTATTTGCAGGTTACCATGTGATTTTTATTTTCTTTTGGGGGGTTGATACCTTGCAGAAATTAATATTTCTCTGACACCTCATTGGGGGACACAGGACCATGGGTGTTATGCTGCCTATCCATAGGAGGACACTAAGTAGATGCAAAAGCATAGCTCCTCCTCTGCAGTATACACCCCCTGGCCGGGCCAGGCAACCTCAGTTTTAGCTTAGTGTCTGTAGGAGGCACATCTTTCAAGGTTTTGTTATTTTTTGAGGGCGACTGTTTCCTTTGGGACCGATCTCCCAATACCGTCAACGGGCGGGAACGCGGAGTGCTGCCTCCACGTACCCCTTCCTGCGACGCTGGATCCTGGGCTGCATCTCACTGGACGACGGTTCCCACAGACACCGATTTTTCAGAGCCCAGGGCAGAAGCACAATTCCTCAGCCCCTCTTTGCAGGCTCTGAGTTGAACATTGCACTGTGTGACCGGACAGCAGGCTGACTCTGCTATTCCCACTGCCTGGACTGAGGCAGTGTTTAAGGTGAGATCCCCCCCTGACTGGTTTCCCAGACAAAGGGAGAAAGGACGGTGCAGGGACGGCTCCCAGGACTACTGAATTCACAGTATTTATTATGAGAAAGTCCCTTGCTGATTGCAAGGAGGAGAGCCCCAGGGATCCTGAACACACAGTGTTAATTTTTTCTCTAGCTGCGTGCTGGCTGGAGGAGGGGGGAAGTCCCTCGCTGTTTGCAGAGAATCCTGCATAGATAATTAAGGCTGCTTTCCCACATCCGGTTTGAGCCGTGCGGCTCAATCCGGCTGTGAAACTTATGCAACGGATGTGGTGAAAACACCGCATCCTTTGCATGTTTTTTACATGCGGCCCGTCCGGTTTTTGCCGCTTGCGGCATGCTACTGAGCATGTGTAGTGGCAAATACCGCATGCGGCGGCCGGATGCGTTTTTGCCGCATCTGGCATCCATAGGGATGCATTGGGAAAAGCGCCGCATCGGCCGGATGCGGCGCGGTGCAGTTTTTTTTGCCGCACAAAAAACCGTGCCAGGCAACGTTCTATCCGGCCGCCGCATCGGCTAAATCTGCCGCATGCGGCAAAAACCGGACGGAACGCAAGGCCATGCGGCACAATGCGACACTAATTAAAGTCTATGCAGGAAAAACGCAACTGGCAGCAAAAAACGGTTGCGTTTTTCCTGCAAAGTGCCAGATTGTGCCGCATAGCAAAAAACGGATGTCTGAAAGCAGCCTAACCGGTGGCGGGGGGAGGGCCCAGAGCTCAGGAACTCACACTGTTTATTTGCTCTAGCTGCGTGCTCTGATTGCAGGAAAGCCGGCAGAGATTATCCTCCGGTGACAAGCTGTGTGCTGACTGGAGGGAGATGTCACAGAAGCTCCCTTCCCGCCGTTTTTTGCTACCGACAGCAGGGGGGCACACTGACTTATTCTTGGCGCTCTTTTAGCGCTAAGCCCCGCCCCCCACGGCCGCGATGAGCTTCCCCCCAGGAAAGCGTGCGAAGATCTCCACAGAGCTAACTCCTTCCTGAGGAAGCAGGGCCATCGACTGATTCTGGTGAGGTACTTGCTTCACTTGTAGCTCTGCTGACCATTGCTCCCCCTCCTGGCATACTCCTATTAGGAACATGCAGAATTCTAAGGGCACTAAGAGCGCTAAGGCTCACATAGGCTACTATTCAGCCTGCACTGCCTGCCACGCTGAGCTCACCTCTTCTCTCTGTGGTTCCTGTGTCCCTATGGCCCCCCAAGACCCCCCGCCACCACCGCCGCAACCGTCAGCCCAGAGCCTAGGGCTCCCAGCCCACCGGAATGGGCACAGTTTCTGTCCCAATCCATGGAAAATCTGTCACAGAACCTGGTTCTGGCTATGCAATGTCGTCCTCCACACCCATCTGGGCCCCTGGACGGAACGCAGCATGGGGATACCCCTACGGAGGATCCTTCTGAGGTAATCTGGGCAAATGCTTCACCGGTTGCAGGGATCAGGAAAAGAGCACACGGCCGGGTGTCTCCAGCACTCTCATGGCCCCCAGGGCTCTCCCTAGGGAGCACACATGGCAGGCTCTCCCACACGCTCCACGGCTTCTGAAGAGCTGGAGAAGGGAGAATGCTGTTTGTACCAAGAGGATTCCTTGGTTTCATCCTCCCCAGATGATCAAACTGCAATAGACTCCCTTATAGCAGCAATCAACCAAACTCTGCATGTGGAGGATCCCCCATCCACTACCACTGACCATTCGGTCTCCTTTAAGAGGGCAAGAAAACTCCAAAAGGTTTTCGCTGATCACCCAGAGTTTCAGGATATCCTCACAAAGCAAAGGGAGAAGCCTGATGGGCGCTTCGGTAACCGTAAACTCATGGAGTCCCGGTACCCTTTTGCCTCACCTGCCCCTAAGGGCTGGGCCAATCCGCCCTCGGTCGACCCCTTGGTCTCCTGCCTTGCCACAAAGACGCTCCTGTTTTTACCCGAAGGTTCCTCCATCAAGAACCCGACAGACAGGTGGAGCACCTCGCCCGCTCTGCTTTTGAGGCTGCGGGTTCCTCCCTGTCGCCCTCCTTTGCCTCTGTGTAGGTCGCAAATACGATCTCGGTCTGTGCAGAATCCCTTAACACTTCTGTGAGGCAAATCCCGGGATATGAAGATGAATTATGACTCCAGTCATAGTCCCTCATCACTCCCTGGCAGTGCCCCCCTCCCTTCTTGTTCTCAGTGTTCCACTTACACCTCCATGGCCATGTCCTGTGATATGGAAATGAGGTGGTGTGGGAACAATGGACACAGGATGACTCCCTGCCGTCACCCTGTAACAAGAGTTGTATCTCATTAGCAAGGCTATGGAACTAGCTAGACAGAACGACTCCAGTAAAAAATGGTTCATATCTCGCAAGCCATATTTCCGATAAATATGGCAACCATAAAAATGGTGTCTCCGCATGCGGACGATGCCGGCACACCCTTTTTATGGGAGCAGGACATTGGGAAATGCCCCAGGCGTGATATCAGCCAATGGGGAACTGGCAGACAGGTCATGAGTCCCCTCGTTCTGTAGCTAAATTCATAACTGTCACAATGAGAGCATTGGCGTCCGCCTACGACGCTCCCAGGCAAAGTTATGGCCCATATTCCATGTTGTGGATTGTCCATAACTCAAGCCAGGGGTGGAGCAGTGCTCCCTCTGAGGTCACTAAGGTAGGAGGGGACCTGGATTTGCCCAGGTTGATAACCCTACTTCGGCCATTTTCCAGCGTTCTTTCGCTGGGGGTCACGTGTAGGAAACATCTGTGGGAAGGATCCTAGAAACCTGGGTACAGCGCCCCCCTGTGGCCAGACGCAACAAGGTAACTGCTGGAACTGTGTATGCCTGTTTGTAACCCATGCTTTGATTGTAACTGTACTCTGACATATGTATATTCTGTAGATTCCCTATTGTATATATTGTAGTTTCTAGTGTGCTTTAGGCTGATTAAATTATATAATTAATCTTGGGCTGTTCTGTTATCTCGATCTTGAATCCCACGTCTGTGTGTTCGGCTAATAGTTACCGTAAATCGGTTGGTGGCAGCGAATTGTGCCAAGGATTATTGTGGGGAGGCCAGTGAGATTCGGGGAGATTTTATATATTCCGCCCGCGGAGGTCGGGGGAATATATACCTTACTCTCACCGGGGACCCTTCAATAATCGGCATAAGTAGTATAGCGGCCTCCTTGCTTATTGTCGGGCAATTCCATAATTGGCCTGACTATAAGAGGGGCGCTAGAGAGCGCGTCACGTGCTCTGTCTGTCGGTCGGGAGGTATAAAGAAGGGGTGACCCCCACTTGTTACCCCCCGATTGTGACGTACTGGTAGCCAGCGCGGGGGATTTCTGAGTGACCCCCCCGGTGGTTTGTGACATATTGGTGGCATAGCGGTGGGATCGAGATAATAGTGTGTGTGAGTGTGAGACCCATACTCCCAGACACTAAAGACTGCCTGCAGCAGCTGTGGCTGCTGGGGTGTTCAGACTAGCTCAACACTAGAGTGTCAGAGTGCAGATACTGTAAGGTGTGTGGAGGCATCAGGTGTCAGTTCTGTGTCAGTGACCAAAAGTCTGCAAGAATGGCTGATGGCACCAGGAGCAGAGCTATGCAACTGGCCAATGCTAAGGCAGGAGCCGAAGAGAGGGAGGACGGTGCTGTGGACAGCAATGAGGAGGTTGCCCACGAGTCCTCCAGGAGCTCGACGCCAGAAAACCGTTCTGCCGAGGACATTGCGCAACCTGGCACTGCTGGACAAGATGAGGAGGAGCTCACCCAAGGTTCCTCAACGAGCCAGATGCCAGCCCTCCGCTCTGAAAGGGACAGTGAATCGCCTAGCTCTGCAGCGTGCCGCAGATCACCACGTGCCATTCCACCGAGCCTGGGAGGCTCGGATAGCCTTCTTCAAATGGCTATGGCCCTTCTCCAGGCTGGAGACCAGAAGGGCTACAAGGAACTCCTGGCAGAGCGCAGGGCAGAGCGGCAGGCAGCGCGTGACGCTGAGGCTGCGGAGCGGCACGCAGAGCGTGAGGCTGCGGAGCGAGAGCGGCAGGCAGCGCGTGAAGAGCGAGAGCGACAGGCAGACCGTGACTACCAGCTGCAGCTAGCTCAGCTCCGGCCCTCATCAGCCACATGTGACCTTCGAGACACCAAACTTCCAAAGGTCCGTGTTGAGGACTTCCCAGTGCTGGAGAAGGATGGAGACTTGGACTCTTTCTTGACTGCTTTTGAACGGACTTGCTTGCAGCACCATCTGGACAAGGACCAGTGGGCCAAATACCTGACCCCCCGTTTAAGGGGTAAGGCCCTGGATATCCTTGGGGACTTGCCTGCTGAGGCAGATCAGGGCTACGACACCATCAAGCGGGCCCTGATCCAACAGTACAACCTCACTCCAGAGTCCTACCGCAAGAAGTTCCGGAGCCTACAGAAGGGACCAAAGGACTCCTGGGCTGACCACCGGCGGGCACTTGCCCGAGCTGCCGACCACTGGACCCAAGGCCTGCAGCTTTCCACCGGACCGGAGATCCTGGACTTGTTCATCACGGAGCAACTCTTGTGGAACTGCCCTGAGGATCTCCGCCAGTTCATCCGAGACCAGAAGCCAAAGGGGTCCACGGCTACAGCTGCCCTTGCCGATGACTACACCAACAACCGGGCCCCTGAGGCCAGGAGAGCGGCCACCAGCAGCACCTGGAGAGGGGGTAAGATGAATTCTGCGACTGCCCCACCTGCCCCTAGACTGCAGGGGGTGTCCCCCTCAACTCCCCTCTCCAGGCCCGTGGCGGAACCAAGACGGTGCCACCAGTGCAACCTACCTGGACACTTCAAGGCCATGTGCCCTCAGCGTCCCAAGGCCCCGGCTCCGTCCCCGTCCCAAGGGCCGCCCAAGGTGTATTGTGTGGGTGGGGGTGGTGGTAGGTCCCTGGACAGCTTCCAACCTGTCACCGTCGGCCGGTCTGTGACCATAGGACTGCGAGACAGCGCCTCGGAGGTGACTCTGGTGCGGCCTGAGATGGTGTCCCCCCAAGACTTGATCCCTGGAAAAACCCTCGCTGTCTCCGGGATTGGAGGCACTGACCCGGCGCTGCCTGTTGCTGACATTTATGTGGACTGGGGCGCAGGGCGGGGGGTGAGGGAGGTGGGGGTAACTGATCGGATCCCCGCAAACGTGCTACTTGGGACAGATTTGGGGCAGATAACCTCCCAGTTTGGGCCCCAACCAAGGGCTGAACCTTCAGCCAGTACTGACATGCCTCCGGACAATGTTAATGTGTTATCTATGAATGATGTAAGGGAGGAGGGAGTGAACTCTGATATTTCTGCTTGCACAGACACCATAGACACACACACAGCTGCAGCTGTGACAGGGGAGGGGGTCAGAGAAAGGTGTGACAATGCCTCTACAAGTAACCAGCCTGTGAGCTGGGATCTGTTGCCCTCTGCAGGGATAAGCAGAGAGCAGGGTGCTGCAGGGGGAGGACCAGTGTGTGGGGTGGGGGCTACCACAGCAAATGTGGGGTCCCCAGAGATTTCACAGCGGGGTTCTGTTGCTGCAGGAGGGGAACAGGCAGGTGAGATTGGGGCCGGTCCAGGAGCGGAAGTGCTCCCAGGTAAGATCTCGGTGCATGGTTCCCCCACAACCGGGGTGTCAGGAAGCCAGGTAGGTCTGCCTGAACCGGCGACTTGGTCAGGAACGGAGGAGGAGCCGGCACGACCCACGGTCGCAGCGGCTGTGGCCGCTGTCACCCGCAGTGGGAGTGCTGGAAGCCAAGGGGCCTCCCGGAGGTCCGATAGCTCTTCCCCTTCTGACCAAGTGGCAGCCGAGTCAGGTGGAGGCCAGGACACAGGTCCCGGGGTACTGACTGAAGATGTGACAGTCTCGTCGATTCTGGCCACATCTAGTCAGGGGTTTCAGGCAGCGTTAGAAGCTGACGACAGCCTGAAAGCTCTTAAGGAGCAGGCGGCACAGCCTCCCTCGGACTCGGACCCGGAGCGAGTGGTCTGGGACCAAGGACGGCTGTACCGGGCCACGGTCCAGCAGGGTTCACCGGAGGCGTGGCCCAGGGACCGACAGTTGGTGGTACCCTATCCGTTCCGGACGGAGTTGTTGCGGATCGCACATGAGATTCCGATGGCCGGACACCTAGGGATCGCTAAGACCAAGGCCAGGTTAAACCAGCATTTCTACTGGCCAAAAATGGGGGCCGATGTGGCTGCCTACTGCCGTTCGTGTGAAACCTGTCAGAGAGTGGGGAAGGCGGGGCCACGCCCCAAAGCCCCACTAGTATCTCTGCCAATCATCGATGAGCCTTTCAGGAGGGTGGCTGTGGATCTGGTCGGCCCGCTGGCCATCCCCAGCAGCTCCGGGAAACGCTTCCTACTGACGGTAGTGGACTATGCCACCCGGTACCCAGAAGCAGTGGCCTTGTCGTCCATTCGGGCTGACAAGGTGGCCACCGCATTGCTGGAGATTTTCTCCCGAGTGGGTTTTCCCCAGGAAATGCTCACTGACCGGGGGACCCAATTCATGTCCCAGCTGATGGAGGCCCTCTGTAAGCAAGTCCAGGTGCGACATCTGGTGGCCAGCCCGTACCATCCACAGACTAATGGCCTGTGCGAGCGGTTTAATGGCACCTTAAAGCAGATGCTTAAGATGTTGGTCGACTCCCATGGGCGTGACTGGGAGCGGTATCTCCCACACCTGTTATTTGCTTACCGGGAGGTTCCACAGGCCTCAACAGGATTCTCACCGTTTGAGCTCCTGTACGGGCGACGTGTGCGGGGCCCCCTGGCTCTGGTGAAAGAGGCTTGGGAAGGGGATTTGGCCACCCCTGGAGTGTCGGTTATCGAGTATGTCATGCGCTTCCGGGACAAAATGCAGGCCTTGACGCAACTGGTACACGACAATATGGCTCAAGCCCAGGCCGATCAGAAGCGTTGGTACGACCAGAACGCTTGTGAGAGGACCTACCAAGTGGGTCAAAAGGTGTGGGTACTGGTCCCCGTACCACAGGACAAGCTTCAGGCAGCCTGGGAAGGCCCATACCTCGTGTACCAGCAGCTCAACCCTGTAACGTACCTGGTCACCCTGGACCCTGCCCGTGGAAGGCGGAAGCCCTTCCATGTGAACATGATGAAGGCACATCATGAGCGGGAGGCATGTGCGCTCCCCGTGTGCAACCTGCCCGAGGAGGGAGAAGCGGAAACCCTCTTGGATATGCTAGCCCAGGTTAGGGCAGGCGGATCCATTGAGGATGTGGAGGTTGGCCACCAGCTCTTGGAAGACCAACGGTCCCAGCTGTGGGCCACCCTCCTCCCCTTCCGGGGGTTGTTTACCAACCAGCCCGGAAGGACTGACTTGGCTGTCCATCACGTGGACACTGGGGATCATCCCCCGATCCGGCGTTCAGCATATCGGGTCTCCCTGGAGGTGCAGCAACACATGCGCCAGGAGATTGACGAGATGCTGAAGCTGGGGGTGATCCAGGCATCCAACAGCGCTTGGGCCTCGCCTGTAGTCCTCGTCCCTAAGAAGGACCGAACCACTCGGTTCTGCGTGGACTACAGGGGGCTCAATGCGGTCACGGTCGCCGATGCGTACCCAATGCCACGCATCGATGACCTGCTCGATCAGTTGGCCGGGGCTCAGTACCTGACCATCATGGATCTGAGCCGGGGATATTGGCAGATCCCCCTGACTCGCAAGGCCAGGGAACGCTCTGCCTTTATTACCCCATTTGGACTGTACGAGTCCACGGTGATGCCATTCGGGATGAGGAATGCCCCTGCCACTTTCCAGCGGATGGTCAACACCCTGCTCAAGGGACTTGAAGGGTACGCGGCCGCGTACCTGGATGACATTGCCGTCTTCAGTCCCACCTGGGAGGACCACCTAGAGCATCTAGCACAGGTGCTCAGGCGGATCCACCGGGCAGGTTTGACCATCAAGCCGGGAAAGTGTCAGCTGGCCATGAGCGAGGTCCAGTACCTCGGTCACCGGGTAGGTGGGAGAACACTGAAGCCCGAGCCTGAGAAAGTGGAAGCCATCGCATCCTGGCCCACCCCCAGGACCAAGAAGCAGGTGATGTCCTTCTTGGGGACCGCTGGGTACTATAGGAGGTTTGTTCCATGCTATAGTAGCCTGGCAAAGCCCTTGACGGACCTCACCAAGAAGAAGCTGCCCTCTGCAGTCGATTGGACAATGGACTGCGAGACAGCCTTCCGGGCCCTAAAGGACGCCCTGTCCAGCCCGCCCGTGCTACAGGCAGCCGACTTCACGCGGCCGTTTGTAGTACAGACCGACGCCAGTGACTTCGGCCTCGGTGCGGTGCTCAGCCAGGTGGACTCTGCGAGCCAAGAGCACCCAGTCTTGTACCTGAGCAGGAAGCTGTTACCAAGGGAAGTTGCCTATTCCACGATGGAGAAGGAGTGCCTGGCCATAGTGTGGGCCCTGCAGCGTCTGCAACCCTATCTATACGGGCGCCACTTCATCGTGGAGACGGACCACAATCCCCTCAGCTGGTTGCACACCGTCTCTGGGACGAATGGGCGATTGTTGCGATGGAGCCTTGCGCTCCAGCAATACAACTTCACCATTCGCCACAAAAGGGGCCGTGACCACGGTAACGCAGACGGGCTGTCCCGACAAGGAGAGGTCGCGGACGGGCGCACGGGGGAACACCGGAGTGTGCTGCCCCCTAGCGCCCTCAAAAGGGGGGAGGTGTGAGGCAAATCCCGGGATATGAAGATGAATTATGACTCCAGTCATAGTCCCTCATCACTCCCTGGCAGTGCCCCCCTCCCTTCTTGTTCTCAGTGTTCCACTTACACCTCCATGGCCATGTCCTGTGATATGGAAATGAGGTGGTGTGGGAACAATGGACACAGGATGACTCCCTGCCGTCACCCTGTAACAAGAGTTGTATCTCATTAGCAAGGCTATGGAACTAGCTAGACAGAACGACTCCAGTAAAAAATGGTTCATATCTCGCAAGCCATATTTCCGATAAATATGGCAACCATAAAAATGGTGTCTCCGCATGCGGACGATGCCGGCACACCCTTTTTATGGGAGCAGGACATTGGGAAATGCCCCAGGCGTGATATCAGCCAATGGGGAACTGGCAGACAGGTCATGAGTCCCCTCGTTCTGTAGCTAAATTCATAACTGTCACAATGAGAGCATTGGCGTCCGCCTACGACGCTCCCAGGCAAAGTTATGGCCCATATTCCATGTTGTGGATTGTCCATAACTCAAGCCAGGGGTGGAGCAGTGCTCCCTCTGAGGTCACTAAGGTAGGAGGGGACCTGGATTTGCCCAGGTTGATAACCCTACTTCGGCCATTTTCCAGCGTTCTTTCGCTGGGGGTCACGTGTAGGAAACATCTGTGGGAAGGATCCTAGAAACCTGGGTACAGCGCCCCCCTGTGGCCAGACGCAACAAGGTAACTGCTGGAACTGTGTATGCCTGTTTGTAACCCATGCTTTGATTGTAACTGTACTCTGACATATGTATATTCTGTAGATTCCCTATTGTATATATTGTAGTTTCTAGTGTGCTTTAGGCTGATTAAATTATATAATTAATCTTGGGCTGTTCTGTTATCTCGATCTTGAATCCCACGTCTGTGTGTTCGGCTAATAGTTACCGTAAATCGGTTGGTGGCAGCGAATTGTGCCAAGGATTATTGTGGGGAGGCCAGTGAGATTCGGGGAGATTTTATATATTCCGCCCGCGGAGGTCGGGGGAATATATACCTTACTCTCACCGGGGACCCTTCAATAATCGGCATAAGTAGTATAGCGGCCTCCTTGCTTATTGTCGGGCAATTCCATAATTGGCCTGACTATAAGAGGGGCGCTAGAGAGCGCGTCACGTGCTCTGTCTGTCGGTCGGGAGGTATAAAGGAGGGGTGACCCCCACTTGTTACCCCCCGATTGTGACGTACTGGTAGCCAGCGCGGGGGATTTCTGAGTGACCCCCCCGGTGGTTTGTGACAACTTCCCTTGAGGAATCCCAGTTCACTCATACCTTCACAGAGGTAACAGTTCAAATTGCCGCTGCGGCGGAGTACCTCATGCAGGCCTCCATAGACGCTGCTACCTGCGCAGCGTTGGCCGCCTCAAATACCATAGCCATCCGTAGATCTCTCTGGCTCCAACAATGGCGAGCGGACTCTGCCTCCAAGAAGTCTCTCACTGGCCTTCCCTTTTTTCCAGACCGATTGTTTGGCGAACGTCTGGATAAGCTCATTTCTGACGCCACGGGAGGAAAGAGTACCTCCCTCCCCCAGCTGAAGTCCAGGACGCCCTTCACCAGACGTCCACAGTCCTCGTTCCGCTCCTTTCGGAACTCATTTGGTTGGTCGACATCCCGTGCTGCCCCCGCCACCAGCCGCGGACTACGCAGGGACCGACCTTCTCAGCTCTCCCCGAAACCCACTTCGTCATGGCAGCCTAGACCGAAACAGTCCAGGACTAGGGAGACTCGTCCACGACGTTTTCCCCCCTCATGACTCCTTCGGCGCCCCGGAAGAGACACTTATTGTAGGAGGTCGACTGCGGCTCTTTCAACACATCTGGGCTGCCGCCACAGACAAATGGGTGCGAGACCTTGTGTCTTCCGGTTACCATATAGAATTTCGGACCCGACCCCCGAGTCGGTTCTTTCTCTCAAACCCCCCAAAGACTCGAAAACGATGCAAAGCTTTTTTCTCAGCAATCCACTCGCTCCAAACAGCAGGAGTGATAATACCTGTCCCAGACGACGAGAAGTTCAGAGGTTTTTATTCAAACCTCTTTGTGGTCCCCAAAAAGGATGGGTCAGTTCGACCCATCCTGGACCTCAAACGCCTAAACAAACATGTGCACGTACGGAGATTCAGAATGGAGTCCCTAAGGTCCATTATTGCATCCATGGTCGAAGGGGAATTCCTCGCCTCCATAGACATCAAGGACGCGTACCTGCACATACCCATCGCCCCAGATCACCAAAAGTTCCTCCGCTTCGCAGTTCAGGACTCCTACTTTCAATTCGTAGCTCTACCCTTCGGCCTTGCCACTGCACCAAGGGTCTTCACCAAAGTCATGGCGGCCGCCATGAGCGTCCTTCACGCCAAGGGGAGTAGTCGTTCTCCCTTACTTGGACGCCCTCCTCATCAAGGCCCCCTCCTTCCGCGACTGCTCAACCAGCGTACAGATCACTGTAGACACACTATACCGCTTAGGGTGGCTAGTGAATCTAGACAAATCGTCCCCGATCCCATCACGATCCATCACCTTCCTGGGCATGTCCCTGGACACCCGTTGGGGCTTGATATACCTCCCCCTGGACAAGGCGATCGCTCTTCAACGAGCGGTACGCTGCCTTCTACGTCCTCCGTCTTGCTCCATTCGATTCAGCATGAAGGTACTCTGCAGGATGGTGGCGGCTATGGAAGCAGTACCCTTTGCTCAACTGCACCTCCGCCCACTGCAGCTAGCCCTTCTAGCGGCCTGGGACAAGAGCCCCTTCTCCCCGGACAGACCTCTTCACCTGACGCCTTCAGTCAGGTACGCACTCCGCTGGTGGCTTCGGTCCTCATCCCTATCGAAGGGGAGATCTTTTCTCCCAGTGAACTTGGCTGGTCCTCCATGGACGCCAGCCTCCTAGGCTGGGGAGCAGTGTACATTGCTCAAGGACGTTGGACGCCCCAGGAGTCTTCTCTACCCATAAACAGCCTGGAAATCCGCGCGATCTTCCTCGCGCTCAGGGCGTTCTGCCCTCTGCTAGCGGGTCGTCAGATTCGAGTCCAATCGGACAATGCGACAGCTGTAGCCTATATCAATCGGCAGGGGGGCACCCGCAGCAAAGCGGCTTATCTCGAGGCCCACAAGATCCTCAGTTGGGCCGAATCGACAGGGTCAGTGATATCAGCGGTACACATACCGGGGGTAGAGAACTGAGCAGCAGACTTTCTGAGTCGCCAAGGCCTGGCCGCCGGAGAATGGTCTCTCCACCCAGAAGTGTTTCTACACATCTGCACTCGCTGGGGCACACCAGACGTGGATCTAATGGCCTCAAGGTTGAACGCAAAGGTGCCCGCCGCATTCATAGCCAGGTCACGCGACCCGCAGTCCATCGGCGCGGATGCTCTAATCTGCTCCTGGCACCACTTTCGCCTGCCTTACATATTTCCACCTCTACCCCTGCTGCCGCGGGGTTTCCCCGTACAAACGGCTGCTGGATCCATGGGACCTCAATCTCGTTCTGGACGGTCTCCAGAGGTCTCCCTTTGAACCTCTCAAGGAATCCTCCCTTGCTCTTCTGTCCTGGAAGGTAACATTCCTGGTGGCAATTACGTCCATCAGATGGGTTTCGGAGCTGGCAGCACTCTCTTGCCGCGAGCCTTTTCTGATCTTTCACCAGGACAAGGTGGTTCTGTGCCCCCTTCCGGATTTTCTTCCAAAGGTTCCTACCCCGTTTCATTTGAACGAGGACATTGTTCTGCCTTCCTTTTGTCCACACCAGTTCATAGGGTGGAAAGGTCTCTGCATTCGTTAGACCTCGTCAGAGCTCTCAGATATTACATATCCAGGAAAGCCCCCTTAAGGGAAATGGACTCTTTGTTCGTCATTCCTGAGGGGCCTAAGAAGGGACAGGCAGCTTCAAAGGCGACTCTGGCTCGCTGGATTCGCTCTGCGATCCCGGAAGTCTACCGTTTGCAACTCAAGCCCATTCCTAGTGGGCTGCGGGCTCATTCCACGCGAGCAGTTGGCGCTTCGTGGGCCATTCGGCATCAGGTTTCAGTGGAACAGGTGTGTAAGGCTGCGACCTGGTCTAGCCTACATACGTTTTCAAAGCATTACAGAGTCCATACCCAGGTTTCAACTGAGGCAAATCTGGGTAGGAAAATTCTGCAAACTGCAGTAGAGCACCTCTCTCAGTAGGCGCTCCAGGCTGTCTGGGACTGGTTCCTAGTCCTTGGGTTGCTTTGTCTTGTTTTTATTTTTCTCACCCCTGGACCGCTTTAGGACGTCCCATGGTCCTATGTCCCCCAATGAGGCGTCAGAGAAAAACGGATTTTTGTGTACTCACAGTAAAATCGTTTTCTCTTAGCCATCATTGGGGGACACCGCACCTACCCTGTTGCCCTGTTGGGCCTTGGTTCTCTCAGTACCTTATTTGGTTATGACTCTTCTTTTCTCTTGTTCCTCTGTTGAGAAGTTTTTACTGGTTTTTCTCCTACTGCTTGTGTACTAAAACTGAGGTTGCCTGGCCCGGCCAGGGGGTGTATACTGCAGAGGAGGAGCTATGCTTACACCCATGGTCCTGTGTCCCCCAATGATGGCTAAGAGAAAACGATTTTACGGTGAGTACACAAAAATCCGATTTTCAGAAGGGATAAAATGTGTTTTGAGTTTGTAAATTGGTTTATATGGGCAATATCACAACACACTTCACTGTTATTGCAATCATGGTGCTGTAAGAGAAGTAGTTGTTCTACTAGTATGTGGCTTGAGAAGAAACTTGGACTTCATGACACTTTTGTCCTCTTTACAGGAAGCTTGAGCCAAGTGAAGAATCCAGCTATTTCAAGCGCGAGAATGTTCACTTTGGCTTAACCCCAGAGGAACGCAGAGAGAGACAAGTGATCGAGGAATCGAAGTCTTTGTATGAAATGCAAAACCGAGACACTGATGCATTTCCAGCACTCTCTGTACGTTTTTATATGTTTTTTATTGCATCTTTCTTTTCTTGATAAAACAGCCAATATAAGAAACTCTGTATCTTATTGATCAAATGTTTACCAATCCTTACTCTAAAACCAAGTTGCTATAATGCAGATTTGTTGTGTTTTTCATGCTGTGGATTTCCTGCAGCATTTCTACTCCAATTAGACAATTTGGGTTAATTATGTTCTTTTTAGAGGATTTTTGTTTTTTTTCTTTTTTTACACTTTTAGTTTTGAGCATGTTTTTCTACTGCAATTTTTTTTTCTGAAAGTTTGCAGTCTAGCTGTGATAAAACATTACTGATAAGTTAATGTGTAGATGTAGGGCTGTGGAGTCAGTGTCCATTTTGGTGGAGTCAGTCTGTATAAAATCCTCCGACTCCCAAAATATATAATAAATTGGGTACAGCGGTTCAATGCACTATGTGATGAATGTTTTTTTCATAAGAATTTGGGAAAGTTATGAAATGTCTGTTCTATTCCTGATCAAAGAATTTATGGCTTTTAGTTTAGATGAATCTGTGCTGCGCTTCGCTGCATGATGTAAGTAGTGATGTTACCATTTTACTTCAGTTAACTTATCACAAACATGAGTCATGTACAGTTGAAACCAGAAGTTTCCATCCACTCTCTATAAAGACACATCTGCAGGTTTTTCTCATTATATGACATGAAATCAGAATAAACCTTTCCCATTTTAGGACAATGAGGGACCAATATTTGCCAAATGCCAGAATGAGAGCGAGAAAGGAATGTTTTAAGGCATTTTTATTACTTTCTGCAACATCAAAAGTTTACATACACGAAGAGTACTACGCTTTTAAACAATATGGCACAGCCCATATGATATGTCTTTGGAACAGGTTTTATTGGCAACATCTGAATTAATTAGAGACACACCTGTGGATGTATTTTAATGCACACCTGAAACACACTGCTTCTTTGTGTAGCATCATGTGAAAGTGAAAAGAAATCAGCTAAGATCTCAGGAAGAGATTTGTCGACTTGCACAAGTCTGGTTCATCCTTGGGAGCAATTTTCAGATACCTGATGGTGCCTCGTTCATCTGTCCAAACAATTATACAAAAGTACAAAAAAGATGGAATGTCCAGCCAGCAAACCGCTCATGAAGGAGACTGGTTCTGCATACCAGACATAAACGTGCTTTGGTCACACACATGCATATCAACCCATGAACAAAAGCAAAAGACCTTGTGAAGATGCTGGCGGAAGCTGGTAAGATTGTATCATTATCCACAGTGAAATGAGTACTGTATTAACATGGGCTGAAAGGCCACTCTGCCAGGAAAAAGCCATTACTCCAAAAGAAACATAAAAAAAGACAGATTAATGTTTGCAAATGCACACAGGAACACAGGCCTTAATTTTTGAAAGTGTCCTTTGGTCTGATGAAACTAAAATTGAACTGTTTGGCCATAATGACAATTGTTACATTTGGAGGAAAAAGGGAGAAGCTTTGAAGCCTAAAAACACCATCCGAACAGTGAAACGCATTGGTGGCAGTATCCTGTTATGGGATTGTTTTGCTGCAGGAGGGACTGGTGCACTTCACAAAATAGATGGCATCATGAGGAAAGAAGATTATGTGGCAATACTGAAGCAACATAAGACATCAACCAGGAATTTAAAGCTTGAGCAGAAATCGGACTTCCAAATGGAAAATGACCCGAAGCATACTGCCAAAACTGGTTGGTTGAAAAGTGGCTTAACCCCTTAGTGACGGAGCTAATTTTCACCTTAATGACCAGACCAAATTTTGCAATTCTGACCAGTGTCACTTCATGAGGTTATAACTCTGGAACGCTTCAACGGATCCCGGTGATTCTGAGATTGTTTTTTCGTCACATATTGGACTTCATGTTAGTACCAAATTTAGGACAATATTTTTTGCGTTTATTGAAGAAAAAAATTGAATATTGGCAAAAATTTTGAAAATTTAGCAATTTTCAACTTTTGAATTTTTATACCGTTAAACCAGAGATTTCTGTGACACAAAATAGTTAATAAATAACATTTCCCACATGTCTACTTTACATCAGCACAATTTTGGAAACAAAATTTTTTTTTGTTAGGAAGTTAGAGGGGTTCAAAGTTTATCAGCGATTTCTCATTTTTACATCAAAATTTACAAAACCATTTTTTTAGGGACCACATCACATTTGAAGTGACTTCAATAGGCCTAGATGACAGAAAATACCCAAAAGTGACACCATTATAAAAACTGCACCCCCCAAAGTACTCAAAACCACATTCAAGAAGTTTATTAACCCTTCAGGTGCTTCACATGAACAAAAGCAATGTGGAATGAAAAAAAGCAAAAATTAAATTTTACCTAAAAATGTTGCTCTAACCCAAATTTATTCACTTTTAGAAGAACTAACACAACAAAATGGACCCCAAAACTTGTTCCCCACTTTCTTATGAGTGCGCCGATACCCCACATGTGGTCAGAAACCTCTGTTTGGACAAATGGGAGGGCTCGGAACAGAAGGAGCAATATTTGAATTTTGGAAAGCAAATTTGGCTGAAATAGATTGCGAGCACCATGTTGCATTTACAGGTCCGCTAAGGTACCTAAACAGAAGAAACCCCTCACAAGTGACACCATTTTGGAAACTAGACCCCTCAAGGCTTCTATCTAGGGGTATAGTGAGCATTTTAGATCCACAGGTACTTCACAGATTTTGTTAACGTTACGTTGTCATATTGAAAATTTTAATAATTTTCTCAAAAATGTTGCTTTAGCATCAATTTTCTCACTTTTTCAAGAGGTAATTCCAAAAATTTGACCTCAAGGTTTGTTAACCACTTTTTTATGAGCGCGGTGATGCCTCACATGTGGTCTGAAACCTTTGTTTGGACAAATGGGAGGGCTTGGAACGAAAGGAGCAATATTTGAATTTTGGAAAGGAAATTTGGCTGAAAAAGATTGCGGGCACCATGTCACATTTGGAGGACCCCTAAGGTACCTAAACAGCAGAAACCCCACACAAGTGACCCCATTTTGGAAACTAGGCCCCTCAAGGAATTTATCTAGATGTTTGGTGAGTACCCTGAACCCCCAGGTGCTTCACAGAATTTTATAACGTTGAGCCATGAAAAAGAAAAAAAAAAAATTTTACCACAAAATTGTTATTTCAACCAGGTAGCTTTTTTTTTTACAAGAGTAAAAGGAAAAAATTCAGCATAACATTTATTGTGCAATTTCTCCTGAGTTTGGCGATACCTTATATGTGGTGGAAATCAACTGTTTGGGCGCATGGCAGGGCTCGGAAGGGAAGGAGTGCCATTTGACTGCAAAATTGGCTGGAATCAATAGCGGACGCCAGGTTGCATTTGGAGAGCCCCTGAGGTGCCTAAACAGTGGAGGTCCCCCACAAGTGACTCCATTCTGGAAACAAGACACCTCAAGGCTTTTATCTAGGTGTATAGTGAGCAGTATGAATCCACGAATACTTCACAGAATTTGATAAGCTTAGGTTGCCATATTGAAAATTTTCATTTTTTTCACAAAAATGTTGCTTCAGCATCAAATTTCTCACTTTTTCAAGAGACAACAACAAACCGTGGACCCAACAGGTTGTTATCCAATGTCTTATGAGCACAGGGATACCCCACATGTGGCCAAAAACCTCTGTTTGGATAAATGGGAGGGCTTGGAATGGAAGCAGCACCATTTGAATTCTGGAAAAGTTGAAATAAATTGCGGGCACCATGTCACATTTGCAGGGCCCCTTGGGTACCTATACATTAGAAACCCCCACAAGTGACCCCATTTTGGAAACTGAATTTTATTCAGGAGTATAATAAGCATTTTGAATCCACAGGTACTTCACAAAAATGTTGCTGTAGCAACCAATGTCTCACTTTTAGGCTATGTGGCCATGAGCCAGCGACACGGCGTCTAGTACACAGTGTCAGCCTCCTGCAGAGATGAGTGTTGTCCACGGGAGAACGCAGCTGCCCATGCCCACGATTTGGGTTCAGGCCGCTGTGGAGCTCTATGCTACCTGCAGAGAACACTCATCTCCGCAGCATAAATTGACATGCTGAGGCTCGGGAAGCTGCGCCACAGGTCAGTTTATGTGGCGGAGAAAAGAAGCACATTGGGCAAGCACATTGGGCATGGGATTTCTAAAAATCCTTCCACTGTGCTTCTACTGCACAATGCAGCGTTATGGACGCAGGGAAAACACTCTGCGCCCAAAACGCTGCAAATCCCGATTGTGGGCATCCAGCCTAAAATGCTACAATGGATGAATGGATACATGTCAAACATATATAACATCCCACCCCCTGCATATTCTAAGCTGGCGCCCTTTAGTGCCTTTCATGTGGCACTAAAGGGTGCCTAGCCTTGTATTTAGCCCCCCAAAAAAATAATAATTAAAATAAACGACGTGGGGTCCCCCCCATTTTTGATAGCCAGCTAGGGTAAAGCAGACAGCTGTAGCCTGCAAACCACAGCTGACAGCTTCACCTTGTCTGGTGATCAATTTGGAGGGCTCCCCAGGCGTTTTTTTAAAAAAAAAAAAAACGTGGGGTCCCCCCCAAATTAGATCACCAGCCAAGGTGAAGCGGACAGCTGGGGTCTGGTATTCTCAGGGTGGGAAGAGCCATGGTTATTGGACTCTTCCCAGCCTAAAAATAGCAGGCCGTAGCCGCCCCAGAAGTGGCGCATCCATTAGATGCGCCAATCCTGGCGCATCCATTAGATGCGCCAATCCTGGCGCTTCGCCCCAGCTCATCCCGCGCCCTGGTGCGGTGGCAGACGGGGTAATATATGGGGTTGATACCAGCTGTAATGTCACCTGGCATCAAGCCCTGGGGTTAGTGATGTCACGGCATCTAAACAGATACCCGACATCACTAACCCAGTCAAGTAATAGACAAAAAAAAAAAGACAAAAAAAAAATTTATTTGAAAAAAAAAAACTCCCCGAAACATTCCTCTTTCCCCAATTTATTGAAAATAAAGAAATTACGGTCGCTGTAATCCGCTGTAATCCGTGAGGTCCCACGCCGACTCTGGATCTTCTAGAATATGGGGGGCACGTTCAGGGAACGTATCCCCCATTTTCTGGAAGAGCAAGCTCTCCATGAGCAGTGTGGGTGCAGTAATCTGAGAATACTGCACTCACACTGCCCCGGTCCAACTTAGGGCAGAGTGACCTGCAGTAACCTCATTCCAGAATATGAGGGGCACGCTCACAGAACGTACCCCCCATTTTCTGGAACAGCAGTCTCTCCATGTGAGGACCACACTCCTCACATGGAGAGACTGCTGATTACTGCACTCACTCTCCCCCGGTCCACAGTGGAGCAGCCTGTGCATCAGCGACGTCAGCGTCCCTGCAAGACTGACGTCGCTGATGCACAGGCTGCTCCACTGTGGACCGGGGGAGGAATCCAGCTGACAGCCGCTGTCTGCGCATGCGCCGTCAGCATTCAAGAAGGAGGCGGCGTGATCGCGGGACGGATCACCAGACAGGTAACGTATGACCGGGGGCTCGGGGGCTGGGGGGGGGTGATGGGGGGTGACCTAGTGGGACCTGGGGGGACCTGGGGACACCTTTCTGCCGCATGTGACGTGTCACATGCGGCAGAAAGAGCAGAATGAATGCGGGGGAGGGGGGGGGGGGTTCTGGAGACCCGGAGGGGGCTCCGGTGACCAGAGGGCTCCGGTGGACCGGAGGAGGGGTCAGGGGGAGGACATTTCCCTCCGATCTGAAATGTTTGATCATTTCAGATCGGAGGGAAATGACTGCAGAGCCGGCGCCGGCAGTTTTCAGCGCGCGTCGGCGCCATCTTGCACGCTCCGGAGGGGGGCTCTGAAGAACTGGAGGGGGCTCCAGGGACCAAAGAGCTCCGGTGTACCGGAGGAGAGGTCAGGGGGAGGACATTTCCCTCCGATCTGAAATGTTTGATCATTTCAGATCGGAGGGAAATGAATGCAGAGGCGGCGGGAGTTTTCAGCGCGCGTCGGCGCCATCTTGGATTTTCCGGAGGGGGGGGGGGATGGGGTTGGATGGATTTCTCCGGTACCGGGGGCTTTGGGGGCACTAAGGGCTCACATTTATTTCTCATCTGACATGTTTGATCACGTCAGATGAGAAATAAATAAATTTTACCAGCCATTTTTTTTTTTTTATGTTGTCGCCGGTATACGGTGTATACCGGCGATCGCATTAACGGGGTGCATACAAAACACCCCGATTCATAATCTGGGGGGTCTCAGCTACCCCCGGTAGCTGAAACCCCCGAGATTTTTCGTCACTGGGGGGCGCTACAGGGTTTTTCCGGCCTGACGTCTCAAGACGTCGGAACAGAATAAGTACCCTGTTTTTCCGACGTCTTGAGACGTTAGGCCGTCGCTATGGGGTTAAAGATAGCAAAGTCAATGTTTTGGAGTGGCCATCACAAAACCCTGATCTCAATCCTACTGAAAATTTATGGGCAAAATTGAAAAAGCCGATGCGAGTAAGGTGACCTACAAACATGGCTCAGTTACACCAGTTCTGTCAGAAAGAATGGGCCAAATTCCTACCAACTATTGTGAGAAGCTTGTGGAAGGACATCCAAAACGTTTCACCCAAGTCAAAGAGTGGAACGGCAATAGTATCAAATATAATGAAATGTATGTAAACGTTTTACTTTGCAGAAAGTAATAAAAATGTCTTAAAACATTCTCTCTCGTTAATCTGGACTTGGGAAATATAAATAATTTTTGTTCCTAATTGACTTAAAACGGGAAAGGTTTATTCTGATTTCATGTCAATTAGTGAGAAAAACATACAGATATGTCAAGATAGTGGATGGATATTTTTGGTTTCAACTGTGAGGGAGTTGGAGTCGGAACCAGAGAAATTGAGGAGTTGAAGTCGGAGGTTTAGCTTACCAACTCCACAGCTCTGGACTAGGTTATATGCAATTCCACTGCAAAAATAAAACCTTCTATATGATTTTCATCTGCTGATATTCTCCATCTCATGTAAATCATCGGGGAAAATTCACAAATAAAACACATTAATTGCAAGCGAAATTTACATGCTTTGGACTTCAGTATCAGTGCAGGGCAATTTTGCAGTGTTAAAAGAAAAACAAAACACGTAAGTATGAGATTTATGTAAATCCCTTACACTTTTAATTGAATTGTAAAGTACTGTGTTATTTCCGCATTCGCAAAACCGCAGCATAGAAAGGTCCCTTTCCACAGACCAGAAAATAGTCCTCAACCAGGTCAATAGATTATATAGGAGGTTGATTTGCTCTCATTTGTATGTAACAATGATCGGTTGGGGTTCATAGACTTTTGCAGATTATTGTCCGCACCATATCCTCAGTTTACTCCAGTGTATGTGTTACTGTTTGACAATAATTCTATGTTGACATAAAAAAAGGTGACTAGGCAATGAACAGGCATTTTGCCATTTGATCACTGTGCATTGACCAGGAACTAAAATTTGTAAAGGGCATCACAGCTAATGTGAATGGCTCTTAAATCTCATGGGAAACAAAATGAAATGGCATTCTCTTGCTTGGTATTTTTATGTATATTACTAAGCTAAAAGGTTATTAAAGGGTTTGTTCGGATAAAACAAATTATCACTTATCTGCAGAATAAGTTTTAACTTGTTGATCAGTGGGACCCGCGCTGGTCAGCAAATCAAGGAATAGTTATCCTAATTAAAATTTTGCGGCAGTGAAGATGTTCAACTTGTGTCCCATTCATATTGATGTGTCAAGCGCTGTTCTCAACTTTTTCTAACAGCCCCATAGAGAATTAATGGAGCAGAGGATCAGACATTTGACCTATCGCTTCATTTTCATACCGCTTAATCATATTCCTGACCCGCCTCTCCATTCTTGGAACTGGGATAAAAGTGCCCAGTCAGGCATAAAAGTTCCCCAGTCTTCCGATCAGTGCTGGCCCCAGCGGTCAGATCCCCACCGATCCATAATTTGTTTTTACTGGACAACTCCTTTAAGTTACTGTATACAAACCGTTAGATCTTGTGTTGAGCAGAGGTCCCAGGAGTCGACCAAACAACCTGCACTGGCTATTACAAACTACGAACATTCTGCCTATAGTGGTAAATATATTATGTATATTTTTGTTCAAGGCTCCAACTGCTGATACTTCTGTACAGGGGTCTGAAGTTTTACCTTTGAAAAAGATCCCAGCACTAACTAATGAAAAAAGCACCAGGAAGAAGTCTGAAGGAGATGATCAGAAAAACAAAGGTTAGATGCTATACTTGTATTTGGATATTTTTAGGTCATTTTATTACCGACTTCCATCATGGGTGTCCAAAAGCAGATCATAAAAGCACAAATGATGCTAATCGGAAAATACCTTATCTAATAACCAGTGATATCATCCTAACTCCCAAAATATTACCTTCTTGTAGGATCAGCAAGATTGCTACTTGTGTGTTAATCGTTAGTTGACAATCCCTTTTATGAGAGATGTTACAGGTCTTGAGATTTGTACCAATATAGGAGGTTTCTAAATATTTTACGTCAGTCATAATTTATTTTTTTATTCTGTCTTTTGGAATATAAAAGAGAATATTTCAAAGGATGTGCACCATATATTTTGATTTAAAAAAAAAAAAAAAAAAGCAAGTTTTAATGTATGCCATTTTAAGTACAAAGATTTGTGAATATTTGCCATTTTACACTTTTCATATCACATGTAAAAAAAAAATAAATACAAAAAATAGAAGAGCAGCAAGGTTTAGATAAGGGGGACTTTTTAATTTTGTCAAATGAATCTACACCTGCTGCATTTCCCTCAGTATAATGGAAGTCGATAGGGAACTTGAGCGTGTTTCTGACCAATTCAAGAAAGGAATAATCCAGCACGGTCCTTTTGAGGTATGATGGTAAATTCTTTCTTTTAGTATAATAATGATTTAAAACCAGGAGACCTACAGCTTGACATAATCAGCGTCTCAGAACAATGCGTTTCAACAGCTTGTCTTGCTCATTAACTCATGAACATGAGTAAGGCTAGTTTCACACATCCGGCATTTCGCCGGATTGCTGGATCCGGCACATTCCAGTACAGTGTTAATACTGTACAATGGCATCACGGCAAGCTCCGGTCACATGTCGTGAGGCCATTGTACTGTATTACACTGTAC